>NC_142091.1:49580934-49880934 GCF_054644295.1 Miniopterus natalensis | reverse complement strand
GAATGGCTGCCATCAACAAATCAACAAACAACATGTGCTGGCGAGGGTGTGGAGAAAGGGGAACCCTAGTACACTGCTGGTGGGAATGCAGACTGGTGCAGCCACTATGGAAAACAGTATGGAGGTTCTTCAAAAAATTAGAAATGGAGCTGCCTTTTGACCCAGTGATTCCACTCCTAGGAATGTATCCTAAGAATTCTGAAACACTAATCAGAAAGAATATATGCACCCCGATGTTCATAGCAGCACAGTTTACAATAGCTAAGATCTGGAAACAGCCCAAGTGCCCATTAGTAGCTGAGTGGATAAAAAAGCTGTGGGACATTTACACCAGGGAATACTACGCAGCTAAAGAAGAATCTCGTACCCTTTGGGACAGTACGGATGGATCTGGAGAAAATTATGCTAAGTGAAATAAGCCAGGCAGAGAAAGACAAACGTCACATGATCTCACTTATATGTGGAATCTAAAGAACTTAATAAACTGATGAACAGAATAGATTCAATGACATGGAAGCATAGATGAGACTGATGAATGTCAGAGGGATGGAGGAGGGCGGGTGGGTGGAGGGGGAGAGAGTAACCAAAGAATTTATATGCATATATGCACAACCCAAGGACATGGACAATGGTGGGGAGAGGGGCTGGGGAGGGGATGGGACAGGGTAGAACGGGTCATTGGGGAGAAAAAGGGACATCTGTAATATTTTAAACAAAAATAAAATTTAAAAATTAAAAAACCCCCACAAAAAACAGATGAGGATTGTTGCCCTCATGGTGGGATGGGGTGATATTTACTAAGCATGTACTATAGTTCAGGCACTGCGCTGGGCTCGCCACTCACCATTGCAAGATGGGAACTACTACATCTACTTTGAGGATGAGAAAACAGGCTCACAGTACACAACTTCCCAGTGGCCATCTGCGGCCAGTAAGAGGTATGGCTGGCACCGCTTGACCTTGGGGCCTTTCTATTCTGTCCCATCCCCAGGCACCAAGGTGGCAGTTTACAAACAAGCCTCTGCGACTCTTGGAGGAACGTGGGAGACTAGGCGAGAGAAGACGGCAACAGCATGTTAAGGTGATTTCCGAAGGCTGGAGATGGGGCAGGGGCTGCACGCTGATGGGAGGAGAGGCAGCCGGCTGAGGGCTAAGGTGCGTGTGGGAGCGCGGGTGAGTCCTGCCCGCAGGGGCAGTCCTACTGGCCTCTCCGGAGGGCAGAGCAGCTCAGTAGCCCTTTCTTAAGACTTAGGAAGCAGGGGTTGTTCCAGCGGGATCACTGTTAGCAGCTTCGTTCTTAAAGCCCAGCCAGCTCTCATCACTAGTGTCAAATGCCTAAAGATAACAGGACGGAGGCTTGCTTGAAATCAAAAAGAAATCGGGAACAGATGTTAGAAACCCCCCCATTTTTTTTTAACTTTGAATGCGAGGATAAGCCTAGCGATTATTGGCAGAACTCTGGCACGTATCAGACACAATTAGCTGCCTGGCCTGAGACTGAATGGAATCCCCAGCTTCCTTTTCCTTCCTCGCTCAAGCTAGGCACGCTTCGAAGGACTGGAATGGCCTTCCCATTGGGTGGATGGCCCCCTGCTTCCTATTCTGTTTGGCCTTTAAGGCTCTTGCTTTGCTCTTCCCGATCCACTGTCTTCCTTACCTTTTCTCTCTACTCCCTATCACCCCCCACTAATTGTGTAAGCTTGGCTGGTGTACACACGCGCGCGCGCACACACACACACACACACACACACACACGACACATGCTACTTCCAATCTTGGCAACTGCTTCAGGGGTTATAATGGAGGTCATTCACAACCATACATACAGGGACAGCCAGAGACTTATAATCCTTCCGCTCACCAATGCTCCTCAAAAAAAATCTTTCTGTGCAATTTACTCTCAGTCACTCCAATTGAATGGGCTTTTGGCTGAGGCCTGCTTTGGAAGTTCCATGAGTGTTGACTTCAAGGAAACTATTAGTTAATAACCTACTGTGGGCCAGATAGTCTACAAGCATATTCTAACTTTGTTCAGGGTCCCTCCAGTCTGTGAACCTAGATGGTGTCTCTGTGGTTGTCATATCTCATGTTTCATTAGCTCCTGCCCCTGCTGCAGAACTCCCTGGTCCTGTTTAGAGGACCTTAGGATGGTTTCCCAGCAGCTCCTGAACCAGCTGGTTGGCTGTTATGGCCATGGAGCCTGTGTCAGTCTTCCTCTCCTGTCCCCCTGCCCATGGCACTTGTTAGAGCTCTGACATCAGTTACTCAGGCCAGGTCCCAAAATTCTCCTTAATCTGCCATTCTTCAGAGGCTCGAATGTGACTGTACTACACCTAGGACTTCCCTCCATCCACCCCTCCCCCGATTTGATTCACACTCATTGATTTAATTTGGATTTTTAAATTAAGACAATTGGCACTTAGAAGGCTATTATGGGCACCCCTCTATGTCAGTACATACAGATCTACCCCCTTCCTTTGAACAATGACATAACCCTTCATGGTGTGGGTCTGCACAGGCATTCGGCTTCTATGGACTGAATTCCTGTGCAAAGCACTGGAGATACATACGCAAGGTGAAGGAGGCTCAAGTCTGCCATTCTGATCCAAACATTTTTAATAAAAATATTTAAATCAGCATTCTGCTAATGCTGATGAATTTCTACTGTGAAAATATTTTCATCCCTAAAGGCCTTAGGCCAATTCAAATCTTTGAGTTTTTTTATAAACTATTAACTAAACTATTTCTTTTTTTTGGGGTCATAATTGTAGGTTACTAAAATAATGCTTATTTTTATTAGTTCTTTTTCCATGAAAACTTTGCAATAGAGATCTGATTTATGGATCAGTTTTTGATCCTTGTCAAGTTACATTGATTACAGATTTGGGTTTAAGGAGTTTTCTTTTTTAGCCATTACTTCTATCAAGTTTAGTTTTCCTGGGTCAAATTGTATATATCTACATGTTACCATTTCTATTTTTATCCACTGTCCACTATATTTCATGTTAATTATTTTTACAGGTAATATTCATTAAGACTGGGATAAAAGACTTCATAATAATTACTCATAGCAAATTCTAGAGAAAGTCTGGAATCACCTTGGGGTTCCAGAATGGCCTTCTGGCCCTGGACTGGTCTATTGCACGGCTAGTCCAAACTGCCTCTCTCGTTCCCATCTCTTTGCTAATGGTATCTCCTCCCTGTGCCCTTGTTTAGGCCAGTAGCAAGTGGAGAACACAACATGTGGAATCAAGTGTCCTTGTAGCCAAAATGGTGAAGCCAAAACATCTGCTTCTGGTACATAAATATAAACACGGCTCCTGCTCTTTCCAGGTGCACAGGAATAAAGATAGATACAAAGGAGGAGACTGGATCCAACCTGTGCTCCAGGAATAGGGGACATTCAACTGCCCCTCTGAGGAAGTTAAGAAGGGAACAACCATGTTTGCCAGCCCACCCTAACCTGGAAATGGGGGGCTTCACAAAATGTTTCAAGAAAAAGGTTGAAATATAGATTGGGGGTGGGGAAAGATTTTTGGTTAACTTTCAGTAAATCAGAACTTTCCGATTACTTATAATCCTCCCTTGGTGCCCCCTGCCCTTTCCTAAATGCTCTGGTTAATCAAGGTTGAACTGGACCTCCCGGGAGGTCTAAGAGAAGTGCTCTTGAGCTTAGGGAACATTCGGCTTTAGGGACAGGAAGACACTTACATGGTGCCGTGTCTTTCAGGCACAACAGGCTAAGTCATCTTTCTTTGTCTATCTTTCTAAACTGAGTACCTATTAATACAAAACCTTGCCCAGTGCTGGGGCCCAGAGGGCCGGGCAGGAGAGGCTTCGTGTGCTGCTGAGAAAGCTTTCAAGGCCATTATCTCTTGGGGCACAGCAGGAGCCAAAGTGGGTGTCATTATAGGCCTCTAAAAAGCTGGTCTGCATCCTACCAGAGACACAAAAACGGTTAATTACAAAGATGAGTTGGCTGAACAGAGGACCAAAGACAAGAAATTGTAAAAGGAAGAAAAAAGACCAGATAACTTGGGACCAAATGGCAGTTCCCTAAATAATAAATGCTGTGAAAAGTTTGGGGGCTGCTCTGAAATTGTGGGAGTCATGAGGGAAAGGGAGCTTTTAGAATAGCATTAAGATAGGAAACTTCAAACCATGGCTGGTCCTAAATCCTGCAGAGCTGAGAATGGAAAGAAAAGGGTCCCCCACTGGACTCCCAGGAAAGATTTTTTTGAAAGATTTTTTTATAATTCCACAGGCTCCCTTATCTTTTTAGATATTTAAGGAAAATACTGTAGGTTTCTCATCTTCTGAAATCAGCCAACTTAATAAGAATAATCCCCTGCACTGCCTCTCCTGGCTTGCTTACATGTGACGTTTGTCATAGGAGCCTCTCGTAGCAACCACTTTATAGATGTGCCTAGGGCAGGCCCATAAGAGGGCACAGCCCGAACCCGCAGGCCGGGCTAGGTACTAGGACAGAAGTCCAGCATGTAGTTATTAATGGACCATGTGCCGTAAGCAAACCTAAGACAGAAAGGAGATTGAAATAAAAGACTTGGTTCTAGCTCTCGGCTCTGTCACTTCCTAGCTGTGAGAATGTAGGGAGTCACTTCACCTCTCAGAGCCCCTGTTTTCTTCTTTGTAAAGTAGGGGCAATAATACCTGCTGCAAAGAGCCATTCTAAGGATACAATGACATGGCTCCAAGTCAAGGCTCCCTTTGCTTCTTTCAGTGGCTCCATGACCCTTGTATTAAGGGAGCCCATTGAAAATTGTGACAGTGGTGTCCTCAATAGGAATGACGATGACAAGAATGGGAGCACAACCTTATGCTTAGGTTTAGCTCCCAAACGTAGGATAGAATACAACAGGAACCTTGACAATCAGGATAGATGGAGACACTCCTCAGACACTGTGCGTTTATTAAACCAGGAAGTTTGAGGGTGATCTCCCTCTCCCAAGTATCTGGAGAATGTGACTGCTCACGTTGATACTGATTATTGATTATGTAGATGGGCGTCTCTTTCCGTGAGATTTCTCATGGATTGCCCAGGTAATTAATATCATGGCATATGTCATTTACCAATAACCTTGGGTAATTTAAAATATAAATAAACACTTTTATCAGAAGCTGTATTAGATTTAATATTTGATTAAGAGGTTAATAGATAGCTAACACTACATGGCTAGAGATAAACCTTGGGATTTCCTGGGTGACTTCAGTCTGCAAAATTTGTTTGCAACCTCTGCATTTTCTTTCTTTTCCTAAGGGCATTCAAGCACATAGGACACCTCTTACTCATCCCCCCATGCTGGGCATCTGTTGTAGGCTCTGAGTTTCTGAAGAGGCCAGGAAGCTGGGTTAGCTCTGCCTGAAGTCAGGTTCTCCCCTCTCAGTTAGCACTTTCCACCACACCAGTGATGTTCTCTTGCGATGTCCTTACATCTGGCCAGCTGCCTATTGTAGTAGATTGAATGGTGGCCCCCAAAGGTATGCCCACCCAGAACCTGTGAATGGGAACTTATTTGGAAAGAGGGTCTTTGCATGTGGAATTAAGTTAAAATCTCAAAAAAGGATCATCCACAGTTACCTCAGTGGACTCTAACTCCAATGACAAGTGTCCTTATAAGAGACAAAAGAGGAGAAGAGACAGCCAGAAAAGAGGGGATAGCATGTAAGGACAGAGATAGAGTGACGCAGCCACAAGGAAAGCTGACAACCACCAGAAGGCAAGGAGACAAGGAGGATTCTCTCCGCGAGCCTCCAGAGGGAGTGTGGCCCTGCCGACACCTTAATTTTATACTTCTAAACTCCTGAACTGTGAGAATAAATTTCTATTGTTTAAAACCACATGGCCTGTGAGAATTAGTTATGGCAGCCATAGGAAACTAACACACCATCCAGCTTGCTTTCTGCCAAGCTTGGTTCTCTCTGAACCCTCTCTCCAGTGAAGGGTGATATATGTCACAATGGGGTTGTCATCCTGTCTCTTTCCCACTTACTTTCAATTTTCCTGTTTAGCTCAGAAAGCTGTTTCTCTCCCCATGTTCTTTCTGCTCACCCAGTTCTACTCCACTCTTTTCTCTCTTATATCCCTTTAGCTTACTTGACTTTAATACTCGGAGGGCTCAGACATCTGCACCTCAGCCTCATCTTCCAACCTGGAGACACCCGTGCTTAGGACCCAGTTAGCAGCCCCCCCCCCCCCCCCGGCCGTGCTTTGCTCATAGACGGTCACCTAGAGCATCTCTCTCCCTGTTCTGATTTCTCCTCTACAGCATCCTGGCAGGGGGCTGCTCCACCTGCTCACCTGCTTGCATTTACTCACAGACGGGGAGCTCGCCACCCCCAGGGAAGCCTGTCTGGCTAGGTCCTGCCTGCATTTTAGACCTTTGGCAGGATAGTGAGCCAAACCTGCTTTCTTGCCTGAAACTTCGCCCACTGCTCCTTTCCCCACCTGGAGTTGCCCGGGACAAGCAGGCTCCCCGCATTCGCGGTCTTGGCTGTCATCACCCTGCGTGCTCTTGGTCTCGGGGTGAGCAGCTCCATCTCCCCCAGGGAGCCTCTGCCCAGTGTGCTTTCTGGCCCCTTCCTGACGCAGTGCGCTCGCTGCAGAGCCTTCTCCGGCCCCGGCTCCTCCGCTGGGGCTCCCAGTAACGATAAGGGCAGAGGCCCTCCTGCCCTCACACCGCAGCCCTGGGGAAGGCCTGGCCAGCCACCTCTCGCCTGCTTGCCTCCCTTCCTTTCGGGAAGACTCTGTGTCCCATTCCTTGTGATTCTGAGGCGGTGCGTCAAGGGTGTCAACGTTCTCACCACAGGGAGAGCGCCTCATCCCCTGGGCACGGTATGTGGGGCAGGATGGACTCCTGCAGGGATCCATTTGTGATGGGGTGGTTGTTACCATGTGAGCCTCAGGGCCTCTTTCCTACCCCGGGGAGAGGTCCTAGTAGAGAATGCTGCCAGCACAACGTAAAACAATTAAGAGAGCTAGTGAGAGCAAGAGGGAGGGAGGGAGGGAGAGAGACTTTCTGGTGAAGTCCTTGGAGCATTTGGATTCACCCATGTTTGATGCTAAACCGCGCCTCCACTTTTCAGTCATGTGATCCTACAGATCCCGTCTCTGCTTGAGCTAGTTTGGCTTGTTTGGCTGCCTTTCCAAATAAGTCTTGACCAATATATCCAGTGCCGCCAGTGCTCCCTGCGGGCCACCTGGGAAGGACGGGCTTTGTTTGGTCTTGGACACTGCCGAAGCTCCTTGCTCCTTTCTGATTCGGCCTTCAGCCAAAGTCATGCATTCCTTCATGACACCCTAACAACTGCCATCTTCTGGTTTCGCATTAGTTATTTGCGACCCAGCTTCCAGTCTGGGTACCCCATCCTTCCCTGCTCCCTAAGCCCCACCTCTGGGCTCTCCTCCATGAGACCCCTTGTGCAGAGGGGTGCCCCCATGCCATCACCAAGGTCCTGTCCTCCTCAAGCCCGATGCGAGTCCGTTTGGTCTAGCCTGTGTCTCTGCTCTCTTCAAAGAGAAGCCATGCTGCAGAGGCTCCGAGAAATCTTGTGCATACAACGTAAGAAGGATCACCTCCATTCCATCCAATTTACCCATAAGAATAACAGCGTTGAAAAACAATCTTTAACAATCAATGCTGCGATGAATTATGCAGTGGATCATAAGCATCGCCCCCAAATATTATGTCTACAGGAAATGGCTTTATACAGCTAATTGTTAACTGGGAAATTCTTTCATTAATTCAAACGGGTCAACATTTTAAATGATACTGTCATATAAATGCAGTGTGAAGGTTTACATGCAGATCACTCTAAGGTATTCCTTTTTTGTGTGTGAAGCCGACTAATGCTGCATTATGTTTTATTGTGCAATAAAATTATGTGCTAAAATTATGCTCATAAATGTACGCAAATGTAAACCAAGCTATTAGTTATGTTTTCACAGATAAAAGTCATTAGCATAGCTATCAAACTCTTCTCCCATTTGAATAACAGAATTATGTCTGGAGTCTCTGGCTGGCTTGCTGGGGCCCAGCCTCAGAGAGAACTCGCGTAAATCTTGCTGCTTGTTGATTATGTGGGAGCAAGTAGCCTGACCTGACTCTAACCGTGGAGGCCAGGCTGGCTCTGTGTGGGACCCACCTGGAGTCACCAGTTGAGAAGGACCCTTTCAGCATCTCTCAGCATCTCACATCCTTGGGAAGTCATTCTTAACACCTCCCCACCTACTTCCTGCTAATTAGACTTATTGAAAAACAATTGCAGATCTTTTGAGATTTCAGGAGGCTGACAGCATCTTTTAGCAACAGTCACAAGGAAACAAAGTTTCATGTATAATTCATGAAGTGCGTGGTCATCCTGGTGGGAAATTATCTCCTGACAGGCTTGGCGGTGGTGGTGTCCTGTCAGAATGGCCTACAGTGTATAATTAAAACCTGAACAGAACAAATTAATGCTGATTACTTTATAAACAATTTGAAAGCTTGAATTCTGTTCCCTGTCTTGAAAGAAGGAAACAGATATTTCAGAGATGTGTAGATTTCCACCCCCCACCAATAGATCTGCTAATAAAGGACTCTTGAGTAGATAATACAGTTAACATTCTTTGTCTTCCAATTTGCTTTCATGAAGCTCATCTGTACTAAGACCAAGGCACCAAACCAAACATTTGGCAGGTGCTAAATTTCTATGCTGAGTGTGTCTACCCTTCTCCCGTAAGTCCATGTTTGTTTCTCTGTCCAGGCTCTAGCATTCACACAATGTGATCCCTGTAAGGGCCCGATCAGGTCAGTTAATCATACCCCTATGTTTAGAGATCAGGTAACTGAGGCCAGTGAGAGTCACTGACCCTGCGTCAGGCTGAGCTATGATGAGACCAGTTGGTGGCTAACCCAGAGCTCCTTCCAGGGCCTTGTATTTGGAACAACAGCAGCAACGATATTAAACTAGCATTTTTGAACACTTATCATGTACCAGGTGCTATGCTAAAATCTCACTGAATTCTCACAACATACTATTATTATCCTTCCGGCATCAGAGACATTCAGGTGCTTGGATATTTCACTCGGATGAATGAATAAATGACCGATGGCCGGATCATGTTACTTTCCCTCCATCCTCACAGATGCCAACCTTACCCCAACCCCCTCCACTTTGGTCTGAATTGTTGCACCCATTTTCTAAGAAGTCTGTTTCACTGCCTCCAACTCTGATCTCTTCAAGTGGATCCTCCACACCTCAGCCAGAACTAGCTTTTAGAAAGAGACATCTATCACTTCACCTCCAGCATAAAATAATCAGTTCAGCAAATCTTGATTTAGCTCCTACCATTTGCCAGGCACAGTGCTAGGAACGGGGTATGTGTCAGTGAGTAAAACACACTCATGGAATGGAGGGGACAGATGGTGACTCCCCATGCCCTCGGGTCAAGGTCCATTCCTAAACATAATTTAAAAGGCTCAAAAACCCCTGGGCTCTTTTTAAAAGAATATTTTTCAATTATAGTTGGCATACAATATTATATTCATTTCAGATGTTCAACATAGTGATTAGACATTTATGTAACTTAGAAAGTGACCACCCCAATAAGTCTAGCACCCGTCTGACACCATACATAGTTATTACAATATTTTTTATTGTATTTCCTACATTGTACTTTACATCCCTATGACTATTTTTATAACTAGCAATTTTTACTTCTTAAACCCTTTCACCTTTTTCTCCCAGCTTCCAACCCCCTCCCATCTGGCAACCATCAGTTTGTTCTCTATGAGTTTATTTGTTTTGTTTGTTTTTATTTTTTAGATCCCACATATAAGTAAAATCATATGGTATTTGTCTTCCTCTGTCTGACTGATTTCACTTGGCATAATACCCTCTAGGTCCATCCGTGTTTTTGAAAACGGCGAGATTTCATTATTTTTTGTGGCGAAGGGGCTGGGGGCTGGTGAAGGCAAGGCTTGGTTTCTTATAGTGTTTCCTGATTAGTGATCTCTGAACCCTGTAGAATCTAGGGGGGAAATCTGTTTGCCCCATAGGAGGTAGCACCCACATGGACAGAGAAGATCTTGAAGGCCAGAGCCAATACGAAGGATGTCCTGGAGTTAGAATATCTTTGGCTCCACTGGTGCCAGGAACACCACCTGCACAACTGGACTGAGGAAAACAGTGGGGCTCGAAGGTTGACTCACACGATTGTTCTGAATGTGCATTGCACAGCTCTGGGGCGTGCCATTCCTGTCCTATTCATTGGAGATTTGTATATTTATTATACTTTTCTGGCAGGTGGCAGGCAGCAAAGTACCTCAATAAAAGGATGCCTTTTTCTAGCTTCTACAAAGTATCTCAGAAGCTGGTGGTGGGGCTGATCAGATCTTGAACCCCTTCACCCATCCCCCAGCTATGGAATCCACTCCTCATCTCTCCTCTCAGCCTGATGTCTGGTTGTTCTTCCCCGTAAGGCAATGCCTGACCCTGGTGTGCCAGGCCTAATGGGCTGGGCTTGGGCACTCCTTGGCCAGAGCCAGCCTCTGCTTGTGGGGAGAGTGGACTCAGGGTCCAAACAGACTGAGTGAAGTTCCCAGCTACAAGGTTTTTAAAAACCCCTTTCTCCCAGGATGCTCTAGAGAGTAAATGCTAGATGCCAGCACCAGCTCACCCCAACTTTCCCAGGAATAGACATATCTCTCTCCATGCATTCTAGAAATGCGGAGTGTGATGTTCATCCCTCTGCTTGGAGCTAGGACTCCTTCTTGGACTTTCTCCATCCCAGCTAGGTGGAAACAACTTTAGCCAGGGAACTAAAACCTGGTTCTGATCGCCCCTCCTACTCCCAACCATGGACAATTCACCTTCCTTCTCTGGGATTCAGTTCTTTTTAGAAATATATGTTCATTGATGGCAGGGTAAAGTGTATGATCTCAAATCACCTCTTTTTGTATTAAATTCCATCCCACGTGCTTGGTGTATTTTTTTCACCCCTCCAGGCCTCAGTTTCTTTTCTTGGGCTATATATTCAAAGTCTGCTGCTGGCCTGGTTTCTCCCACTTTGAATTCTCTCTCTGCAATTACTTCTATTTGCTTCTGACTTCATGTTCATTTAGTCTGGGTGGGGGTGAGGGGTGAGGTTGTGTTTGCTCCACAGACAGTTTCTCCTCAGGCTCTGTTTTCTGCAGATTAAATTCGAGCTGTCGATTTCTACATTCCTTGGCACTGAATTCTTACCAGAACTTTAAGTGAAATCTTCAGATTATTTTATTCTTTTTTCCCCTGTAGAGTGGAGATCTTCGGCATACCAGCAATATTTAAGTGCCAAGATCTGTAGTTACAGAGGAGTGTGTGCATTAGTGCCCTTGGCGGGGCGATGGGAGAAACCTGCACAAGGAGCTGGCAGGGTATCTGTTCTCTGTCTCAGCAAAGAGCAAGTGGAGATATGCACACACTGCAGCCCAGGAATGAAGATCAGGCACCAGGGAGAATTTACTGAGAGGGAGGAATGCAGACTTGCAAAGTCTGTCTGCCTGAATGCATCCAAGCATTCCTGGATGCCAGCTCCCTGCGCGCCTGGGCTATGAATCCAGAGATGAGCAAGGCTCAGAGCCCCTGCTCTCATGGAACTTATGGTGCAGGTTGAGAGAAAGACGTAAACAAATAATTCTATGCTTACAACTCTGGGGAAGCAAAGAGCTTTTTCAATGAGACTTGAAATTTAAAAGCTATAAAAGTAGAGATTGATACACTTGAGGATATAAAAAATTAAAAATTCTGTGTAATAAAAGACAAAACACAAAGTTAATGATAAGTGAAAGATTATAGAAAATACTTACACACAAAGGATGTTGTACTGTGTTGTATAGTATGCTACAAATCAAAAAATAGGAAAGTGGGCAAAGGATATGCACGAGTTAGCTAGTGCTACGTTACAAGTTGCCCGGACATGACTTAGTTGGGTCTCCCTGCTTGAGGTTTCCCACAGGGCTGCTATGAAGGAGCTGGCTGGGGTTGCAGTCACCTCAGGCTCCACTGGGGAGGCTCCACTTCCAAGCTCACTAATGTCATTGTGGATGTGATCTGTCCCTTGAATGTTGTTGAACTGAGAGCCTCAGTTCTGCGATAGCTGAATACTTCGTGTAGTGCCATGTAAAAACAAAACAAAAGCACACCACATATATGAGTGTCAATAACATCCTGAGAGTGTGGAAGGACACTGACCAAAGTGATGATAGTGATGACTTCTTGGGGGAGTTAGAAAAGAGGAAGGACGGCTAATGGGGCGCTTCCCTTCATCTGTATAGCCTTAACTTTTACACTAAGAATGTGTACATGCATTATTTGTTTAATTAAAAAATAACTGAAAAGAGTGGATATTTTTAAAACACACAATTACCATCAGTAGCAATAGTACTATTAGAGAGCTGTCCTGAGAATCAGAAGTTCTCAACCTGGGCCCAGAATGTTGTTGAGGGACGTAAATCAGATGAGGTTAGATACTTGAAGTTAGACCAGCCTCAGGCTATGGAGAAGAAAGTCTGGTAGACAAACAAAAATGGAGGGGATTCTGTGAAGTTTTAGGTCTGCTGCCCACACATCTCTGACGTTATCTTCTCAAGGTAAAATATGAAACAGGTTGGAAATGCCGTATATCCTACAGGCCGGTGGGCACCTTAGCTTGGGATCAGTGAGAACCTCAGCAGATAATGGTGAGATCAGATGAGTATTTAGACCCTTTTCTGGTCTATAACATCTGCAAGGCTGTCATTTCTGGTGCACTGTGGTTAAAATACTGGAATAGTTCTATACTGTTAGCAAATAGTCACTGTCACGTTGTCAGACCCCTTCCTATCAACCCCCCACGCCTGACACCTTTACCTCCTCCCATGAATTAGCAAGAAAAGAGAAAATGTCTGGCATGCCAGGGGCCCAGGACCTTGCTTGATAGGCCAGCATCAGCTCTGATTGGCCAGTGCCAGGTTATTGCAATTGATAATTAGATATGTAAGTTTTAGAAAATTTAGGATGCAGGTGATAAGTATGCCAACCTATGCAGAATAGCCAAGGAAGGAACAGGGTTAGTGGACATAACGTCTCTTTCCTTCCCCCCTTTAGATGTGGATCCTGATGCTAATGGAAGGAATAGAATTAGAAAGAAGTTGGAGAACTTATTGTAATATTGGGGCCTATGATATTTTTAAAAAATGTCTCCTCTGGTTGACTTAGTTTAGACATATCTGATGATAGATATCATGCCATTAACTGCATCCTAAGGTTCCTTTGCATGAGCTAATATTGATGGAATAGCAGTGCAACATAGGAGTGCTGTGATGAAAGCATGCATGAGCCTGAAGTGCTATTGGATCGCAGATGAAAGAATGGGTCAGGGAAGGCTTCCTGGAGGAGGTGATGCCTGAGCCTATCTCACCTTTGGAAACAAATAAGAATTAACCAGGTGAAGAGGAGAAGAAAGGGTATTTCAGGCAATGAGAAAAGTGGCCAGAATACAAAAAGTCTTGAAAGAGCAGTTTGACAAGTCTGGAGAAGGTGTGGACCATGAACTGGGAGGAGGCTGAACAGAGGCCAGAATAGGTGTTGGCGGGGGACCTTAGTGACATAACTAATTCAGGGGCAAATGCACCTTGCTGGGTCTAAGCAAAAGTGCTACATTTCCTGCCTTTTCTATGCTGACCCGAAGCATCTATTCCTCGTTATACTTGGTTCTCTAAAATCAAACACTGCCTTGCCTCTCTCCTTTCTCCCAGGGAACAGGTTGGATATTGCACAAAAGCACTAGCAGGGTGGGACTCTTAAGCAGCAACTGTGTTTGAGGCTTCTCTGGCACAGATGTAACCCAGGGCTTCAAAATGACCGAGTAGGGATCACCGGCCCTCTGTCCTTGACCCCAAGGGGCATAGAGAAGCCACCTGAGACAGATGAATGATTGTAGGCCACACTTCTGGGTCGGAAAGGGCTTGTCCCGGGGGAGCGAGGTGGGCACTCGCTGCCGGCACCGGCTCAGAATCCTGCCGGCGCCCCACCGGGCAGCCGCAGGCATCGCCTCCACCCGGCCCTAGTCCCCACGCTGGCCGGCTTGCTGCGAGGGGACAGGGCTCCCCAGGCTCCCGTGAGACCTGGGAGTTGTGACTTGTCCCTTCCCAGCAGAGCCTGTGGTGGGAATTCTGACCTCGTGTCTGTTTAGCTACTTTAGCGGTTACGGGCGAGGAGAGCGAGGACAGTGTGCTGTTCACATCTGCGAAATGGGAGACACCGTCACCGCTCCACCCGGGGCCGCGGCTCCGTGGCTCCTGCCTGCAGCCTTTCCTGCAGCTCCCAGGAGACAGTCATTTTTGCAGGAAGCCTGTGCGTTTTGGTCTTGGACAAACCTTGTGATGGATGGACTTTGGGGTCCCATAAAGGGGAAGCCCAGCTCCTGTTCCCAAACGGTGCGCTCGAGAGGGTGGGAAGATAATCTGTGCTGTAAGGGGCCACCTCTCTGTGGGTGATTTGCTGGACTGGGGCCCAATGGGACCTGGCTGGCGTGGGGGGAAGGGTTTGTTTTGTTTGCTTGTTTGCTTGTTTCTCCTTCTTGCTGGTCTGGGAGGAAGTCCAGGTGCCCAGGGAGAGTGGCCCCCCAGAAGATGGCTTGAATAATGATGGCAGGACCAATAAGGGGGCTGGAGGTGGGGCATTTCTCTCCCCTCTTCCCTGAGCCCCGCAGTGTTCTGAGAGGTGTTTCTCAGGTAGAAGAACATGGCACGAGGCGCCCCATGGCAGGGGATCCCTGCGATATGGTGGCAACCACGGTTTGGGGGTTCAGGAGGGGAGAATTAGAGGGGCTCCCCCTGGAAGGCATGTGTGGTGGGCTTCAGAGGCCCTGATGCCCAGGGTTCAGTTGAAGCTTGTTTTCTTTTTCCCTTTTTTATCTTTTCTAATTATTCCCAAATCCTCACCGACATTCTGCTAAACGTTTAGTCCTTCCAGGTCTTACTGAGCATTGAAAAATTAAGCCCGAGCCTTAGTCTACACTTGGGGCAGAGTTCCTGGGAGAAGGCGGCCGTGGCAGCAGGAGGCGGGTGAAGGAACAGCTGGGGTGACCGTGGGGCGTGGACAGTGGCCCCAAGGCCGTGCAGGAATACTTGGGCCTGGGAACCTGCTAGAAGGGCAGGTTTGGGGCGCCCAGGACCAGGGCTGGAAGTCCAGAGCTGGGGGTTGTTTGTGTCCTGCAGAGCTAATTCGCTGTCTCCACCCCACTCTGGAGTCTGAGAGGGACACAGGCGTTGAGGCGCAGTGTCAGGAGCAAGGCACCTGGCAGGGTGCAGGTCCGAATCCGCATTTTAGTCTGAAAGCTGGCTGCCCGAGGGGGAGGGTGGATCTGCCCCACGGGCCTTGGCTGAGCTGTGCGAAGGATGGCAATGCCCTCGCCTGACAATAGGGGATTCAAGGGCCTTGACCAGTGAAGCGACCGGTCACATTCCCGCCAGCTCAGACTTCAAACAAGCCCATCCCTGGAAAAGAGCCAGAATGAAGCGAAGGGCACAGGTTTCTTTCTTCCCCTGATGCTGGGGGTTGGGGAGAGAATGGTTTCCTCTATATGTATTAAGATTAAGGATGATCCTTGAAGGAGGGAGAGCCTGGAAACCTATACTTACAAGGGTAAACTGTGAGAGGCAGATATGAGGTGGTTAAAAGCACACACAGCAATCGACCTGGCTCTGCTACTTACCAGCTGTGTGACCTTGGGCATATTACTTAACATCTCTGAGACTCAATGTTCTCACCTGTAAAATGGGAGGGTGTGATAATAATGTCAATTTCATTTTTTGTTTAATAGAATCTGCATTGTTATGAGGATTAAATAAGTTAATACGTGTAAAGCCACCAGATTAGTGCTAACTCATTGCTGTAACTCTTACGAGGGCTTAAGTGCCCAGCACAGCTTCTGGCACACAACTGGCAGTTGACAAGTGGTGGTTGAACCCACTGTTTTACCTTTGGGGTGAAAACCAACACTAGGTAACCTCACACTGAGTGGGAGTGGTCCCTGGGAGGAGCAGTGATGCTGGGCATGGTCTACTTTTCAGAGAAAATATAATAAATTGTTCCAATAATAGTATTTGAGGAGAAATTCCTTTCCCAAGAGAGGCCAGTGATCTGCTCTTCAGTCGTGAGTATGTAATGTTGCCAATGTAGGGTGTGTGACTCTAGCTCTTCTAAGCTTTCAGTGTCTGTGGCTGTCCCCAGTCCCTGCCCTCTCGGCCCCCTCCAGCCCCTCTGGCAGCCCCTGGGTGGAAACTCTGAGCTCTCGGGGCCCTTGCCAACAGGAGGCTGGGTTCAGGTTGCCCCACTTCCTTACTGAGCACAAGACGAAGCAAGAGGTTAAGGCGATTTCCTCTCTTTTACTGCATCATAAAAACACATCTTATTCTGCACGTGACACCGCTCGTGTCCAGGCTATGATTAGCAGATAATCTCATAAAGACCTGGGATCCAGTTGCCAAGAGCCGCCTGTGGGAGAAAGAGAAGGCCCTTGATGGAGACCCTTGCCCATGGCCTCTGAAGTTTGTTCTCTTGAAGTTGCTCCTTTCCCATCTGGGAATAATCCCAGCCCTCCTGCTCCCTGACAGCTTGGCTCCCTGGCCACCATTTTACCGTCTCACAGAGAAGCCTGTCCCCAAATCACCAGGACTCTACCAAAGAGAGGACCTTATCCCGTCCTGGCACTGCCACTTTCTAGCTGTGTGACATCTGGCCATACAATCCATCTCTCTGAACCACTCTTGAAACTAAGAATAAAAATTGCTGGCATCATAGGTTTCTGTGAAGACTAAAAGGGATTCCTGATAGATAAACCCAGCATAAAGCTTGGCTCATAGTAAGCACTCAATACACAGTTATTATTATTATTATTATTATTATTATCATCATCATTATTATTACTATTATTATCTCTCTGGACAAAATAAGGCAAACCTCAAATCACAAGCCTCAAATAAAAAATAGTGAGCTTATTCCTGCCTCACAAGCTCAACCAAAATTTTATGGAAAAGCACCTAGCGGGTTCTCCAGTCAGCATTAGCTCCCTTCCTCTGGCAAGTCCAAGAGGGAGTTCTGCTAGCAGGAAGAAATGCAAGCTCACTGAAGGGAAACGTTCAATCCTAGTGTTTCTATGATGGGTGCTAAATATCAATATCTTCTATATGCATGTCACATTGTATATGCTTTCAGTCTTTTTCTTTCTTTGTAAAAACAAAGGCAAACTGTTCAATTTTATTTGGAAAAAAAAATACATGTTCATTATAAATAATTGCTATAAAAGAGAAAAGTTTAAACATAAAAGTAGTGAGATAATCCCAAATGCTACTACTCAGAAGTAAACTTGTTGATAATAAACACAATCTGTTTATCTTTGTGTTCATATCCATAGAGAGGACAGTAGCTATCTGAAAACACAATACAATGAGATCATAACTCTAAATTCTCCTTTTAAATATGAAGTAGTACCTTTAACTTTCCTGCAATTTAGCAGAAGAAAATACAGCGGAGTAAAACTACAGGTTATTGAATATGTGCTTCTTTACTGTTGGATAGTATTTCATGAAAGGCATCTTAAGGCTAATTAATCAAAGTGATTATCACTAACATCACGAGGTGGCAGCCACCGTTTCTTTTTAAACTTTACATTTCATTTTAAGTATCGATTGCGTTTGGGTTGTGGAAAATAAGGACATTAGCACTCACATCTCTTCCAGCTCCCTTCCCACACAATTAGAGTTTTATTAATTAGATGATTATTTTTATATTGTTCAGATTTGTGGCTCCCACTAGCTGCTCTGTAACTAGAATAGTTTCCATATTTCATGCAGTTTGAAATCCCTTCTATGAGGTGGGGAGGGGTGTAGATAACAAACAACAAAAGAGCAAAATATATGGTATATTGGAAAATCTCACAAGCAAGAACGTACAGCGAGGAAAGGAGATGGAAAATGCTGAAGTGGGTGGGGAGCCTCTTGCCACAGCAAGCAAGGCAGGGAGGGTGGGCTTCCTTGAGAGTGTTGCTTAATATCAGCACGAATATCAGATAGAATTATTGCCCCCCACTAGTGCTCTTTCCTGGTGTTTCAATCCTCTTATCTTTTCTTTCTTCATCGGCAGAATGTCATTGTCACAGTTTTGCTCAAGAAGGGCTCATGGGGGCTGTATTCCTGGGTTTCCCAGGTTTAAGAAATCTGTTGCTTTTAGCATTTAGCAACATTCTTGTGTGGCTATAATATCCCGGGGTGCACTTTCTCTCTCCTAAACTGCTGTGAACACTGTCCTTTGGGGTTAAATGTTGCTGCGGGGAAGGCTGAGGCCAGCTTGATTGTAACCCCTTGTAAGGAATTGCTTTTCTTCACTGAATGTTTGACTTGTCATTTTTTAAAAAAAAACTAGTATCTCTCTATCTTGATCTGCCTATATTAAAATTTCCTGGAACATGATATGTCTTTCAACTTGCATATTTAATTATTTTCTTTATTTAAACCATTTTTAAAATATTACTTTTGGGTTTGGATGCTTCTTATTTTTTACTTAGTAGGCTATAAAAAATCTTTTCGCTTCCCTATACTTGTTTCTAATATCTTTGTTTTAATCTACATTTATTGTGATTATCTCAAAACTTCACTATATAAATAACTTATTTTCGGTGAAATATACCTGCTGTTTGCTCTAACTTTTGGATTAGTTCTATAATGATGTGGTTTGGGTCCTCGATTTGTTTCCTTAGATCCTCAATCTCTCTTTTCTGCTTTTAATCCCATTATCTTGTCTTTCAGCCCATCTGTTTCTGAATTTATATTCTTATTAAGATGTTCTATAGCTTGAAAGGACTGACAACTGTCCTTTTGCTCCTTTGCCATGTTTTCTTCTAGGTTGGTCCTTTGTTTCTCTCTCCCTTCCTCTCCCCCCCCCCCCCGCCTCCCTCCCTTCCTCGCCTCACTTTCCTTTACTCCTTCCATTATACATTCACACGTTCTTTCATAAATAAAAGAGGAATTTTTATGATGCTTTTTCAACTCACCAAAATAACATTTGTAGAAGTTCATTATAAAGAGTCTGATTCCATGTCCCTGCCTTAGAAAGTGCCATCTGGGGAATACATTTGAATCTACGCTTCGTGGCCTCAGACCCTGAAAGGCCCTGGGGCCTCCGTCTCTAACTGTTCTCCCTGCACCCGGTGTGGTGGGCTGAGCGTGATTTAAACCGGGGACTATGCCGAGCATCCTGACTGGCTGGTAAATTTGGACATGGACCCGTGGGGAAAATGCCAGGACTAGAATCTATAGGAGCCCAAAGAAATTTGAGGGAACTAGAAATCCAACTTTTAGTATTTAAACTGAAAACTTACTATCTATAGCAGCTGAGACAGCTTATGTTCTGGAGAAAGACAAGCGGATGATTGGTCCAGTCTCCGCAACTTACTGCTTTTGTAATCTTGACCCTCTGTTTTCCCATCTGTAAAAAGGGGATAATAATGGTATCTTTCTCATAGAATAGCTGTGAGGATTAGGTGAGGTAATTGCTTTTGTGGTGGCAGCTTTAATAAATACTAGCATTTTCCATCGTTATAACTAATATCAGACAAAGTTCTGCTAGTCATTGATACCAGAGAATGTCTGATCAGAAGTTGGCACTGAGCAGCAGAAACAGGTTTTAAAAGTGACACAGTTAATTTGGTGCCAGCCAGTGTTTAAGGCTGTTGGTTAAGCAGCCCAGTAGGACTGTAGGCTGTGGCTGGGAGGCCATGGGGCCCACCCTGCCTCTTCCACCGCGCTGTGTTGTGAGAGGTGAGGAAAGGGGGGACCTTTGAGTCCAGTGATTTTCTAAATGTGGTCCCCAGGCCAGTGACATCAGCATCACCTGGGAATTGGTTAAAAATGCAAATTCTCAGGCTTCATTTCACACCAACTGAGTCAGGAATTCAGGAACTGGGACCTGGAAGTTTGTGCTTTCACAAGTACTCTGGGGGATCCTGATGTATTCTAAAGCTCGAGGGCCATTCTGCCTTCTCCTGCGGGGCTGGCGTTTGGGGAAGTGGGTGGCCAGGACCTGAGGGCAGTAACCCTAGAGCGTCTCGGTCAGCCCTCAGAAACATGAAGCAGACTGTGCCTGTGTGGCCAGAACCAGCCCGAGCTGCGCCTGTTCAGAGGGCGTGAGCACCTAATAGGCAACTGTGCATTCCTCTGAGGACATCTCTGTGTCACCTGTACAGAGACGGATACTCTTACGCTTAGCTATTTCTTAGTGAACTATAATTTTGTTTATAAAGTGATAAATACAGAAAAACACTTGACACCCATAGTTATGGCAAAAATCTGGGGCTCATCGCGAAACCACAGTATCACCTGCCATCTGGTGGAAGCATACCCCATTGGTTTCTACAGCAATGATTTCAGGTCAGAGGTCTCAGAAGGAGAGGACTGGGGGCAGCGGAGGGAAGTGGGGGGCTTTTGGGTCTGAAGAAATGAGGAAAAGCTTTCCTATCATATCAAGTCACTACGGTTCCTTCTGAGAAGTGAAGGGAGGTGGGGAAGAACATGGATGTTAGAGTCAGGCAGAGTTGGGTGAGAGAAACCTTTGAAAAGACACTTAATATCTCTGAGCCTCAGTTTCCTCGTTTTGAAATGGAGCTGATGGTATAATAATGCTTCCATCTCCAGATTATTGTGGGGGTCAAATGAGGGAATTGGTTGAAAACAGCTGGATGTGTTTGTAAAACAGTTAGAAGCTACCCAGATGTGAGTTGTGTATTATTTATGTTTGGAACCTCTTCTTTAACTGTGGAATGTGATGTTCTCTGTTGGAGGAATTCTAGACATTAACAAGCAGGTGGAGAAGGTATTTGGTGTTTGGATTCGTCTGGAAATTTTTTAAAAAAGGGCCTAGGACAGGGAGCTTTTGCCCTGAGATTACCCCAATGATGATTTAGGAAGAAAAGAAGATTGACCAACTCTGCCCACTCATGTGGTGGGGCAAGAAGAGCAAGAATCCTGGACGTATGTCCTGGCCGGTGTGGCTCAGTTGGTTGGGCGCCGTCCCGGGCAGCACCAAAAGGTTGCCAGTTTGATTCCAAGTCCGTGCACATGCCCGGGTTGGGGGCTCGATCCCCAGTAGGGGGCGTGCAGGAGGCAGCCGGTCAATGTTTCGCTCTCACATGGATGTTTCTCTCTCTCCCTCCCCCTTCCTCTCTCTCTAAAAGTCAATAAAAATATATATTTATTTAAAAAGAATCCTGGACATAAGCCATTCTGTTGAATCTTGTCCTTGTGCTGTCTTGACTTGGGGGAAGGAAGGGTAGAAAGAGAGAAGGCTGAATGGAAGTTTGCAGAGACAAAGGTGGGAATGAGGGAAAGGGGGAGAGAGGGGTGCAAGAAGGAGGCAAGACGGGACAGGGAGAGAATCAGTGGCAGAGAGAAGAAAGGGTGCTTGGAGGAAACAGGGTAAAGCAAGGATCAAGTAGAGGGAAGAAGGGAGATCGTGCCTCAGTACAGCCGCCCTAGTCCATTCTAGGCCTTTCTAGTTGGCGGCACTTCCTATGAGTCGGCTCTTGTGATTGAAACACTTTTTTCTTCAGGGATCTTGCACTTTTGTAAAGTGTTTGGATCCAATGTGCTCAGTGAAAGGGAAGAGTCATACATCGCTGGAAAAAGAGACCAGATGTCTTCGAAATCATCTAAATTGTCTCTTTTTTTTTTTTTTTAAAAAGTTACTCTTTCCATTGCTGCCAGATCTGAATGTCCAATTTGCCAGGATAATATATCCAGTGTGGATAAAAATTTCCAAACTTGGAGTGTTTGTCGCTTAGCAACCTGCAGGTGTGAAGGGCCCACTTGGGCTTGGCCACTGAACTTTTTGGGGACCTGAGCCTCACTCAGCAGAGGGAGATGGACTGAGAAGGATTGTGGGCTCACTCAAGCCTTGAGCCCCCTGTCTCTGCCCTTTCGGATTTCTTCCCAGGTATTTGAGGCTAAAAAAGTGTAAACAGAGGCAGAAAGGGAATCAGGGAGGGAAGCAGAGAGAAAGGGAACAGCTTAAAGGGAAAGGTTGAAAAGAAAAACCCAAATTGTGGCTGTGACTAGATCCTGGCCTTCAGCACATCCAAATAACTACTTGTCAAGTGGTTTGGAACAGGGATACTTTCATTCTTTCAAAAAGGTTATTTTTAATATCATTTTTTTTCTATGCATATTATCATTATTGCTATTTCCCCTGCTATTGTTTAGGAAGAATGCCCTTAGCCCCTACATGGTGGGTTGAGCATGCCTCTCCTTAGTCAGAAGTTCGAGGCCTCACGTTTCCAAGGAGACTTGTGCATCCACTCATCTAAGATCTGCTGGGGAATGAAAAACGAGGGATAGTTTCCCCAATATCCACTCTCCCTTCCCTTGATAAGCACTCTGATTTTTGGCTCAGTTTCCATCTTCCTGCCCCTACACAGTTCTTGCATCGGCCAAAAGGTGACTCTACAACTTGGGCCTGTGGTCCAAACCTAAGCTAACATGCATAATCCCGTCTTTCAGCCGTAGTTACTGGTCCAGGGGCAGGCCTGTGACTCCCTTCTGGCTATTGATCTACAAGAAGAGGAATCTGCTGCCTGTTTCCTACTTGTCCTCTCTGGATACTTGCAGCCATTGTGGGGACCATGAGAGGCAGAGAGTCTCAGGGTGAAACTGACTCTACGAAGGGCAGGTTGAAGAGAGAGAAAACAAAAGCACAAGCAAGCACATTCTTGATGACAACATTAGGCCATTAAATCAAACTGTTCCTGAAGCCCAGCTTTTTCTTGCCTCTCCAGTTATATAAACTAATAATTTCCCTTTTTGTTTAAGCCAGTGTAAATTGGGTTTTCTGTGACTTAGAATCAAACATTCCTTATTGATGCAGTAACATTTATTGAGCACCTACTCTATGCCTGGCACTCTATAAAATGCTTTTATGTGCATTATTATCACCAAATCCCCATGGTAACCTGGCAGGGAAGGCATAACACCCCCACTTTTCCGCTGAAGACAACTCCAGTTCTAATACAGAGATGGCACAAAAGTAGGTTTACAGTGTGAGTATGCAAAACACAGAAGCTTATTCTTGTATTATTTTTATTAATTATTGTATTACTTATTTGTATGACAAAGATAAATCTACTTTTGCCCACCCCTGTATTGAAGTGGTCTGTGGCAGAGCCGGAGTTTTAACCCAGGGCCATTGGACTCCAGAGCTCAGGCTCGTCCCTGAGCTCAGTCTCAGCTGACAGCAGAGAGCTCTGCTCGGAGCAGAGGTCGGAGGGAGAGCTGAGTGCGAAGGTGCATGTGAGCTTTGAGCTGACAAGACTGATGAAGGCCAAGGCAAGGGCCCTAAGTGGAATCTACAGTGAGTTCAGCTGACCTGGCTTGTTCAGGGTCCTCATGTGGCAAGCTGTCCTCGACACCCACATGGCCCCACTATTATGGCCAGACCACAGCTTGCTTTAAATGCCAGAGCCCTGGATACATGAAGAACAACTTAATGACAAACACTCATCCCTATAAACATTTGCCAAGGCTTATAAAAATTTTATTTTAGCTAACTCATGTTTCCTCATTTAATGTCTTCCGTTCAATCTCCTTCTTCTAGTTAAGACAAATCAGCAAATCCCTAGAAGGACAAGAGAGTTGGGATATGACAATACTAGTTTATGTTCACTATTTACTCTGTGCCAGGGGCATTTCTAAGTGCCTTCCATATATAATTCATATGTTGTGAGGTAGTGTAGTGTCACCCTCCTGTTGCAAATGTGTACATGGAGGCTCAGAAAGGTTAAGCAGCTTGCCCAAAGTCACACAGTTAGATCTGTGCTCTCAACCACTATGCTATCTTGCCTTTTCGCATGGACAACATGAACAAAACCTCCTGCTGAGGTTCTTGGCAAACAGGATACAATAGGTCTAGTGACAGACTGGGCATGCCTGGCTCTAAGTACCAGAAGAACACCATTCAGTATGGAAATTAAGTATGGAAATGGGAAAACAATGTGTGGCTATGAAGTTGTGAGACTGATTTTTCATAAACAGTATAATGTATCATGCATATTACCACCATACTTTTAAAAGTTACCCTGCACCCCACGCACTCACTTCTGAAAGAAAGAAAACCAGAAAAGTCTACATAAAAATATTTGAAAAATAAAAATAAAAGAGACTAGCAATGGCAGATGTTAAATATACTACAGAGCACTAGTAATTAAAACAGCATGGTTCTATGAACGAAAATAGACAGAAAGCTCAGTGGGAAATAACAGAAAGCTCTTCAATATTATTATTAAGTATATAATAGAAGTAATATTTCATATGTGGAGGGCTGGGCAAAAGTTAGAACCTAGAAACATATTAATTTAGATTCTTTCCTCCTACCATATGCCACATTAAATTCTGGATAGCTTTAAAAGTAAAATATAAAAACCGAGGCCACAAAATATTTAAAAGAAAATTTAAGGTCATGAATAGGGAAGGCTTTCCTAAATATTACATCAACAGCAGGAACCATAAAAATTTATAGATTTTACTATATAAAAATTAAATGTTTCTGTATGGCAAATAAGCCATAAAATATATGAAAGACAAAAGGTTCATAACCTTAATATATAAAGAACTCATAACATCAGTAAGATAAAATGGTGAACAGAGCAACATAAAAAAAATGTCAGGCCACTTTCATAAATTGTGAACAGAAGTATAAATTTACACACGACGAAACACAATGTGGCAAAATATATCAAAGACCTTAAACATTTGACCCAGCAATTCCCCTTCCAGGAATTTATCTTAAGAGAATGATTGACAAACATGAAACGGCATTTGTGTAAAAGATGATCATCGCAATGTTATTCATAATAATTTAAAAAACTGAACTTTAGCTAACGCTCTGGAGAATAGGCTTAATAAATGATAATATATATCCATTTAAAGAACATTTAACAGTGATTAATAAAAATGATATAGATGTATATTTGCTGACATCAAACTGTGTTACTGATCTGTAGAAAAGTGGAGGAAGGAGTTACAAATATGTATAAACTATAACTGTCTTTGTTCCTGGCAAGCTGTTCACCTAAAAAATAAATATATTTGAGATATATATATATGCCTATATAGTTTTCTGTTTTCCAATATTTTCTAAATAAATATACATTTTTATGTAATAAAATTAAATATATTAGCAAATTATTTTGCATATATCAAATATTACATAATAAAACACAAACAAGAACTAAAGATGTGCTGATAAGTATCAAGACCATCTTTTCCCTTATTTTGGCCTGAGTGACAGATGAATTGGCCAGTTGGTTTGCAGGGAAGAACACAGGCTTGGAAATCCCACTGACTTGGGTTGAAATCTCAGTTACTCTATACCAATTGTAAGATCATAGACACATCTCGTAACTTCTCAAGACTCAGTGCTCCCATCGGCAAGATAAGAATAATATTTACCCTGCATGATTATCATGTAGAATAAATTGAAACGATAAAGCCTCTAGCTCAGTGACTTGCACACAGAAGAGTCTTAATCAATTACAACAAATATTTTCCTCCATGTTTAAGTGCCTCTCTGGATGCCTTCGCCAACCACCACGACAGTTCATTCTTTCCTGACAAAGTGCTCTCATAGCTCTTTTTGTGAGTTGTATTTATTGGGGTTACATTGGTTAATAAAATTATATAGGTTTAAGGCATACAATTCTATAATACATCATCTGTATGTTGTATTGTGTGTTCACCACCCCATGTCATAAATGGTGATGGAAAGAGACACGACATGGGGTCTCATAGCTCTTTATACACACCTGCTATTGCTTGCTCTGCTTTTACCCCCTAGGTGTGAGCTGCTAGAAGCCAGGGATCGAGTGTGCCTTCCCCTGGGTCTTAAATACTCGGCTCAGTGCTTGCACATAGTAGGGGAACATGAAATATTTGTTGAATGAATAGAGCGAATGAATAGGAATTATAACAATGACAATGTTGAAATAAGTAAATGTTTCTCTAAGGGATCAACTTTGGAGGCCTGCACTCACTGGATATGTATATTATGATGCATTTTTAAAATCTACCTGAACATTATTTTGAAATCCCATTTCATACAGAAAATAGCTTATCATAAGCTATAAGATATGAGAATAGCGATTGGAAATATTTATTGAGCACTTAACTGTGTGCCTACACACACACACACACACAGAGTACCTAGCATGATGCAATATATTGTATATATTATATATGTGAAATTATATTATGTATATAATGCATAATATATATCATTTCACTTATTTTTCTCTTAAAAGATAAATGAAGAGGAAACTGATGATTAGGGAATATAAGTCACTTGCCCCTAGTGTCCAGAAGTGGCAGAATCAAGATCTGAACCCAAGTCTTTCTGCCTGATTCAGTATGCTATGCTCTTGACAACCCCCCCCCCCCAGTAGCATTTTAAAGACTTTATTGAGAAAAATGAGGAAAGCTCTGTAGCAGCTGGACCAACGGGCCTCAACAGTAGTTAAGAAGCCTACAGCAGTGGAAGGCGTGGGGAGGAAGAGCCTTATGCTGAGAGGAGTCAGGAGGTAAGAATGGCGGAAGGGAGGAGGCAGGAAATGACGGGGAGGAACAAGGTTGGGTGCTAGATGGTGCGCAAAAAATTTCATTGGCCACTGTGGTCTGACATTTTGGGAAGCAGCATTCTTACAATTTGGGGATAATTGTGAAGCAGGGGGTACCTAGGCATAACTATGGCACGGGTGAAAGCTTTGCCAATGGAATTTCATTAAGTTTTACAGTTTTAAAAGACCAACCTTTATTGAAATATGTTTATTGATTTGTTGTGTTGAATGGAAGCAAATGGACTCTCCAGGAAACGCTGGCAGCAGCGAGAGATCTTTACCTCCATCCCCCAAAGCCCTAACCTTCCCCCGCCCCCCGCCCCCCGCCTTGCTGGTGTTCTATTTCAGGCTAATCCTCGCTCAGAAGTAACTGGTGAGCAAGAGGTTAGCTGGTGGGGTCTCAAGGTGTGACCTTTCCCAGGGGCATTTGCATGTTAATAGAAGATACAGGGAACCCAGGAACTGCCTCCAGGTCTCAAATGAAAGACGTCCCAAGGTGGATGAGAGGGGTGGGCACAGCCCCCCGGGGCCCTGCTGTGCGGCCACGTTGATTTGGCCTGTGTGGATGGCTGCTGGTCTGGGCTTCCCTCCAGCTGCTTTTACAAAGAAGTGGTTTGGGGAAGAACAAAGCGATTGTGTTTATCCCCAGGCAAGTGCACTGATGCCAGGGCCCTGTACACTGTGCCCAGCTCAGAGGCTGGGCCCAGGAGGCTTCGCTTAGTGGTTATTTGCTGAATCAATGAAGGAAGCCCTTCCCACCTTCCCTCCTACACTTTCAGCCCTATTGCCCACCAGCCCCTTAAGCCCAAGAGCCCAGGCCCCCATGTCTGGACAATTCTTTCTACTGATAAGAACATTGCCAAAAAGACATTTCCACCCTTTGCATTTTATTATTTTTTTCTCCTTATAACTAGGAAACCTCAAAACTTGTGCTGAATTGCATGACCTCACTGACCACGTTTCATGTTCCTCGTTAAACTGTGGTTAAAGCATCTCCTTAACTATGGCCAAACTGCAACTGCAGAAAAGGACATTTCTACACGACCCGTTCTCGTGCATGCACCCATTTCAGGGTGCGGGGAAAGGACGGGGACAGGGGACAGGGAGGGAGCAATGAGGACAAGACTACTTTTCTGTTTGGCCAAATTCATCAAAAATATTCAAACCCCATACCGAACATTCATCTCTAATTAAATCCTAGCACCATAATTCAGAGAAAACAATTACAGCATTTAGAATTTTTAAAGGAACTATTATTGCTGCCTTGGCCCTTTTAAAAATTATGCTCCCCAAAGGACAAAATGTGATCCATTAATATGTATGTATTATTACTTTTTTTTGTAGGGGGAAGATTGCTGATGCCTGTGAATATGGAAGCATTTATCGGTTGCCGACAGCCTCTTAGTTGACTTGCAGTTTTAAGTGCAGTATTTTCTAGAATCTAAAAGGCTATAACGTTAATTACCTTTCTGCCTTTAGCTGGTGGCTTGCCAGGTGCTGTCCCGTGTCCTATTCTTTCACCCGGCCACACTGGCAACTGGTGATTCAGGACGGGGTTGGTGGGACCCAGGAGGCGTCAAAACCATTACCCAGAAAGATCCCGTCCGAATTCACTCAGTGAGGGCGATTGCTCCCCTTTACCTGGGATGCCCAGGAATGAGGCCTTGCTTTTCATTTCCCACCTGAGGTCCCTGGGTGTTGGGCCCCGTGCTCGTCCCCGAGCGAGAGGCATTCTGAATTTCTAAGTCTGTTCTGCGATTCTTCCATGCTGAGTGTCCCCAGCCACGCTGGGATCTGATTTGTGTCTCTCCTTCATTTTTACCCTTTGTTGCCTTGATAACTTAACAGTTACCCAGAGGTGGGTTAGCGGGCGTCCTGGCACCAAGGATCACGTTGGCCTCTGTTCCGATGTCCTGTGTGGTCGATGTGAGTGCGTGCACATGCACACACGTGTGTATGTGTGTATACATACGTATAGGAAAGCACAACTCGGAAATTTCCATTCGGCTCCCTGATCAGTCTATTGTCACATGCATTTGGCATTCATTATCCGCGAGCCTCCGGCGCCTCTGGTCCTGTGCCCTGGCTCACAGCGATTTGGTTTATAGAGATCATATGGCGGGGAAACAGACCTTGAAAGACAGAGCTCTGAGAAGCACATTTGATGGATTTCCTATGATTTGAGTCTGGGTTTATTCTTCCCTGTGGCGGGGCGGACACCCCAGAGCACACACAGCGGGCCTGGGAGCCCAGCGAGGAGTGGAGGCTGTGACAATAAGCACACTGTTTTTTTTCTTCACACGTCTCGGGTTGCATTTCCTATCTGGGAAAAAAAGAAAAGGGAGCCTTGTAAAGGATCCAGAATCTAGGCAGGAAACCACACAGAGTGAAGGTTGCCATTGTCATTAGCAATTAATGTAACCACCAGGGCTGGAAGGAGAAAGCCCTGCCAAGGCAGTGGGTGATGGGAGGGGTACAGACTGGGGGGGGGGGGCTGCTCACTCCCATTCACCAGCCAAGGTTGGAGGAGTGAGCAGGACATCTCCCCAGGCACTCCCGAGAGATACCCGGCTACTCAATTTTTTTATTTTAAAACAAGGTACCACCGGTCTTGCTAAGTTACACAATGTATCTGCCGCCCATTTTCACTTTCTGTGGCTCCATGTTCAACTCCTTAGTCTCCTTGATGAAGTGAATTTTCTTCTGAGTCTGTTGAGATTCATTTCTTTAAAGTATTTGCTGAATGCCTTCTGTGTGCCAAGACTCGGGGTGCTGGGCAGGAGGCTGGTGTTCATCCATAACGTGTTAAGTGTATGGAGTAGGCACACTGCTATGGATTTTCCATTCACTGTCTCATTTAGACATCACTTCAACTTTATGAGCTAGGTTTTCTTCTTACCCCCATTTTACAGATGGCCCAGCTGAGGCCCAGCAGGTTAATTAACTTGCTCCAGGTCATAAAGCCAATACTTGAGCTAGCTGGGATTTGAGCCCAGTCAAATTTGTCTTTTCAAACCTATGCTCCTAAATCTTGTTTTATTTCCTATAGGAGCCTGCCGCCTAAAGGGAAGTTTCTGGCAAACCAGTCAGCGATGAAATGACAAGGCGATGTTGGCTAGGATAGGGGTAAGCTTAGGGTTTCTGAAAGTCCAGAGAAGAGAAACCTAATCTATCCTGGGAGGCACTCAGGGAAGGCTGCCTGGAGGAGGTGAGTTTGACATTCATCCTGCCCTCTCTTGTGTCCCAAAAGTGTGTGAACTTAGGTTGGCCAGACTAGTTAGCATGGAAGGGGACTTTCATGTATTGGTATGTGTGCATCACTCACTGTATAAGAGTTGGAATGCTCTGCAGGTCTGCCTGGTCCCTGAAGACATCTGCTGTTTATGTCCTCAGTGAAGTCCCTACTGCTAGCATTGCTTCTACACTTTAGATGGATTCAGTCCCACTCCTATTCCTCCTTCCCCTCCCTGCTTTGTCTCTCTCCCTCTTCATCCCTCCCCTCTCTGCCCCCACCCTCTTTCTCTTTCTTTCTAGTAGTTTAAAAAATGCCACTTTTCATTAATGTGACCAGAATGTCATCAAGTAGTTTAATGCTCTTTAATGTCCTTGTATCGTTTACGTTTTGCGAACAGTGTGGAAATGAATCCCATCTGTGGGTTCAAGAACATCAAAAAAGTTGGACAGGCTATTTAGACGCGCTACTTCACATTGCATTAGCGTGCACAATGTCAGGGCCGAGCCAAGCGCGCTGTCCAGGCCTCACCCGCCCCGGCCGGCCTGGGAGGGACAGATCGCTTGCCTCTGGAACTCGGTCAGGCCTGGGGATGGGGTCTGGAAGGCTGCCCAGAGGCCCCAGGAAAAGTGTGAAGCTTAAATAAAAAATGAGAAATGATTCAGGAAAATCTCTCTCTTCCTTTCTGAAGCCGAGGAGCCCCAACAATAGCTTTTTCATCACTTGGGTGAGAGGCTGGTTATACTTTTGTCTGACTTCTTCAGAGGTAATAAGCTTGCCCCCCCTCTCTCTCTTTCTCTCTCTCTCTCTTCCTCTTCCTCCCTCTCCTCACCCTCCCTCCCTCTCTCTTTCTCTCTTCCAACCCCCCCCCCCCCAGTTCCCCAGGACAGAAAGCTCTGGGGCCAATATTAAGCCGACAGTTGTAAGGAGAGATCTATCAATAAAAAATGACTAGAGAGCATCAGGTTCAGGACCGGCACAGCTCACAGAGGCCGTGCTCTCTGGGGACCCTGAGGGGGCCTCAAAACCCAACTCAACAGGGTGGTGATCTCAGAATGACCCATTTTCTATAGCATCCCAGTGAAGGGTGCTGCTGTGATGTCACCCCACTTGAATTCTGGCTTCTCTACTTTCCAGAAAGAGGGTCTTGAGCAGGTGAACCCCTGTGCCTCAGTTTCCTTACTTGTAAAATGAGGCTAATAATGATATGAACCTAATTAAAGGAGCTAATAGATGTGAAGCATATAGACTGGTGTCCAGCCACGCTAAGTATTCAATCAAGGTTAACGGTTGGTCAGCTGTCAATAGTAAGGCTTTCTTGCCCTGGTCTTGCTGCCTCACCAAACCCCCCCCCCTTTTCCCCCCGCCCCACACACCCACACCATTCGCCTTCAGGTTCCTGCTCTCAGGTGAAGTCAGGCCCTTCTCTCCCAGCCCAGCCTCAGCCTAAGCACTCCCCCCCCCCCCCCCCTGCAGGCACAGAGGTGAGGGGCGTTGCAGGGGACCTGCCTCCAAAATACCCTGGCTTTTTTTCCAGCTCTGGGGAAACTCCTCAGTCTAGCATTCCCTGCAAAGAAAGATGCGGCTTCTTATTTCAGGAAAAAATAAATGCTGCTTTTGTTCCCCAGACATGGGGGCCAACAGAGTAGATTTTTAACTATTCATCATTACAGCTGAATTAGTAATCCATGTCTCTGTTAGCCCTTAATCTCTTGCCAGTATTGTAAAAACCCCTTCCTTATTTTGCATTTGCTCATATGACTATCATTCAATTCTACATATAAACATAAGCAAATAACTTCTGATTATTAATTCATAATTTTCAGTACAGGGTCATTCTGTTTTAACTTCTAAGTTAAACAAACAAACGCATTCCCTTAGTGCAGTTACCAGAAAGACAGTGTGCTTCTAAGTTCTCCCGGGGACGCGCTTTATGCCCGTCGCCCTGTTGGTTATTGAGGCTAAGACAACCGGGAGAAGGCTGAGGGGGCATTATATCTGGGAGTCCCTGCAGGCTTGTGAGCACGGCTTGTAGCAGCCACTGCTCCTGACTTTGTGCTGAGACTCGGGGGAAAGACGCTGGGCTGTAAAGACTGGCAGACCTGGCTCTGAGCTGAGCCATCCCTTTCTAGCTGTGTGTCCTTGGACAAGTCAAGCAGACTCGCCCAGCCTGAATTTTCTGTCAATGTAAAATGAGGCCAGTCAGTGTCTGCCTCTGGCTTCATGCCTTTTCTGGCTCCCTGACTGGGTCAAATGCTAGAGCCTTCCTTGACCCCTCAAGTTCCATCTTAACTCTCATAACGCTGCTGTTGGCTGGTGGTATAGAACCTATATGGCTAAGAACATAGACTCAGGCACTAAGCTCTGTAGGATGGAATCCTGACTTTGTCACTTGCTGGCTGGTGACTCTGGATAAGTCACCCAATGTCCAAGGCTATGAATAGTATCTATCTCAAAGGACTATTGTAAAGCTATAGAGTTAATACATGTTAGGCCCTTAGCCTACTGCTTGACACATAGCAAACGCTCTGTAAGTACATCGGCTATTAGTCTCTCTTCGATTATTTAATATCACTTTTTAGTGCTACACTAAGAGTTCTGTGAGGACATAGCCCACCATCGAACACAGTGCCTGGCACCCGGAAGACTCTCATTATTATGTTGAATTGTATTAAAGTGAAATAAAGGATGTAAAAATGCTTTCCAAACCACCATGCAACGAATTTTTTATTATTAGCTCTGGAAGGAGTTCATTAGATGAACTATCTCCAGGGCTCTCTTGGAATCGCTACTGCTGTTGAACGTAAAAAAATTTTGATCGGTCGACGAGTGGGTTTATGAATCACCCCTGTCGTCAGTCTTCCCTACGTCTAGCTCTCTTCTCCCTAGTTTGTGCTGAGTGCGTCTGCCAGAAAAAAACCGAGGGTTTGCTAATGTATTCGACTCAAGCGATGTTTACTAAGTGTTCCTTACAGGGCGACCCCACGCCGGGCGAGGCTCAGACAGGAAGCCGAGTGAGACTCATTTCCAAGCTCACAGTCTAGTTGGGGCGGTAGAGGCATGCATTCAGGCCTGGCCTCACATAGCATCCTATGTCTCTCACCCCGGTAATAAATGAGCACCTCACCCAACCCGGCCCAAAGTCCTTTGTCAGGATTTTATATATGGTGACTGACAGATGCAACGCCTTTCTTTTCTTTGGGCTCAAAGGCTGGTTAAATGTAAGCCTGGGCGTGACTAGAGGCCATACGTACTATTCCCATGTTGCCTGGAGCCCATCTGACTTAGCAAAGGAAGAAGACAACTCACAAACTGAAATGGGGCAAGGCATGAGGGAGAACTTTGAGGGCTCTCTGTTGTTGCAGCAAAGCCAATCTACTCAACTAAAACAAGCTTCACCCTCCCTAAAGTTCTTTATGGTGCCGCATTCCATGGCCTGAAGTCCCCACCCTCTGGAAAGCTTGAGAAGTGGGTTAAGGGAATCCAAAGCCGTGGGATGTACAGGAATCTTAAGTAGCACTCTGTATCTGTCTTATTGTTGACATCCTGGTCCCTAATGAGGTCATCTGAACATCTGTAGCTTATCTGCCAAGAGCCAGTTCACTGGAATTGACATTAGTCACTGTTAGCAGAGTGTCTCTTCCCCTTTCTCCCTTGGATCTATGCTTTGGGGACACTCCAACACAACTCACACATTCCTAGGGCCCAGACATCAAAGGGAGGGATATAGTCACCAGCAGTCCCATGTCAAAACATTAAACATGTTCACTTGCTGGGTCCCAACGTTTCAGATACTGAAGACCTCTTTTAGTAATCCCGCCCCTTGAGTTTTGAAAGGTCAAGTCTTCAAACATAAAGCACTGATTAAGTCATAATATACTTATTTGCTGATTTCCTATTAATTCACCTTCATATAGATACTGATCAGATAACACTAACAACATGGAATTGATGTAATTTCAGACCAAAAAAATTTAGTTAGGCTAGGTGGGCTTAACAATGGTAAGAAAGAGTTTCTAGTTGGTCTTTTATTTTAAAAAAATGAACCATTAATGTTAGACTTTTTAAATGAATGAAATAGCTGAGGAATCCTTATCTTTGAGAACCTTAAAAATCCGAGATCTGAAGTTCCCTTATACTCTGCCATGATAGCTCACTTTAGTTCATTGTTACCTGTGGAGCATGGGTGCCTAAAGTATAAGACACTGTGTGCCAGGCCTGGGCCAGGGGTCTGGTGTCTTAATACCTTTTGCTCATCTCCAAGCCCTGTGGTAAAACCATAGGAGTGACTGACTCAGCAGTGCTCAGCTTTTGAATTCTTAGGGTAGCTCTTAGCTCCTGGGCATGAGGTGCCAAGTGAGGCCAAGAGCCCCAAAGATAACTCTATTGACCTTAAGAAGAGCCTGTGTCCACCCTGACCAGACTCAGTATTCCAAAGGAGCCAGAGCACAGCTGCTCTGAAAGGAAAAGCTTGGTCTCCCTCCCAGGTTGTGTGTATGTGAATGTTTGCACCAAGGAGTTGGTTTCCTCATAAACAGTGTTTTCCTAGGGGTTTTCACTATTTCCATCAACACAAGTAACCAGGCAACTATGCTGTGACTTAATGGAAAGTAATGTTTGAAGGACCCATAAATCATCCTTTCAGAGATGAGGAAACTGTAACAGAGAGGAGCTCTGAAGTGCCAGAGGTCACACATCAAGTAGGGGAAAGTCAACATTTCTCTCAGAGCTTCTGGTTCCAAAGTTGGTATTCTTACAACTTATAGCATGATAGGGTGAGTTGGACCCAGAGTCAGTTAGACCCAGAGAGACTAGCTAGCCTAATTTCCTCATTTCCAGATAGGGAAACTGAAGCTCAGAGAGGGTCTGCTCATGCCCAGGTTACAATTAGTTAGCAAAAGAATCAGGGATAAAACCCAGGTCTCCTAACTCCAATTCCAGTGTACCTAAAGAATTTCAATGACTATCAGTGATGAATGGGAAATTAGAGATTCATTCATTCATTCAACCAACCAAGCAACCAACCAACCAAGCAACCAACCAACCAACCAAGCTTCATTCCTCATTAGGAATGAGAACAACTGGCCCAAAGGCCACGTTCAGCCATGTCCCATTGGCTAGACTTGAATTCCATGCTGAAGCCCAGCCCATGCACTGGTCAGGGAACTAGAGCTGATCTCTCTCTTGACCTCTCCTCTCCTCCCTGTATGCAACTGCTTCCTAATTGGCACCTTCACTTGGATGTGTGTAGGCAACTCAAACTGAACACATATCAACACAAGCTCTAGATCTTCCCCCTCAGAGACGCCCCTCCTCTGGTGCTCTTGATCTCAGCTAATGGCAATCTTATTTACCCAGTTGTGTCAGCAGCCCCCGAATTTGGAGCTGGCCTTCACTCCTCTTTCTCAAACTCCCCCCACCAAATCCATCAGCCAATCATTTTGCCTCTGCCTTCGAAATAGCTCCTAAGTCCCACCAGCTATCAGCCCACCCCTGGTCACCGCCCTGGTTCGCTGTGCTCATTGGTCATCTGCTTTCACTTTTGCCCTGCTTGACTCAGCTTTCCACATGTGGTGGTAACATAAATCAGATCAATTCTGTCCCTTAGTAAGAGACCCTAATAATGTTCTATCATATTTAAAACAAAATCCAAAGTTACTTCCCTACTTACAACACTCCAGCCACACTGGCCTTCTGGCCAGTCCTCAACTTGCAAGTTTATCCCTGCCCTGGGGCCTTTGCACCTGCTCCTCCCTCCAACTGGAATGTTTTACCCCCAGGGATCCACAAGGCTGGCACCCTCTTTTCACTTATGTCTCTGCTCAAATACCACCTCTTCCGCCCCTACCTAAACCAGACAGCCTCCTTCTACTCTTTTTACCCTTTCCACCTGGCTTTACTTTTCTTCATAACACTTATCACTGCTTGGTCTGTCATTGTATATTTATTATATAATATATATGTGTGTGTTTATTTCCTATCACCTCAACTACAGTTAAGGCTTCATAATGGCAAAGATTTTTATTTTTTTAATGACTTTATCCTCCATGATTAGAACAATGCCCAACACAAAATAGATGCTCAATAATGGTTTTCTTGAATTAATGAATGAATGGTTCAGACTCATGAGGATCTACCCCTTGAGGATGGGGAGAGACCAATCTCTCCCAGAGAAGGGTGCATATGTGAGCAAAATTGGGTTCTACTAGCTCAGGAAGAAGGGTAAATGGGTGTTGAGTAGATGACCAAGAGTCCTGCTACATTGAGCTTGTCCAGTTTCTATGATTACAGAGTTGCCAAGAACACTTTGGGGTGAGCTCAGCATGCCCCACTCTGTTTTAGAAAAGCAGACAGCATGAGGGTGTATGCTGGTTTGCTGGGGCTTGGCCAGGGTGGGAGCACAGGGTGTCTACTCTCCAGGCCCACAGCAAAGCCAAGAAATGAATTGTGACTTCCTGGGGCAGCAGGAACTTGAGGCTGGGCTCCATTTGTTATCTCTGCTGGTGACAGGCTGGTCCCCAGTGATGTCATCTGAGCATCTGCAGGCACCCCTGCCAGGAGTCCACTAACTGGAAATGACATCAGCTACCAGCAAAGTGACTTGGGCGCCCGGCAGACACGTCCCGCTGATCCTCTGTCTGGAGCTCATCTCCTGCCTACCTGGAAATCTCTGGCTGGCACTTTGGCAAACAAAGAGGCATTTGAGAGGGAATTGAGTTGACTTTAAAAGATAGCCTCAAAGTGTTTCCCAACACATCGATGCTTACATTGAATTATAGGTGCTAATAAAGCTGTCAGAGCCTTGGCACGAGAACCGAACTCAAGCCGAAGGATCCCTGGGAAATGATGAGAATTCATCTGGGCCTGGCCCAGCTGGAGGCTCACACACACACTCCAAGGCTGAGAAAGGGCTGGGAGTAGCCATTCCAACTGCCTTGCTGACTGGCCCAAAGGGCTTGCTGTGGTCTTAAAGCGGAAGCAGGTTTCATGTATTCTGGGACTGCCCTGATCCTTTCCTTTCTCAAATACTTAGTGTGGCCACCGCACCTGAGCAACTATCAGAATTTGCGGTAAAGAGGAAAAGTGCTTAGAGTGCTAGGGAAAAAGAGACACCACAGAGCACTCCTCCTGGGACTTACATAAGATCAGGAACCTTAGTAACTTGGATTTTGTTCAAAAGACACACAGATAAATCCCAGATCTCACAAAGAGCTCTACTTACTAGAAACTTATATGCCAGGCCTTGCACTGAGTTGTTTACATTCATGATCATTCAAAAGCCTCCAGTAGTCCTGTGAACAACTTTATGTATTCATTCATTCATTCATTCATTCATTCATTCATTCCAACAAATACACTGTGGGGGGAAAGTAGGTTTACAGTTGTTCCTATGGAAAATAATACAATAATAAATAATAATACAAGAACAATCTCTGTGTTTCAGGCACTCACAACTGTAAAGCTACTTTTGCCCTACCCTGTACTTTTTGAAAACCTGTAATGCTAAGCCATGAGCCAGACTTCTGGGATACAGTGGAGAACAAGACAGGTACTTACTGCACCCTCTCCCTCAGATTGGTCACATGAGCAACAGTCACTAACAAGTACAGGTACAGTGAGTATTATGAAGTCTAGGTGTGTAGAAGGATATATTGCGGGAACCTGAGGCTGAGGTGTCAAGGGAGGCTGCCTTGAGGATGTGAAATTAAAGCTAAAAGCCAAAGAGTAAGTGGGATTCAAGGAAGGCAGAGCGTGTGGCAGAAGAAAGGCTGTATGAATGAATGCCACCGTATTAGTTTCCTAGTGCTGCTTCTAACAAACTGTCATCAACTTGGTGGCGTAAAATAACTCAGATTTATTCTCTCATAAGTTCTGGAGGTCATAAGTCCAAAATCAGTTTCCCTGGGTTAAAGTCAAGGTGTTGGCAGGGCTGTTTCCTTCTAGAGGATCCAGGGAAGAGCCTATTCCTTGCTTATTTGAGCTTCCGGTGGCTGACAGTGTTCCTTAGCTTCTGGCCTCATCACTCCAATCTTTTATTTCATCAGAGTTACCTGGGCCAGTCCTTCCCACCTCTCCCGACTGGGCATGGCCTGAGCAGGGACTCGGACTGCTGCATGGAAGTTTCTCCCTTGGACCAGGCACAGAGGGAAACTCACATGATATATGCAAAATCAGTGATTGCCATTTACAGTCATAAGAAAAATTATTCCAAAGATACAGTAATAATACTTTAGTAATGAGTTGAAGTAAGGTATTGCATACTTCTCACCCCTTCCTGCGGCCTTTCCTGCTACTCCACCCCCCTCCCCAGGCATCCCCCTTCATAGAATTAGAGATTCTTTAAGCTGGGAGAGGCCTCAATACAGACGCAGAGCTGGACGAGACCTGAGTATCCTGACAACCTGGTCAGTAATCTTCCCATCATGCCCCATTCTCCTTCCTGTTTCTTTTAAAGTATTTGTTTGTTCTCATAACAATCTTATAAATAAGGTACAGCAGGTCCTTGTAAAACGTCGTTTTGTTCAATGTCATTTTGTTAATTAGCCTATGGTAAAATTAGTTTCATTATACATCATTTCACTTAAAGTTGTAGAACCTATGGATCACGTTAAGTGAGGACTTACTGTACTCTTCTCTTTTATGATGTGAAGACTGAGGCTCGGGAAATGAAACGGCTTGCCTCACTCCAAGTTTCTTTTTTGTAATTCTCCCTTCTATGTTCCCCTCATCTGTTCTTCTTAATACCTGTGCATCCTTTGTTTTAATTTTATTTCTTCTACTATGTTACAAGTGTTTAGGCGAGCCACCTGGAAGCTTTTGTAATGAGGTGGGGTATAAAAAATGCTGATATAAAGAGTAACTCATGCAAGGACACAGGGGCCTGGAGGTGAGGTCTCAGCCACTGCAAGGCCTGGGCCCTCCCGACTTCCTGCTGCTAGAAGGCACCTCCCCACACTGGGGCGCGAGTGGAGGTCCCTGGAGGAGGGCAGGAGAGTAGGGTTACATTTGGAGCCTAGAAACAATATGATTCACTTCCCATCAGCCCTCAGATGCCTTTTTCTTTCCCCACTAGACATGAGCTCATGGAATTCTGTTTCGCGTTCCTTTCGGTAGATTTTCCTTTTCCTGGAGTAAGGTTAAATGCAACCATCACAGGGCTGCATTCATCAAGAGCAGCCATTGGATAGTAATGGGATAATTGTGCCGGCCCTGGTACCACCGAGATGATAACTAGCATTGCTTTAAGAATGTGCAGAGGCCGCATTTACGTTGCAGGGCAGCCCCTTTGAAAACCTTGGCACAGGTCCCCAGCGCTGTTTTCCTTCGCGCAGCGTGATGTGAGAACAGTGTTACAGTGCGGGCCTTGTTTAAGCACAAGCCAGGCACTGTGCGGCCTGGGAGGTGGATTATGTCCCAGAGGATGGCGGGCAGCCTTGGCAGGGATGGATTCGGTTCCTCCAGGCTCGGCGTATATATATTATGATAATGCCTGTTGCCCACAAGCTCGGTGGTTATCATACCGACGTCAGGAGCAGCTGGATGTGGGGGAACAAGTGAATGTTTTCATTATTCGTGTTCTTGATCTTGACAGGGAAGGCCCTCCGCATCTGGGTACAGTCTTCCTTTTCCCTCCTGGCTCGTTTACACCTTAAATCAGCGGAGCAAAGGCATCTCCCGCTGTGCCACGGGGAGCACTTGGGAGTGGCTGCCTGGAGCGCGGTGCTGGAAGGGTCTGAGCCACACCTTCCCGCAGCAGGATAAGGCCCGTGGCTGCCTGGCGGGGTCTGCGCGGGAGGGTGGGAGCTGCAGCCCCCACAGCGCCCTCCCCCGGCCCTCCCCCAGTTCTCCCCAGCACATCTGCTCTCCTGGGTAACCTGTAATATTACACACCCCGCCTTCTCCCGTCTTCTTCCAATTTGTTAAGAAGTCTTCTTTTGTGAGTATCTGTCACTATTCTTCACGAATCGTTGCAAACTGCAGCTTTCCTATAGGTTATCGTCAAGTCCTCCTGAGCAGGCCTGGTTTTCTTTCTTCACCATTCCTTGAGCCTTTGGTAACACTCTTGGGTACATTCCGTTTTCCAGCTTGAATTAGAGACGTGTGCATGTGTGCAGGACTTTTCTCCCTCGGGACTTGGACCCTCTCACAGTAGGAATCAAATCTCTTTCATCTTTCTATCGCTTGATCAGCTGCTAAAAGAAAAGCTAGAATCCCAGAATGGGTCTTAGTTCTTTGTCCATCTCCACATTTTACAGATGGGAAGACTGAGACTTAGGAGAGGTCAGGAGAGTCGCCAAAGGTGGCGCCAAAAGTTAGGAACATTGGTTCTAGTGCCAGTGCTCGGATTCCTGGAAGGCTGGAGTTGGATGCTCGCGCGCGGGCTCGGAGGGCCGTGAGGCTGGGGCGAAAGGACAGCTCACCTTCGTGTGCCCCCCCTTCCTTACGCTGGCCTGTGACGTTCCCGCTTCACTGTGATTGCTTTCAGGCCAATCGGACTTTACTATGAAGCACGACAAATGAGTTTTGGAAATAAGCTGGGAATGATTAGTGAACAAATAAAAACAAATCGGTCGCCTCTATTCATTCTTTATTCATTCATCCATGAAAACTGTTGAAATTATTCTGGGTCCTAGGGATATGTAAGGTATCAAACCAGCAAAAAGCTATGCCCTTGTGGAGTTTAATCCCAAGAATGTGTGTTTCTCTCTCTCGGTGTTTTATTCTACTTGTATTAACTAATAAATCCTCAGAAACTATATATGATATTAGTATTATGATCATTTCCATTTTGCAGATGCAGAAATTAAGTAATTTCTTAATTTATTTTCTCAGGTGCAGAGAAGTTAAGTAATTTGCCCAATGTAGCACAGCAAGAAAGTGGTGGAGGTAGATTTGAACTCAAATATTCATATTATTTACAGACAGAAAATTGACACTCAGAGAAGGTAAGCCACTACATCACTGCCACACAGCTGAATAAGGGAAAAGGCTGGGCCAGCTGACTCTCATACCAGGTTCTTTCCAGATCCCTAGTCTGCCTTTCTTTCCCAAGAGATGGGAAGGAATAGGATAGGTAGAATCTACAGGTACGATGGCCGGGTAAGATCTGAGAACACACAATTTCTCTTGCAGGATTTTACACAGGCTATTTGTTTCTCACCCTGGCGAGATGGTGCAAGGGTGGGGACCAGACTTCCAACACACCAAATATTACCCTAATTGGCTCAAAGGCCATGATTGTATCAAGTTCCAGAAATTATGAGTGAACCAGACAGTTAGGCCACCGCAGCTGGTTGGCAAATTATTGGCTAAAGTGTTGTAATTATTAAATGCAGCAGAAAGAGAGAGAGAGAGAGAGCAAGAAACTCAGACACTTAGTCCAGGATAATTGATCCAAAAATTATGGGTTCCAAGAAGGCCAACACTTGCTTAAATTTAGATTTGGACTCGACTCCTGTCACACGCACACAAATGACTAGTGTTTCCTGGACACCCACTCAGCACACACAGTCGGCCCTCAGCCCTGCCAGCCCGCAGGAACAAAAGGGATTTTGATTCTGATTATTTTTAAACTTTAATGACAAATCCTTTCCTTCTCCACATTAAAAAATAAAGGCTGTGCATAGTACCATTAAGGGACTGCTTGTGCTGCTCGGTTCTCAGAGGCACTTACATTGTTTAAATTTTAATTTCCAGGTTGAAATTTTTATTGAAAACATTACTATCTTTCTAAACAACAAAAAAAAGTTCTTTCTCTTATCACTGTGCTAGTTTGCTCTTTTACCTGCTCTCATGGCTCCTCTACAGGAGGCTCTCCTGCCTCGCCAGGGTTCTGGGGCTCCTGGAAACCTTGCCCTGTAATCTGAATTTGCCATTCCTGCCCTGAGCAAAAGGGCTTTAGTAAATTTCTTTTCCTTTCTTTTCTTTCTTTCTTTCTTTCTTTCTTTCTTTCTTTCTTTCTTTCTTTCTTTCTTTCTTTCTTTCTTTCTTTCTTCCTTCCTTCCTTCCTTCCTTCCTTCCTTCCTTCCTTCCTTCCTTCCTTCCTTCCTTCCTTCCTTCCTTCCTTCCTTCCTTCCTTCTTTCTTTCTTTCTTTCTTTCTTTCTTTCTTTCTTTCTTTCTTTTTTGTAAATGAGAGTTCGTCTTAGGGCAACCCAAGTTTGCAAATCCTTAACTGCTCGAAGGCATGTCCCTCTAATTATAATGACGATTATGAGGAGGAAGATGATATAATCATGACGATATTGATGAAACCTGGCTAAGTGCACTTCCCGGTGCCAGGCCCAGTTCCAGGTACTTTTCCTGCACTGTCTCCTACATCCTTCAACACACTACAGGGAAGCCAGTTTTACCCCATTGAACGGAAGAGGAGACAGATTCTGAGAAATCACTGTATCAGGGAAGGTGAGATATAATCACTTATCATTCTAGAATAATGCTGGCAGGGACTGATACCACTAGAAAGTCAGAGGTGAAGGGCTTAGTGAGATCCAAAGAGAGATGTCTTTTAGTTAGGTGCTGGGGTAAGCCAGGAAGCCTGCATGGCAGGGAGAGCATTTGGAGTAAGTGTGGGAAGCAGGATAGGGTTTTGACATGCAGAGAAAAGTCCAGAAAATGCCCTCAGTAAAGATAACTGGAGGTATGTTTGGGCTTGTCCCATGGGGATGATGAAGAGAATTACAAGCAAGATTTAGGGATACAGCAGTCAGTTCTTGGAGGACGTTAAATATCAGCCTAATCGTATTGGTCTTTCCCCAATGGGTAGAGAAGTTATCGAGGAGTTTTAATCAAGGGAGTGACTACATTGGAAATGCAATTTTGAAAGATCACTCTAGCAAAGGGTAAATGGGAAACTGGAGAAGTAAAACAGGGGGCAGGGAAACAAGAAAGACTGTTCGAATAGTCTTCCCAGCCCTGTTTCTCATCTGGCCATGTTCTTGGTGACCGGCCTTGGGTCCCTGCCCTCCACCTTGGGCTCCCAGTTGCCCACTGGTCCCACTGCCCTGAGATAGCTCTCTGCTGCCCCCACCTGGCCCAGGCAGCCCCTGCCACACTTCACTTGCAGGGCCTGGCCCAGAGAATCTAACACACGCGTTAATACCACTACGAATCATACAACTGCTACTACTACAAGACAAGGTTCAGAACACATATGATGTGCGAGGTACTGTTCATATAGTTTACATGTATTAAGTGCTCAGCTCCCATAGGAATTTTATAAATTGGCTACTTTATTATTTTCATTTCACAGGTAAGGAGAGTGAGGCACAGATCTAGTCTATACCCAGCACAGTAAGATGCGAGAGTTTTGCCCAAAGCCTATGTAAAGCCTGGGATTTCTGCATTAGAGCCACTTCTCTCCAGATCCAGTGGAGGACCTGGTCGGAGTCCCCCTGGGAGGACCTGCCCATGAGGTGAGATGGGGGTGTGGCTGCTTCAGGGCTGTGACCTGGGCTGGAGAGGGGATGATGGATGGGAGTGGAAGGAAGAGAGCGATCATGTCGACTGTAGTGTTGAGAACCAGAGCCAAAGGAGAGACAGAACTTCACATGGGCGATGGAGCAGGAGACCTGGGGGACAGAAACAGCAAAAGCAGAAAGGAGCACGGAAGACACCAGAAAAGGCTTCAGGCCCCCACTGTGACAGCATGGGGGCTTGGGGCTGGCTTTGGGTGGGTGGTGGTTCTTACTGCTCAAAGTAATCTTTCAGAATTGACATCATTTGGGGGTTAAGGTTCCAACTCTTACGAGATTCCTGTTAAGAAAAACCCAATGGCGTCTTTAACGCTGAGAGTGGGGCCCTGAGGAGGCCAGAGACAGGCAGGGTCCTTTCTAATGGGAAGGCGCAGGGCAGGGCACAGCTGGCAGTCAGCAGGAGGGAGTGGGCCCAGAGAGGTGTGCAGGAGCCAAAAACTAACTTCTCCCACTGCCCAGTCTTGCCCGGGGCCAGCCTTGGGCACAATGATATTATTTCTTTAAACCAATTCTCGGGAAGGCTGGCGTGAGAAGGTGAAGAGCACGTTTCCACGTCCCGCCAAGTTAACAGCTTCTCTGGGACGGGCTGAGGTTGCGGACGCTTTCCGAGCGCGCGCAAGGAGCAGCCCGTGGGTGGGGGTGACAGCTGGGAGCGTGTGTAAGCACACGCACTCCCAGGGCCACATCTTCCCGGGTATCCAACATGCCACCTCCCTTTCCCAGACGCCACTGTCGCCTGGCTGATGGAGAAACGTCGTAGCAGCCGCGCCCCTCCCCAGACGGGCTAATGAGAGGGTGTGAGTGAGGGGTGGGAAGGCACCACGTGGGCAGCGTTACTCAGGGTCTTGTTGGCAAGGAGCAGCCGTCTTAAGACAAGAGGGGTTTGTTGTGAGGACGCGTGTGGAGGCCAGGACTGGGGCTTCCCTACGCTTCGGACCAAGGCGGCCTCGGGCCCGCTTCTCTCGGCCTCCCTCACGGGCTGGGGGGCCTGTGCTCACCGCATCGCGGCCTCCATCTGCTCCAAGCAATCCCCAAGGTCCGGTGCGGGGCAGAGCGGGCAATGGGGGGAAAGAGGACATTTGTAATCCTTTCAACAATAAAGATCAATCTGGGGGGGGGCGGGATTACATGGAAATTGTGTCCGTATGCCGCAGCCCAAGTTGGGCAGAGTCCGTGTGACTGGCGTAGCTAATTACTCTTGGTGCTGCTGGAGAGCATCCTTCATGACAGTGTCATTTGGGCACTGCCATCTGGCCAATGCACAGGCCCCTTTGGGTGGGGTATCGCCTGTGGGCCAGTCACCGGTCACCTGGCATTAGGAACAGCTTATGGCTGCTTCCTGCAGCAGAGATGCAGACGGGTTGTCTGTAGACAGGAGAGAGCACAGAAGCTGGGGTTCAAGCACCACAAAGACACGTGAGAGTCAGGGAGGCATCTGATTTTGGTCTCCACGCTAGTCATCCTAGGAGTGGGAGAAGGAATGGGGGAGTGCAGAAAGCAGAAGAACATGCATAGAAACAAAAAGGTATTTTCTGGAACTGCAAAAGCCAGAGCTGAAACATACCTTAAAGAGAGCCTGGTCAAACGTCCCTGTGTGACAAATGGGGAAACTGAGTATCGAAGAAGGAAAACAACCTCGGGATTATTTCTTCTCTTATTTCTACTCTGTCTTCTCTCCTCCAAGCCACCTGTGCACGGGAAGAGATTTCTCAAAGCAGACGATTTAATGGGTCAGCCAGTCTCTTTATATATAAAGGACAATCTGTACCATTGTTGGGATTCGCTGGGAAATGCTTAACTAAAGACCTTGTTAAATAAGGACACTTGAAGTCCTGGGATTAAGAGTTAAATGTACAAAGATCAAACCACAAAAATGCAAGACAAGTTAAAATTAAAGTCTGATTAAATATCTGAATTAGAAATGGCTTTATAATCTTAAAACCAATACAAGTACCAAAGGGAAAGATTGATATATTTGACTACATAGAAATATAATACTTCTGTATGTGAAAATTAACATAAACAAATTAAAGTGGAAAAACTGGGAAAATGGACACAAATGTCAAAGGATTAATATCCTTACTGTAGTAGGGAGATTTCATAAAAATTGATAAGAAAAACACTAAGTTCTTAGTGGCTAATGGGGAGAGTATATGAACATGCATTAAAAAGAGGAAATATATGATTAATAAACATTTGAACAAAGTCTCTGCTATACTATTCAGAGCGGTGAAAATTAAAATAGCAATGAGATGCTCCTCCTCCCCTCTTTTCTTACCCAAATTAGTAAAGATTACAAACAGTACCTGGGGCAGGCATGAAGACAGTGAAACAGCTACTCTCCTACCCAGGTAAGCAGAGGAGAGGAGTTTACAATGATACACTCATTTTGGAAAATAATTTGGGAATAGGTATCTGGGGATTTGTCATAAGGAAGTAATCTAGAATCCAAAGGTAATTGGTTAAAGTATTATTTATCATAATGCATAATTAGGAAGACCTGTGTAGCACCACAGAGGAACTCTGAAATAAACCACGGTTCCTCTGTATGAAAGAAAGTGCTGCCATTAGGATATTTCCAACAACCTGTGGAAACGCTCACATCACAGCATCACATCAGACCTGTGCGCACACAGTGTGACTATAACTATGAAAAGGGCACAGCAGGAAAGCAAGCAAGCCGAAATGTTTGTGTTTCCCCTGCTCGAGGAACATTCTGGTCATTCTCTTTTTACTTTATTCTTTTGTTTTTCTTTGATCAGAATCAACATGCATTATTTTTATAACAAACAAAATAAATCAGAAAAAATGGGTAGGGGATTCATTTGAACTCAAGTGAATTCTTCAAATGAATCCCCCCCCACACACACTTTTTTCTTGGGAACTCTGTGGGGCAGAGGGCTGGGTCCCCCTGGTGTGTCAGCCTTGCAGTGTGGGAGGCACTGATCCCACCCCTGCTCTGGGCCCTGATTGGTGTCACTCAGTCAGTCTAGCCCCTCCTCACCACCTTGCTACAAGTTGTTTTTGGTAACCCAGACACAAGTCAAAGAGGCTGTGGTGGTCATCCTGGGGCCCCAGCAGAGTGAAGCGAGGCGATCTGAGTTGATGTGCGTGGGACCCCCTCTCTCTGAGGAAGCGTGCAGTCCCCCGGCTGCTGGTTGTCGTCCTGCAAGCTTGAGAGAAGCCTACCTGCAGCGAAGCCAACACCAGGGGAAGGCGGAGGAGCAGTGCCGCCCTCCCCTGCCTCTGAGCTTTTCTGCTAAGTGGACTTAAAGAGCATTAAGCTGCTTTGAGATCTGGGGGTTATTTTTCATAACATTACTTACAACTATAAGACTTTTTGATTCAAGAGACATCAGAGATTGCTACCCATAGACAGATTCTACCAAAAATAGAAAGGAATGCAGGAAAATTGAGGGCATGTGTCTGACTCACGATTGAAAGAAAAGAGCCTGAGAAAGGGGCCTAGAAAGCAAGATGAGGCCTGGAAACAAGCACTGCAAAAAAGACGTAGCAGTGCCCCAAAGGGAAAGCCCTTTAGAAGTGATGATCCTCATGATCCCAATTCAGCCCTATCACACCTCATGCGATCTCACCGCACCGTCTCCACGGGCCAGCTAAATCTCACAGACTGGAGGAAGAAAAGAGTGATGTTTCCCTAGAGCCATGGTTTCCAACCGGTGAGCTGCAAGAATTTTTAAAACAGGCAATACCTGACTATTTAGTCAGGGGCATTGACCTCTTGTCCCTTAGACTGTCAAATAAATAAATGACAACAGCCAACACAATAGCCGTCCGGTGTGAATGAGTCAAAATTATAGCTCTTTTTTGGGTGCTGTAGAATTTTAGTAATTAGTTTAAGTGTGCCATGAGATGAAAAAGGTTGAAAATCTCTGCCCTAGAGGGATTTTTGTTCTCTCTTGACATACTAACTAATTCTAGGTGGTCTCTGAGAATTGGGATGTGCTCTGCTGGCCGTCTGGATGAACCCAGATGCCACCAGTAGCTTGCCCCGTGTGCCAGTGTCCACGCTGCCCCATGACTGACTGTGAAAGAGCTCCCAGGCAGAGATGAAGGAGGGGAAGCTCTGCAACCTCTCTGTAGTCCCTCACTTTGAATTTGAAGCAGAAAATCCTTAGCTCTAGATTTGAGGGAGAAAATCCTCAGCTCATATAAGCAATTCTCACTTTGAAATTAAATACGAATTGCTGCCCAGGTTTTGCTGAAGAATTGAAAATGCACACATGTACACACACACACACACACACACCCCCAACATACACACACACACACAAAACACTAAAATAGTGATTTTTGTATTTGATACTAAGGTTTCTAGCAGGTCCCTGTGTACCTAGCAGGTCTTCTCACTGTATTCAGTCACCCAAGTGATTTCAACTATTCATTTAATCATTTATTCATTTAACAAAGGTTTACTGGGGACCTACTATGGGCCATCCATTGTGCTAGGGTGGAGAAGATAAGAATAAATAAAATAATAAATTAAATATACAGGGTGTCCCCCAAAATGTATACACACTTTAACAGCTGATAGCTCAATTTTGAAAATGAAATGTATTTTAATAAACACTGCTTTTATAATTATTCAAAGTGTTTGTATACGTTTTTTGGGATACCCTATGTTTATTTAACATTTCCTATATGCCAGCACCATAGTAAGTACTTGCGTTGTATTATTTATTGCATTTCACCTATTGGCACAAGCTTACAGCTCAACACTATTATTTATTTTAATTTTACAGATGAGGAAACTAAAAATCCAGTAGCTAACTTTCCCAGGGTTATACAGCCTCCAAGAGGTAGAACCAACATTTCAACCAACAGCTTACACAAACTTAATTAACTTATGCTAAAGGGAAGACAGAAGCCCAAATAATGAGTTAAATTCCCATGGGATCATATGTATATGGCACTGGGGAAGCTAAGAAGGTGGCTACTGATTATGACATGGGGAAGGCTTGAAAGAAATATGGTTATTTGATCTGAATATTGACAAATATGGAGAGAGAGTAGATACAGGAGAGGAATTATCTTCCTAGCAGAGAGCAGAGCCCAGCAAAAATGTGGAGATGAACAAGCATGGAGTGTCTGTGCTTAGGGAACACCTCAAGTTTACTGCGACTGGAGAAACTAGTTCAGTGGGGCAACGGCAGGAAGACAATGATGAGAAAGGCTTCATTTGCCAAACTAAGGAGTTTGAACTTGACCTTGCAGGGAAGGGGACCCAACGGAAGTTTTCAAGCTGGGGGCAATGTGATCAGATTTGGGTTTAAGAAGGATCTCATAGTTAGCCAGCGAAAAGGGAGGGACCCGATGCAGGGAAACTCGCTGAGGAGGACTCTAAATGCCAGGCAGAAATGGAAAGGGCTTGAGCTGTTCCAGGCCTCACCTCGGAATCATTAGAAACTAGCCTCAGTTTGGAGTTCTGTTTTTCTAGAGCTATGGCTGCACTTGGAACAATGTGATATAATAAAGAGGGCTTGGGCGTCAGACCTTTCTGCCTTCAAACCCTGGCTCTACCTCTGACCTAGTAACGTATGACCATCAATCTTCACTTTTCTTGTGTATAAACTGGTAATAGAACTGACTCATAGGATATTGGGAGGATTAAGTGCAGTAATTTATGGAAAGTGTCTAGCATAAAGAAATTCAGTAAATGGTCATTCCATTCCCTACCCCTTCGTACTAAAAAATGACAGATTGGTACCCACAGGTTAGTTAGAAGACCTGCCACATACTGACAATTTCCAAGATTGAAGAAAACATTTAGCCTTCTGATCCCATTTTTTTTACTACCTTGACTTACTAAATTGATTATTTAGCTCAGCACTTTTTTCTACCACTCTAGCTATATTAGTCAGGATAGACTAGGATATGCTACAGTAACAAATTAACTCTAGAATCTCAATGGCTTCATAACATAAAAGTTTATTTTTCAGTCATTTTATATGACCAATACCAGTCATTGGGGGGCTTTGCTCCACATGGTCAGTTAGGGACCCAAGTAGATAGAGGCCCCACAGTCTTGTAATTGCACACTCTAGATACGAATTTTCCAAGGGTTTCTGCAGAAATGGAAGAGAGAGATGAAGGAAGCACAAAGGCTTTTAACTACCATGAATCAAAAGTGACACATGTCATTTCAACTCATGGTCTCTTGTTCTGAACCAGCTACATGGCCCAAGGCCAGCTGCAAGAGAAGCTGGGAAATAAAAGGAAGGACACAGGTATTCAGTGAGCATTAACTGTTCTGTTTCACTAGGGATAGTCATATAAAAAATGTTTTAAGTGTATTTTCTTCTGGTTAGTGTCAAGTTATCATTGACAGATGGAGTAACTCTTTCTTGTATTAGGTTCTCACCACAGTCCTTTGCTTCAGTGTAACTCATCGTGGGAAGGTCTCCCACACTCTGGACTCTTCAAATAACAGGGCTGGAAGAATCTCAGAAAGAACTTCCAGGTCAACATTTGCATGGAAATTAGGTTGCCCTGAGTTGGTAAAATGATCCATTAGAGCATACATTTTTTGTTTTGACTCTTGATTCTTTAACAAGTAACAATCCTTGGTTTCCTCCTCTCTTTTCAGGCTCACCCTGGCAAGAAAGCTTCTATGGATACTTGGCATGGGATTGGCTAGAGCATAGATGGTCAGCTAATGGAAGACAGTCCTCCCCCCACCCCTTACCCCACGTAAACTCTGAAGGCAAATAAGCATTTCTGTGTTTCTAAATCACTATTTCTTCAATTTAGGAACCCAATACATTCTGCACCAGAATCATCTATGGTATTCAAGTCTTACCTTAGAGGTACTGATCTATGAGAAAGGGTCAGTCTTGCTTTGAAGGAAAATTTGATCCATTTTTGTGTTATGGTTCATTCATGGGTACAACATCTATGGGGGTGAGCAGGATGAGAGTGGAATGGCTGTGTGTAATTACAAAGACTGGGCTCAAAGAATTACCACCTACAGGACTTACTGAGAAACAGCCCCTTGGATCAAGATGGCCTTGTGGGAGTGGAATCACCCAAGGTGCACCTTCCTTGGAGAATCAGATTGCTCTGTGCCAGAGCTGAAAGAAACCAGACATTGTTTCCCATACACGGCCAGTGCCAACAACAGGGAAGTGGGCCAGTGCTCTACAGCGGCACAATGTGGCAGGGAGAAGCCTTGCCAGCAAGAAAGCAGCTGACGAGCAGACACTGGGGCTCTTGTTCCGTAGACCCCTTTAGACTGGTGTCCTCGTGGTTCTCAGTTAACTGGAACATGGAGTGCTCGTGAGCGTAATACTGAATGAATTATTATTTAGCGCTTAGGAGTTCTAGCCTATCTGAAACTGAGTTTGGAGAAATGGGTGAGATATGAAGAAACTTGGCCCTGAGTTGTGAAGAGATTCGTACTGATTATATCCAGATGGGAAAGCTGACACGCAGACGGAAGGCTTACCTGAACTGAAACAGTGATGAGTGGCAGAGCTAGCTTCAACCCAATCTTCTTGCTCCTAGTCCAGCGCTTCTGCTACAGAATCGAGCTGCTCACAGCAAAATCTTAAAAGCCTAGAAAGTCTCAAGCTACAACTTTACCCTCTTTTCTTCTCTAATATCCCCCTTTTCTTGTCCCCCCTTACCTTTCTCATCTTTCTTTTGCTATATCTGATTCATATAGCTCCCTGGACCTGGGCCAGGATAGACATGGGAAGGACAAAGGTAAAGAATATAACATGGGGATTTAGGGACGATTTAGGGACATCTGAACGGCAAAATTGGAGCAATGACATCAGAGATGCCAAATTAATACAGACGAACTCAGGTGGTATATCTGATGCCATTGTTCAAATCTGGCCTCATAGGCTAAATCACCAAGGTCGTCTTTGTTCAAGCAACTTTTTACACAGTTCATGCTCCTCCTTTTCAGACATGGAATTAGGTATATGGGAGTGATGTGTGAAAATCATTTAACCTCTCTGAGTCTAATTTCATTATCTATAAATTGGACATACACAACTATTTCACCGGATTAGGTAAGACAATGTAATACTGTACCTCTCAGAAGGACCTGATAAGTATGGTAGGCACTGTAACAATCCTTGGTTTCCTCCTCTCTTTTCAGGCTCACCCTGTCGATGGGGAATGCTGACATGGGAAGAATCCAGGAAACAGAAACCACAGGACTGTTGCATTCTTGCCAGCCCACCTGGGTGGTTGGCAAATGTCTCAACACTTGACACAGCTAATTCTGAAAGTCAGATACTATGCTAAAGAAACGTGGGAGGAAAATCTATTGACCTATTTCCTGGAGAAAGAAAAAAATTCAGCCAAAACAAAGATGTTTCCAGAGAGTGGATTGGTTTTGATAAATAATTAACTTGGGCTGGTTTCATTGTGTCTGGGGGAGTAATTACAACAGCGTGTTCACGCCCCTGGAGTTCTGTTGTCACATTTTCCACGATAAAATCTCCTTTGAAAAAAATGTGTTCAGGAACTTGGCTATAAAATAGCGCTCTGGTATGAGGAATGCCAGGAAGACTTTCACAGTTTATGTGCAACATTTTTAATTGGATCAAAAGATGCTCTATTGTTTCCAAGTGGCTTCAATTAAACCAAAGTAAGTGACATTGTATTGATTTGGAACACATTTCATAGCCACCAAAGGAAAAAACAAAAATAAAATAAAACCATTTTGTTGTCCTATTGAGAATATTGCTCCAACCCTGACAAATATCTTTCTCTGTGCTGGGTGCTGGGGCTGTTTGGCCGATGGATATAGCGGGAGTTTTCTTCTGATGTTGAGCTCACAATCTAACTGAAGAGATGATAGTTTATGATGTAGTGGAAAGTGTGCTGAGCTCAAGATACTGATTCAAATTTAAACGTCCCCACTGACAAAAATCCATCTCTCAAGTCCCCTTTCTATGAAATGAGATAATTGGATTATATGGTAAGTAGATTTGACTTCTTAGGCCAACTCTGGTGGCAGTGTCTTCTGTATTGAGTAGCTTTCTGAAGTCATGTTCATGCTTTGTGGGCAAGAATGTTACAAAAGAACAAAAAAAAATGCTATTCTGTATACCATTCTGTATGCTATTCTGTATTCTTAAAGTATTCTGTATGAGACAATGAGAGTTTGGGATGGAAGGAGAGGGGAAAGGAGGAAATATGAGGGAGGAATCAAAAAGATAGTATGGCAGAAACAATGCTATGTTTTCATCAAGTCTTCATTTTCCTTCTTGGACCACTTATTACTTCATCCCCAATCTCCCGCTAGAGCTGTGTGGGGCCACGTGACTAAGCTCTGGCCAATGGAATGCGGACAAAAATAATGTATGTCACTTCCTGGCCTGGCCCTGAGACATGCTGAGTGGCTCTCCATACTCAATTATGCACACTCATTTCTTGGTCTCCCAATTGGATGCAGAAGGTCCAAAAGAGAACTCTGAGATGGAGCCACTAGAGAAAATGAGATTCCATTCTTGGATCACTGCATAAGGCTTCCCTCTAAATACCCAACTGGGCTATGATGTGGGTAAGAATCACATTTTTTAAAAGCCACTGAGATATTGGGGCTGCTTGTTACAGCATTTAGCCCACCTGACTACTACAGACTGTGGGAAGCCAGAAACCATGTGGGGAGTGCCCAGGGGATACCCTTAATGGTGGAATGGTCAGGGTGATTTTTGGTATGAGTATGCCTAATATCTAATTTGAAGTCATTAACCTAGCCATGGCGGAAACCCTCCTTTATCTCAGCCCTGCCCCTACATCACAAGTGATTTGTGAGAATCAGTTTTTAGTGAAATTTCATAAAAAGGATGCGTGTCATATCTGAGTTGATACAGAAAAGAGACCACACCGACAAAAGCAGGAGCCTCAAGGCAAATATGACCCAAGTACATAAGTCTCCTGGGAATTTTCAACAGACTCACACAAGACAAGATTTTGACTCATTTTTGTCTAGACTGTAAGAGGGCAGGGAGACTCCAGCTGACCTCAGGGTTACCAGGACTTAAGTCTCAAAACAAACCAGGAATCTAGCCAGCACTGAAGCATAGGTCTCCTTCCAAGCCCTGCCCAACCCCCAGCCCGGCTCCCATGTTGCCATCTTCTCTGCTTCTTCACGACCACTCAGACCACAAGCATGCCAAGTTCAAGGGAATCTTGTCAGAAATCCAAAGGCCCTGCATCCTTTAGTGACAGGATTAGAGTCTGGCTCCAGATTTTAGATAAATGGAATAAAACGAGATCTTTCTGGAGCAGGGCAGCTTAGTCTCCATCCTTGGGGACAGAGCTGCTTATGAATCAAGACTGGGTTCTATGAAATTCCTGGGATAGATATTTGTCTATTTTCTTAAACTATAGCTGGAGAAGGTTGGATTGGCTGTGATTAACTCCCACTGAATTAGTGCCAAAGGACAGTGGAATGATTTTCATTGGGTCAAGTTTCTCCACAACTCTCAAATAATACATATTTGGATGTGAATTTTAGATTCAGAGTCTTCCCTTTTGCTACTATTTGGGGAGTCTTGCCAGGTGGATGTGTTAACTTTCCAGGCCAATGGCTGAAATCCAAACCATTGTTTTCCTTTGGGATTGTTTGTCAGTCTCCTAAAGTCTCAGGGCTGAGGATTCACGATGTATCCCCTGTGCTGTTCACAGTTCATGTGCTCTCAGATCCAGGATGATTTAGTTACACATTAGAACCCAACACCTTCCTGCCCCTCCAGTCCCTCTGGGCAGCTGAGAAACCAAGGCTAGTGGTAATTCTCAGAAATCCAGGTTTATTGTTATCATTTCATGAACTTCTAGCAGTGGGAGAGTACTAAGAGTTGATCTGATACAAACTGGCCACTTAACAGCTGGGCAAAATGATACCCAGAAAAGTGAAGTGATATGAAGAAGGTTATATGAAGAGTCTGAGTCATAAAAGAAGTAAAAATTGATAGTACATTTTTGAGTACGCTTTAATTTTACTTAAGTATACTGAAAAACAGTACAGGTTCAACTGAAAAAGAAAAAAAATGAATGAAAGGTTTTGAAATAGAGTATAAAAAAGAGGTAAATGAAAGACATTCCAAAAAGATTTATAAAACTGCCTTCTTCCCAAATAAACAAGAATAAAAAAAAAAAAAATGAAGCAAATATAGCGAAGACTAAACCATTAACCTGACACTAGGGAAGTATCCCAATCCCACACTCTGAGTGTTATGAAAAGGCGTTTTCAGATTCAGAATAATTCAGACAGAACTGAAAGACAACGTCTGGCATCGATGCACAGCTCCCCTTTGAAACAACGCTGCTCCAGAACAAGAAGGAAGGGGAGGAAGAGCTGAATCGTGCTGAGAGTTCAGCTTTAGAGAGAGAAAGATAAAGGTTATTCCAGGGTTAAACATGGGGATTACTGCCTGTTGAAAAAGCTTTTTCTCATAGTTGATTTTCAAAAGCCCAAGATGGAATTGCTACCAGCTTTTCCTTTGACCTCTGACAGGGCAGATGACATGAGAGGCATGGAGGCATCATTTCTTAGGATTCCCTGTTTGGGCCGGTCCAGCAGCAGCAACCACAGGCTCAGTAGGGTATGGAAATCAACACATAGCTCACCGTGTCAAAAGCCTGTGAGACACAGGGCAAGAAACAAGAACAGAACCTTCTTATAGCCAATTACCCTGAGAGGGGAGCAAGTTCAAGTCCAGAGCTCACCTCCCGTCCTTCCACGAGACAGAAGAACTGATTCACCAAAATGGTGTTACTATCCTCAGTTATTTCCAAAAAGTATATAGGAAGAGAGTAAAGACAAACTTCTCTAATTGTGGTTGCACAAAGCCTCAGATCCTTGTCCACACCCTTTGGGCACTTGCATGACTGGAGAAAACAAAACAAAACAAAAACATCCAGTGCTGTAGTTAATGTTCCAAGGAAAAGATTCACACAGTGTTCAGGGCAACAGGAAATCCACACCAACTTGGGAAAGGAGTAACTTCAGACACATTGGCCCTGTTCAAAGAAGAATGAAAAGAATCCTCTGCAATATGAAACCACAACAAGAATTAGCAAAAATAAATAAGTGGAACATAACAGGAAAACTATAAATAGAGTAATATTGAAAGAAGGCATATTAAAGGAAATATAAGAACATTTTAGTTATAAGGACTTTACACTCTCAAGGAAAACACAGACTTTATAAAATGAGAGATATATTGATAATTATGCAACTTACTAAAATAGAAAAAATTACTGGTAAAGAGGAGGAAAATATTAAAGTGAAAAACAACATACTGTAAACTGAAAATAAAGCATTAGTTTCCAAAGATCAAAATTTATACCTGAAAATATTATCAGTGGTGTAGACTCAGCCCTGAGAAAATAACAGAATGAAGGAAAAAATAAGAAAAGATGAAAGTATTTACCAATATGATGACATGAGAGGGAGAACAGACATTAAAGAGCAAAAGGTGATATTTGAAGAAAGAAAGCACTGTAAGTAGAATAGAAATGTGACTCCAAGACCTAAGAGAAGAAAACTTTTCATATTTGAAGGAATAACTGATTTTCTGTTTTGAAGAGCTAATCTTGTTCCAGGAAACTTAACGGAGAGCATAAATTCCTCAAATATAGTTTAGTGAAGCTATTAGATTTTTAAAGAGAAGGAAATATATATTTAAAATTTCAAGACAGATTACTTAAGGGGAAATAAAAATTTGGTTGAGTTCAGGATGCTAGAAAATAATTGTGCAAGCAATAGAAATTATATAACTAGTTAGGTTGCCACTATGTGTAAAGCCAACAGAAAGTTATTATCAAACATAAAAGGCCTTGGGAAATATTTTACCCATGTATATTTTATGAAAAATCTTCTTAACAATTCAAGTTATCCAGGAGACTTTTAAGAATAGTGTAAGTAAAATTGCTCAAGAATGGGGAAATCTGAGTATTTTCATTGAACATTAAGTATGATAAACATCTAATTATACTTAAAGAAATGTGGTAATTATAGTTAAAAATGGTTTGCAAATGTTATAATTTTTAAAGAAAATAAAGTAATGCTAAAATTAGAAACAAAACAATAATAACAAGATCTCAAAAATAACATTGTAATAGATTGGAGAGAAAATACCGAAGTATCCCAGAGTAATTATATTTCATTTCTTATTATGTTGTGGGTGGAGGGGTGGAATTGATGGCTGTTAATACATTCGGTAATAAAAAAATATACAAGATGTCTCCCAAAAATGTATACATACTTTAACAGCTGATAGCTCAATTTTGAAAATGAAATGTATTTTAGTAAACACTGCCTTTATAATTATTCAAAGTGTGTGTATACATTTTTCTGGAACACCCTATAGTATGATCTCAATTATAAATAGTGATACAAAAAATTCTAAACAAATTAAATATTTGCAATTCAATTAGATTAATTTAACAAATATTTTTATTGGGCTTCTATTATGTTCATGTTCTAGGAATAAAACAGTCAATATGACAGAAAAAATTCCTGTCTCTCATGCAGCTTTTATTTTGCACCATGGTAAACAGTGATTTATGCCAGGAAAACAAACATGGATTAATACTTATGGTATCTACTTGCATAATTCAGAATCATGAAGAGGCTTTCAGTTATGCAAGTCACCACTCTGTCCTTCAAGGAAGAAAATACTGAGCAGACTACAAAAAACCTCTTCTAGGATCCCCAGGAGAGGCGAGGGCAGGCCATTGCCCCAGCCGGAGAGACGGCAGGTGCAGGGAGTGGTGGTTTACTGCAGCGGAGACGCACAGGGGAGCCGCAGTGGGAGCCAGACCTGGAACCAGTGCTCGGGTAGGACAACCTGAACTATAACCCACAAACTGCTGGGAAGTGTGGACAGCTCTGACATTTGAAAACCCCAGGGAGACCTAAGCATAGGGAGACCCTGCAACTTTATGAGATTTACCTCCAGGAGCTCCATCAGGTTCCCACAGATATCAGAGAAAAATCCCCTCATGCTTCCAGCAGGGGATGCATCAGGAGCCAGAGCCTCCTGTTCTTCATGACAGGGCTGCTCTTGGTAAAAACTTGTTAACTAGAGCCTAACGTGCTGGGCTGTATCAAAGCCTAACTGACCGGAGAAGGGAATAACCAATTCCAGCTCACTCTAGCAATCCTCTGCCACCTAAAGGGGGAAAACTGAGGCATAGGCTCACTAAAAGGCTGAGCTCTGATCATGGGACTACAGACAGATCATTTCTCTCCTCCCTCCTCGTCGCATTCCTGAAGCCCAGCTACAGCAGGCCTTCTTATCTGCTGCATCAAGTCTGGCTATCAAGAAAAAAGAATTATAAGGCATTCTAAATGGCCAAAAACACGAGAAGAGACAGAGCAAACATCAGAACCAGATATGGCAGAGATGTTGGAGTCACCAAACCGAGGGTTTAAAATAACTATGATTAATGCGCTAAGAACTCTCATGGATAAAGTAGACAGCATGCAAGAACAGACGGACAATGGAGGGAGAGAAAAGAAAATCTGAAGAAATCACCAAAAAGAAATGCCAGACATTAAAACACTGTAACAAAAATGAAGAACGCCTTTGTCGGGCTCTTTAGTAAACTGACATAACTGAGGAGAGGATCTCTGAGCCTGAGTCGGAGGAAGAGGTGACTACAGTAGAAAGATACGAAGACAGGCCATGATGCTAATTTGAAGATGAAGGAAGAGGCCAGGAGCCAAGCAATGTGGGTGGAAGGGCAAAGAAATAGATTTTCCCCTAGAGCCTCCAGAAGGCACACAGCCCTGCCAACACCTGGGCTTTGCCCAGTGGTACCTGTGTCGGACTTCTAACCTACAGCTCTGTAAGGTAGTAAATTTGTGTAGCTTAAGCTGTTACTTTTTTGGTAGATGATTATGACAGCCATACTAACACAAAACTGATATCCAACCATCTCTGTTATGACTATAGAATGCTGTGAATATGAATATTAGAAAGGAAACAGCAATCATTGCTTTTGGCCATATGGTTGAATAGCTGGAAAACTCAACAAACTATTAGAAAATAGAAAATATCAAGTGTTCAGACAAGAGAATCATTTACAGGTTAGTGTAAAAAAAGACAATAGCTTTCTTATATCTAAACAATAAACAGCAAATATGGGGTGTCCCAAAAAAATATACACACTTTAATAGCTGATAGCTCAATTCTGAAAATGACATGTGTTTTAATAAGCACTGCCTTTATAATTATTCAAAATATGTGTATACATTTTTAGGGAATACCCTATATAATGCAATAAAGAGCCTAGTTATTGTAACAAAAGGCCATGAAATACATAGAGTAAATTCAACAAAAAAGTGCAAGGTGTCTTTGAAGAGAATGAATACACAATACTGAACAATATAAAATAACACACACAAAAATGCAGTTACTTCCTTTTCTGACAGAAACAGTCTTAATATTATAAAGAGTCTCTTAAATTAAATTTAGCAAAATGCAAAACAACTTACCCACTGTTTTAATAATGGAGACTTGTTAAAATTACTCTAAGATAACTTATTCTTTGTATTTTATATTCAAGATTAGGAAGAATAATACCATACAAAATATTTTTTTTAACTGCAAAGCTACATTAATTAAAACAATGTGGTATCACTTTAGGCTAGAAAGGTAGTTCCATTGACCACAATTGATTAGATCAGAAGTAGATTCAAATAAATATAGGAATATATTTATTATATGATAAAATCAGCAATAGGAAATATAGACTTTCACAAATAGTGTTAATAGTGAAAACAATGAAGATGAATGAACACTTTGCTTTATATAGGAAAATTAATTTCAGATAGCTCTTATATTTAAATATAAAATTAAAATCATGGATATTTAAAAATAGTGATATTACATTAAAATATTATTTTCTCAGGGGTAGGGAGGCCATAGCATAGAACTCATAAACAGTAAAAGAAGAGGTATACTACGTTAAACACTTCCATATAAAAAAAATATATAAGCTCAAAATTCTAAACTCAAACTGCTAGGACATTCTCAATATAATCCAATATTAAACTGGATAAAAATACAGGCAGCCATTGAGAAAATAATAAACATGCATAGCCCATAAACATCAGAAAAGACATTCCACTTCACCTCCAATAATAGAAATGCACATAAAGTGTGTGAGATGCTTTGGCTGTACCATATCAGGTCAGTAAAGTGGGGAAATAGAGGTAATTTCCGGGCTTGGCCAGAATGTAGGCAATGGGAACATTCCAGTATAAGCTGAAAGATGTGGAGTTAGTACAATCTACCTGGATAACAGGGTGCCTAAGGATGTAAAGTGTGCATGTCCTGGGATCCTTCTAATATGAATTTAGCCTATGAAGGTCACTGAAGAAGGATTCAGTTATATAGCATGTTCACTGAAAAGTCGTGTCCAACAGTGCAATAAAGAGATTAACCAAAGAACATCCATGCCGAGCCCATGGACACAGCGCGCAGTGTGGCGAAGGCCAGGGGAGGCGGGGGGCTTGGTGGAAGTGGGGGGGGGGGGAGAATGGGGCACATCCGTAACAGTGTCACCAAGAAAAAAATAAATAAAATTTTCAAAATGAGAATTATGTGGTTTTATATCTATCGAATGGTTTCTAAAATATCATTAAAACCTATTTTGCCCGTAAAAACATGTAAATGTTTATGTCATATTGTTGAGTGAAAACAAGGATCTAATATTTGAGGTGTTTAGAAAAACGTTTATCAACAGCCTGACGGTGGTTTCTCTGAATGGTGACAGTCTTCGTTGTTGGTTATTCATTTGCTTTTCAGATTTTTGTTGTTTTTGGTATACCTTTATGTAACTTGGGGTTTTCTAAAACAAAGATTCATTTCGTTTATAATTTTTGTAGACAAAATTAAACAAAACAAAAAACACCAAGTTCAATAAAGTCGGTGAATGTTTTAAAAAGAAAAACACTTCATATGCCTCATTGCAAAACAATGATTCTGTTAAAATCATGTTGTGAACAAAACATTTCATTTACTTGGAACTATCTTAAGAGGAAAAATGCTTAATTTTCTCCTAACAGATTTCCTGCTATGAAAAAATTTGAAAGTAGAAACAATTTCTTCAAGTTATGAGTTGAATTGTACAAAAAAATGTGCTTTGGGCTGGTAAGACTGTTATATGGCTTAGAATCATCTCCCCCCTCCCCCAAACATTTCCATTGGTATCATAATGGTGAGGCCACTCTTTGGTGGCCTAAATGTAATTTAAATAGAACTAGTAGCTTTAGTGATGTAATATAAAGAGCCATAGTATTACTGAGGTGAAACAAAACATATTTCCATTAACATCATTTTATAGATAAGGCAAATCATGCTCAGAAGTCAAGTGCCTTGAGTCAGACAGTGAGACGACAGCTTTGAGACTTGTGCTGCGCCCATGATTTGCAAGTTGCTCCCTGATGTGTTTCTCCTAGGGTGTGGAGTTGCTTAAGGGGCCTCCTGACTAGGCACAAATAAATGGGGAAAAATTCCCTACTCGTGGGCTGAGAAAATGAATACTATTAAAATGTCCAAACTATCCAAATGTTCACATTGCAAATTCAATGCAATTTCTATCAAAATTCCAATGGCCTTTTTCACAGAAATAGAACAAATAATCCAAAAATTTGTATGGAACCACAAAAGACCCTGAATAGTTAAAGCAATTTTGAGAAAGAAGAACAAAGCTGGAGGCCTCACACTTCCTAATTTCAAGTTATAATTACAAAGCTATAGTAATAAAAAAGTATGATATTGGCATAAAAACAGACACATACATCAATGAAACAGAATAGAGAGCTCAGAAATAAACCCCCATATATATGGTCAATTAATTATGACAAAGCAGCCAATAATATACATTGGAGAAAGGACAGTCTCTTCAATAAAAGGTATTGGAAAGACTGAACAGCCACATGCCAAGCAATAAAACTGGAGCCCAGTCTTACACCACACACAAAAACCAACTCAAAATTGATTAAAGACTTGAATGTAAGATCTGAAAGCATGAAACTCCTAAAAGAAAACATAGGAAGTAAGGTTCTTTACATAGGTCTTTGCAAAAAATTTTTGGATTTAACACAAAAACACAGACAACAAAAGCAAAAATACACAGGTGGGACCACATAAAACTAAAAAGCTTCTGCACAGCAAATAAAACCATCAATAAAATGAAAAGGCAACTTACAGAATGGGAGAAAATACAGATTGTATATCTGATAAGTGTTAATATCCAAAATATACAAAGAAGTCATATAACTCAATAGCCAAACACACATAATCCAATTTAAAAATGAGCGGAGGAACTGAATAGACATTTTCTAAAGAAAATATACAAGTTTTAAAAATTCCACAATCATTTGAAGAAATGTATAAATAAAATCTACTTTGAGGACTTTAAAAAAAAGAAGATATACACATAGCCAACAGGTACATGAAAAGGTGCTCAGCATCGGTAATCAGGGAAACGCAGATCAAAACCACCACGAGGTATCACCTCACACCTGTCAGGATAGCTATCAGAGAGACAGGTGTCAGAGACAATACGGAGAAAAGGAAGCCTTGTGCGATGTCGGTGGAAATATAAATTGGTGCAGCCACTATGGCAAACAGTATGGAGGTTCCTCAAAAAATTGAAAATAAAACTACCATGCCATCCAGCAATCCCACTCTGGATATAGCCAAAGGAAATGAGAACAGGATCTTGAAGAGATATCTGCACTTCCATGTTCATGGCCCCGTTACTCACAATAGCCAAGACATGGAAACAGCCTAAGAGTCTGTCAACCCATGACCTGAAAAAGAAGGTGTGCCCGGCCTGGTGTGGCTCAGCGGTCGAGCATCGACCTAGGATCCAGGAGATCGCAGTTTGAGTCCCAGTCAGGGCTCATGCCTGGGTTGAGGGTTTGATTCCCAGTAGGGGTCGTGCAGGAGGCAGCCGATCAATGACTCTCTTTCATCATTGATGTTTCTATCTCTCTCTCCTTCTCCTTTCCTCTCTCTGAAATTAATAAAGATATTTAAAAAATAAAAATAAAGATGTGAAATACATATATAATGGAATATTATTCAACCATGAAAAAGAAGGTAATTCTGCCGTTTGCAACTTTATGAATGGCTCTTGAGGGCATTATGCTAAGTGACATTAACTAGACAAAGGAAGACAAATACTGCACATATCACTTGTATGTGGAACCTAAAACAAAACAAAAACATCAAATTCATAGAAGAGAGAATAGAAAAATGGTTGCCAAGGCCTGAGGATGCAGGGGAGATGGAAAGAGGCTGATAAAGGGTACTAATTTTTAGTTATAAGATGAAAAAGGTCTGTGGATCTAATGTAAAACATGGTGACTATAGTTGATAACACTATAATTTTAATGTTTTTAATTAAAAAAAAATACTGGGCCTGGAGCAGATAAAGTGATTTGCCCAAGATATCATCTGGGCAGATTGGCATAAAGAAGAGAATCGCATCTCCCATCCCTTCCATGCAATCAGCATTTTTGAAAAGGACTGTGAAAGGTTGATAGATAAAGCACCTACTATGTGCCAGGCAGCATGTGTTACCTGTGCACTCACTAAAATGCAAGGTTTCATGATTCTCCTTTCATTGTAGCAAAGAAAATATTAGACCCAGCACCTTTTGGAAGAAGCTTGGAAAGAAGCAAAAGGGGGGAGGCAAACTCTTTGGTTGGGAGTGCTGGAAATTCCAAGAGTCTCAGACAACAAACAGTCCTAATGCCCTGGAGCAATCAAAATTGTTTTTTAGCACCATTGTTCAGAAGTAGAACTATTTCCATTTATAACAGGGGTCTGCATACTGTGGCCTGTGGGCCAAATCCAGCCCTTGGCCTAAGTTTGTAAATAATTGTATTGGAATGTAGCCACACCCATTTATTTGCATATTGTTTGTCTGCTTTTGCACTACAGAAAAATTATTGTGACAGACATATATAGCCTACAAAGCCTAAAATATTTACCATCCATAATATTTACTATCTGCAAGTCTTTATAGAAAATGTTTGCTAATCCCTGGTTTATTATATTTTTTAGCTTACTTCAGGGCTTTTTATTGAAATTTCCCACTTTCCCAAAGGCCGGGAATGAATATTAATTATATTGCTGTTTTTTTAAAAAACTTTTGGCAAGTTGATTATTTGTAGACGTAAATATTCTGGCACAGTTTCTAGCACACGTGAGTCCCTATGTATATATACCATAGTGAAGGAATGATTTCTTGGGTTTCACACCCTTTTATTAAGGGTTGCCTGTGGCTGTGGGGGAGGGGGAGGGTCCTGCTCTCCCCTTACACATTCCAGTTCAGGGAAGAAAACAGGAGAGCTGTGTGGTCTGGGGGTCTGGTCTTTTTTTTTCCTGTTACTACTGGTGGACTCATTAAGGACTAGTTAGGGTTGGGAAGCAGGTGCCCAGACAAGAATGAGGCTTGGCTTTATTTTGTAGAAGCCCTGAGGTCTGAAAATATTAGACTAAAGCAGAAGTCTTAGGCCTATTTCCAGTGTTGCAAAAAGTCCAACATGAGTCTCCCTTTTCAATACTGAACAGCAAAGAGCCGATTTTGTTTCTAGTTTTGCCCTATGTTACAGGATGGTCTTAGTGAAGTAAGACGCCCTTTCGTGGCTCTCGTGTTGATCCTAATGGTTACATATTTATAGTTTTCTTTTTCTTGGTCTTGATTTTCCATGTATACTTACATTTCCCTGCTTTTTCATTTCACTTTATTTTTATTTCAGTGTTTGCACTTATGCTATACGGTCACTTAGTGGAAAGAAATGGGGCATGAATGCATATAAACAAATATTCAGATAAATAAATAAGCCTCACGGAAAATGTGCACTTGCCCAAAAGAAGGGCAAGCAGCTTACAAATATGTTAAGTTTCTATGCTTGGGGATGGAATTTCTTGGACTGTGTCTGGTAACCTTGGTTATCTCATGTGGATCAGAAGTTCTGATTGTCTACCACTGCCATTTTTGGACTTCCTGACGTCCTTGGGGAAAAACATAAAAAATAGCCCATTGCAATGAGAAGCTTGAGCACCACTATGTTAAAACATATCTTCCAGGCCTTGGCCATGTTGGGGATGTATTTTCCTTGGCACAGTCTATGAGCAGTTACTTTGAAAATGCAGGCAGGAGAGCGATACAGCTTCTTGGAGGAATGAGCCAAAGCTCACGGAGAGTAATGGAAAGTTGAAAAGGGCTATTTAAGATTTTAAGCAGAAGAGTGTTAATCTAAAAATTATACACAGAACCAGCTTTGAGAAACAGGTGTGATGTTGACAAAGATCGCCCCCAGTGCTCTTTGGCCTTTATTTAGAACTTTGCCCCTCCTTCATCTTCTGGGTTTCTTGCTGTCATATCTCAGTCTAATTGACTCCTTGTACCTCTGACTTATCCTTCCTTCTGCTTCCCTCATGAAAACGTATCTGTCCCTTAGAATTTCGCTCTTCACTTAGGCTAATCTGATAAGTGAATCTGCGTTAAGTCATACAGAAATGGGCCCCACATGTATTAAACCACTTCCTCTTAAGGGATCTACTCAGAGGTAACCCTTGGAACATTTAGTCATTCTGACAACCAAAATAAACCTGGGTGGAGTGAAAGTAAGAGAGAAACCAGCCATCACAAGACCTGGGTTTTATACCAGCTCAGTCATTGATTATGTGGCTTTGAGTAAGTCATAGAAACTCTTTAAATATCACATTGCTAATCTGTAATATGGGGTTAGGAATCCTAAATGGACGGAGTTGCTATGAGTAACAGATGACTTGATTATGCATGTGAAAATATCTTATAAACCTAAGCATCTGCACAAATATGTGATACCATTATTATTACAATAATTACATTTTTAATTTCATACCACTGTGACAGTTGATGCAAGGTTATTGTGGAATAGTGGAATTCAACTCAAAGTGATATTTTGAGTGCACTTCTGAAGGGCATCCTATTATTTGGTATTTTGGGAGACTCTGAATGGGACTACCATAGACAGGGCAGAGATAGCTTTCTGCAAGGCTTTTAGCCAAGTGTGGGATAGATTATTGCATGGTTACAGCGGTTCCCAGCTATTTGAATAATTTTACCAAAGTAGGAAGTAAACTAATATTAAAGTGCACCCTCTATTTGACAGATATTTTTCTTGGCATTATCTTAAAATTGTTTAATCCTTACAATGACCCTGAAAGGAAGAAATTAAAAATCATGGTATGAAGAACTGAGACTTGGATATGTTAATTAGTATCTTCTCTCCAGTGCTCTTTCCAGCATGTTTGGAATCACCTGTGTTAGCTTAGAAGCCAGTCTCTCTAAGTGGTGAGTATCCTGGCCCATCTTAGGTTTGTCAGTTCATGAGTATCACATTCAAAGATGACAGAGCTCAGAGTAATCCCTGAGGCTTAGATGGTAGGACCACCAGGAGTCAGAATAATACTGGAGGACCAAAAGAATGGGCCCAAAGTACAAGATGTAATGTGACAAGATGAATGCAAAGTCTTTGGTTTAGCTTTGAAAAATCAATTGTCCAATTATAAGGGCTTCATGTACGTGTGTGTTGGGGGGTGTCGTAAGTAGTTTTGATAAAAAGTCAGTAGAAACCTAAAGTGTACTGTGATTGCTAAAAGAGCTAAAAGGCTATATTTATAGAAGTAGATTGCTTAAATTAAAGGAGATGATACTGTACTGTTATCTGTATTGAGCAAACACATACTAGCTGTATTGTATTTAGATTTAAACTGCTATTAAATATTGCAGGTAAGCTAGAGATCATTTAGTGTTTGTCCAGGCTGGAGAAGGCATCAGAAAGTATATGAAATAAAGAGCTGATCAGGTGGTTGTATATAGAAAGAGCAGAAGCAAGAATGTACTTGATATTTTAAGGTACATGGATGGTTGTCACAAGGAAGAAGAATTAGGCTCATTGATCAGATGTCAGAACAAAAACCCACGAGGGAAAATGTTAGGAATGCAGAATTTGGCTCACAGAGGAAAGAACTTTCTTTTTCTATTTTTAAAACAATGAGGTTTACTTTTACTGAAATAAAATATTTGCTTATTACAGAATTTTTATAACATACAAAAACAAAACTAGAAAAAACAAGTTAAAAACAGGCCATGACCATCTAGAGATAATCGCTGTTAATACCAGGATTGACATTGTAAGAACTATGCAAAGCTAAAGGAGTTTTGCTGGGGGCTATGGTACTTTGAACAGATAGAAAGGGAAACATCTGAGGGTCTGTTCTAAATGCTCAGATTCCATTCTTTACGATTCTATATAAAACAAATTCAGGCTTTTTTATCCACTCACTACTGATGGGCATTTGGGCTGCTTCCAAATCTTGGCTATTATAAATAATGCTGCAGTGAACATAGGGGTGCATATATTCTTTCAAATCAGTGTTTCAGGTATCTTCAGGTATATTCCCAGAAGTGAAATTGCTAGATCATAAGGAGTTACACAATGAAATACTACTTGGCCATAAAAAAGAAGGAAATCTTACCTTTGCAACAGCATGGATAGAAGAGTATTATGCTAAGTGAAATGACCTAACCAGAGAAAGACAAATACCATATGATTTCACTTATATGGTACATATCATAAATTCACCCTAATAAATTCAACAGAAATATATGGCACCCTAATAAATTCAATATAAATTTTAAAAAAAACACAAATTCAGGCTACTGCACACTTCCCAGAAAGCCTATTTGCATCATTTCCACAAGGACCTTCCATAAGTTGACCCAGGGTCAAGACAAGAGTTGAGCATTCCAGACCCTAACACATGCCCGGTATTGGGAGAGGGGAAAAGATGAGTATTTTATGTCTTAAATCACACGTGGTGATAGCTATCCATCAACTTGATTGTATTACATAACACCCAAGTTTAGAATCCTATAGCATTTTGGCTTTAACAAAATTTACTCCCCTCTCAGCATCAAAAGACTAAGAATTCCATGAGGTTCTACCCTGACTAGTGCCAAGTAAGGCTTCACTGGAAGTGGGTCCTGAAGTCACAGCAGACAAATATCATGGCCTTTCAGGAGGGGCGGAGAGAGCAAATGCCAGATTTGGCGTATGAGTGAGAGCCAAGGTCGAAAACTCACAGGGGCTAAAGCAGTAGCAGAAAACAAGGGCTTGAGGAAGATATCAGGGCAGAGCCGTTAGATTCCTGCAGACTATGTTTTGCTAACATGAGACTGTTCTGTCCCTACCTCTCTCCCAATAATAGAGCTTTCTATCAGAATCCCAAGTTCTAGTACTAATCTGTAAAGAGTAGATACGAAATGAGAAAATGTGATTTAAAGCAGGGATTGGAGAAAGGAGTCCTTGTAAATGGAATTGGTTTCATATGGCTTTCTAATGACACCGAAAAGCATGGGCTCACCCCATTGGCTTGAGTACCAAGCAAGAGTGTGGCCCTTGAAGCTAATCCGGGTGCTGGGAGGTAGAAGGCACCGAAGAGTCACCCTTTTCCACTCCCAAGACGTACCAGCATCAATATCAGAACAGCAACGCAGTCATGCTCTTCCCAAGTCAGTTTCAAACAGTAGCTACGGTGACTAATTCAAACTCTAAAAGAAAACCAGAAGGAAAGACGTTGAGAGAGCAGAAAGACAACCAACGGTGTCCCTAGCCTACATTTGAATTGTTTCTTCCAAGCCTTAAGTAGAAATACTGACGTTGAAGTTCCTTAGAGTTTAAACCTTTACATGGCATATTTATGGCTTTGATATTATTATTGTTGTTGTTTCCTGATAAGAAACTTGGGGTCAAAAGTCCTAGTAAGAGCTTTTCATTTTACCTTTGGTTTTCCCAGTACGTGGCAGGATCGGGATCACTAGCTGGATGCCCACTTAGGCGAGAAGGTGGTATTCCCCCTGCTTATCATGACCCTTGGCTCCTTTTGAAGGCTAGGAGTGCACCCAGTGACCTGTGATGCTGGCTGGGATACATGTCAGCGGAGACCCAGAGAAGCTTAGTGTCGCTGATTCAGAGGAGCTGGTGGTTTCAGAATTATGAAGTCCTGGAATCTCAGATTAGGACGGGGAGGTGGAGGCCATGCAGGAGCCACCCCAGCCCCTTGCATAAAGAGAATTACAGCAGAAAAGAGAGGGGCAAGGAGTCCTGCCAAATTGCAGCAGCTCCACCAAGAAAGATTTAATCCATTGCACTCAAATTTAATTTACAACTGCTTTGGATTGGTAATGTTGTCGGTAACGAAAGCCTAAAATATGACTTCGGTTTTTATTCCAAATAATATTATATTTCTTCATCTGCAGAGTGGTAGTTTTGTTTTTGTTGTTGTTATGTTAAGCTTTGTTTTAATGGCTAAATTAAAACATAGTCAATCTTTTTTTTTAAAACATCAGCTGAAGCTTCAAAACGCTTTCAATAGATTTTAATAATGAAGAGAAACGTTCAGTAAGGTAGACTACTTAACACAGCGCTGGAAGCCACAGGCCATTATAAAGAAGCACGTCTGGCTTGGCCAAAATCCTGCCTTTGTCTCCAGAGCTATTTTGCTGTAAATTTAGAACAGAAATACCCTTTCTGGAATAAAAACGTAGCTTTGTTGGCTACAAGTGCATGTTTGCTGCCTCACAATTTTAGAATTAGACGATGGACTTATTTAGTAGACATTGGAGGCTAAAAAGCAAAAGCCCATAATTTAAAACATTCCACTCCGCCACAGTCCAAGAAAAACATGGACCGGTGAACAAAACCAGCAGTATTGTAATAAGAAAACAACTAGGTGCATTTTTTCCAAAACCTAAAAACCAGGAATCTAAATGTATGAGTTACTGGCTAAAAATTCCATTTTCATGTCTCAGTTTTGAGCTGGAAAAACAACCTAGACCTGATAAACATCGTTTTAAAAAATGCACCAAGTTCCACTGCAGCCAGAGGTGTGGACAGCAGCCTCGCATCCATCTTTCTAAGCTCAAGGGCACTTTCTGTTGCCTGGAGGGATCTTGTGCTAAAAGGATTTTACTTTGCAAAGATTCATAGTCTTCCAGTGAGGCCTGTGGTGGCTTCGGAGGCTCCCTCCCCGCAAGTTATTTGCCAGTGCCGTTAAGGTATTTTATTTTTCCCCTAAACACTTTGAATACCTGCTGGAGGTCTGCGGACTTTTCCAGGGCAAACGATGTGGTCACTTGTAGCCTTGCGGGGGGCTCGCCCGGGGAAAGGCGGGCAGGGTGGCATTGCTCCCCGAGGGAGCCGAGGCCCGCACGCGCGCCCTGCTCGAAGGCCGTGCCCGTGGGGTTCAACCAACCGGAGCACGAGTGGTGGCTGTATTTGGGGGGTGACACAGGGAACCGGCACTGATTCCTGAAGACGGCTGACAGTGACTTGGAAACTGCCAACAACACCCCCCCAAGTCTGCCGTCGGAAGCCACCTGCCTGAGAGCTGAGCCTGATCCCATAACCGGTCCTGGCGCGGCCGGCGAGGCTCAGCCCATCAAGGCGGAGGGGCTCTGGCTCTGTGAGAGCCTCAGACGTGGTGACAAAGTGACAAGGCTGATACCACATCTGAGAAGAGGAACTTTCGGGAAGGAGCCTAGCTTTGCCCCATCAGTGGTTGGTCGCCCACCTGTGGGTACCCCAGGCAGCACCACGCAGGTAACAGGTGTCACACCCCAGCGAGCTCATCCATCATTCGAGGACAGGTCACTTGGGAATGAGCGTCTGCGGCGTCTGAAGGAGTGTGCACGCGGAGCTTGAGTCCCTAAGTTGGAAAAACAGGATGTCGTGGCGATCGATTTGCGTGACCGTCCCCTGAAGAATATCTCCCGCTGAAGAGTTTTGACAGAAGGAATGTGTGGGAATGAGGAACGTGAGGGGACCGTCTGGGGGCCCACGGATGGGCTCCATTTAAACACGGGCTGTCTCTTTTCGTTCCTGTCTTGCTGCTCAGGGAGGGAGTCGGGCTTGGTTTTCTTCTCTTTGAATGATTTTCTTTAATACTATTGTGGAAAGCAAAAGCGAGCAGCCCTATTCACTTGCCATTTAAATCACCTTCTACCAGTTGTTAGGGCCAGAGCGCCGGGCACGAGGGTGGGGGCTAAGCTCCCTGGGCTGGCTGGCTGTCCCGGCCTCGGGGACTTTCCCGTGGGCACTGCCCGCATGCCTGGAGGGGGCCCTGGAGCGGGCCAGGGGACACCCGCAGGCCAGGCCGCTGCCACCGAGCTGCGCTTCCTGCGGCCGGTGGCCCTGCCACCCCCCTGGCCGCCTGCTCAGGGCTTCTGCAGACCTGAGCGTCACAGGCACAGTCACCCTGCTCCGCTCCCCCTGGCCCCGTGGGGCGGGGGCTGCACGCGCTCCTCTGACTGTCTGCAGGGGGAACGAAGGTGACAAAGGCCACCACTGGCTGGAATTCAGGCAGCTTGTGCAGCCCTGGGCCACCACCTGGTCGGGTCACAAGCACTGGGGAGGTGGAGGGGTGTTGGTGTCACATGATGTCTGAAGCCCAGCCACAGCCATCTCTCTGGCTAGGGAGCGACCTGTTGGGGGCATACCATCCTGGCCATTCAGAAAGGGGGACGTGGGCTGTTTGACAGTGTGTTTGCACGCAGTGAGGGATTAGAGCTGTCCGGACAGACGACTACACACAGAGCCTCCATACGCTTCGGTGAGGCTGTAAAAGGCAAGGCCCCATTCGCACAGCTTTACTAACGCTGGAGATGAGGAACGGGCAATGCATTTGAAGAGTGAACTAAAGAATGGCCGTGTCTGCTGAGAGACCCCATTCCTTGTGACAAAAGTCATTTCACCGTCCATCATCTAGCTCCTAGGGTGAGATATCTACTAGTTTTCAAATGCAGCTCCCATAAAAAAAGTGGGGAGCCCTCTCTCATCTGCAGAAGGGCTCCTATTTACTCCAGGAGGACCTAGTTCTTTGCAGAATAACTGATGACTGGGAGGCCATACCTATTGCCTGGTTTTTCAAACTTTAGTGAAATAGATCTGATCACAGTCGTACCAGAGGTGTACACAGAGCAGTGAAGCCAGACCGTTCTTTGCTTGAGGCAAGTCACTTCTTTCTGAGTCTAAGTGAATTGGACTAAGGGAGCTTATAACCTATTCTGCAAAGATTATTTATGCAGATGCCTTCATAAATGGCATTATTTTTGCATGTCACTTGTATACCTTGTCTATAAAGAATAAAACTATAGGGCTATCTCAGTAAAAGCATTTGATATGCACAATCCCATTTATTCTTCTCTTCTGGAGAGAAGCTATTAATTTATGTCCACATAACAGATTTGGGAACTGAGGCTTAACACAAGGAAGTGATTTGTTCCAATTGGCACAGCTATTAAGTATGTAAACCTAGGTCCTATGTTAACAGGCATGCATGTTCTACTGTATCACACAGAAGTGGTTGAAAGGGTGGCAAATGGACTATTTATTGTGACTATGACTATTGAGCCATGTTTAATATTATATTAACACACTGCCTTTTAGATTGTAAGCTCCATGAGGGCAGATATCAAGGTTGGTTCACCCCCATATCCTCAGTGCCCAGCATAGCATCAAATCCAAAAGAGGCAGATCAATATTGACTGAATTGATGAGTAAACAAACATTTTGCCCAGCATATCAATCAATAAATTATGTATTTTATAGTGTTGTTAACAATTATGGCCACTCCTATTTCTATAACTTTTTCGTCTTCATAAAGATTGCCTTAGGAGGGCCAAGTGAAAGTTAAGAACCAGGCGCTGGGAAGACACGTTGACTTTCTAACCCTGGAATGAGGCGATTAATGGTGAAGGAGACAAGCCTCAAAAAAATTGCTTCTGCAACCTGCCTTCCTGGGCCATATATTGCAGGTTGTCTGGATATTCCATTGTCCCCAAAAGGATATTCTTACTTGTCAACCATATGTCCTGATCTTTCCTTTAGAAAATATGGTCACCATATGCGTGTTATAAAACCTGAGTCCCTAGACGAACTTCGCCCTTCTGGGCAGGTACTGGCACATTTTCTGTGTGTGCTTCAAGTAACTGCTGATTCCAGTTCTTTGCATTGATCGTGGATGGACACATTGAGTCTATTTAAATGAATAACTTAGTTTTCCATAGAAAGATGATTTCTATGACTATTAGAAAAGTGTGTTTTTCAAAGCACATTTGAATTATTTTTTTAGTGCAATCAATGTATGATTTTTATTCAATGTGAGCATTTGCTGATTTTCCTAAAATAAAAGGTTAATGATGATTCGAATAGGGACCTGTGAAATTAAGAAAATATGCTTTGACATTATGTCCGATTTGTTTTTTACACATTTCCCAAATCTGATGGACCAAGTCAAATGGCTCTACTTGATAAACATGATTATCTGATTCCATGGATATTTTGGATAAATTTTAGAGACAGAGGATGTGTGGGAAGTCAGAACAGCCTTGTTTTCGACTTAGGCTCTAATACCAACTTATTCTGTGACTCTGGGCAAGCTCCTCCCACTCTTCCAGCTGTGTTCTCCTTTGCAAGTTAAGCGACCTGGCCTAGGTCAGTGGTTCTCTAACTTTGCCCTGTGAGCCCCTGAGTCCCTTGGAGGCTTAAGGATCTGCCTTGGAAAACTCCCTCCCCAACTCCTACTTCATCCAGAGCAGCTTGGCAGGTATCTGCTATTTACATACACCAATCCACTATGTAACATCTTGTTTGGGAAAAAATGTTCTCTAACTAAAATAGTTTTATGGTCTTTTGGTGTCCATATTTCCAGCTCACTTCATTAAAATGTCTCTGTGAGCTATATGGGGTTTACCTGAGTGGAGAAGAGATGTAGGCATGTGTCTAGGGGGTGAATAGTATAAAAAAATCTTTTAGTATAACCTGCTTAAAGGAGGCAGTGATTAAGAGTGTCGTCAGGGTCGGGTAGAGTGATGAGGTAATCACCCAGCAAGTTACAGACTTTTAGTTTCAACCAGGGAGGTGTCTTTTGTTCTAAGCATTGTTAGGAGAGAGATGCTGAGTCATTAATCACAGAGCTGAATTGGACTTTAAAGTGCATCAAATATAGAAATATGTATTGAGAGCTAGCAGGTCCCTTAGAACATGAGCCAAGCTTTGGTATGAATATATGTATGTAGATATTGAATAGGTCTAATAAGGAAAGTACTAGAAAACTGGAGGAAACTGAGAGCATGCACTCCATCACTGAGATGATAAATCATTGACTTCTCAAGTTTTCAGTTCCAATCCCTCTGAGGAAATTCTCACCAAGACTGGCAGAATATGTGTATGATCAGCTTCTCTATATACCAAAGCCCAGAATTAGCCCTGTTACAGACAGCCCATCCTTCAGTGGCCCTGAAGGTCATTCATGGCCCCAATGCCTTCTGTCCCATCAGTCTGTACTGCTGAGGTCCCAGTAATGCCTTGAGAAAAGTCTGTCCAACTTGCAACCATGAACATCTCATGCTAAGATGCTCAGAAAGAAGCAAGGTTTGGGCTGGAAGCTTAAAGCTCTGCTCAGTCTAGAACACTGCAAGCCTAGAGAAGGGCTCTGTCATGGGGCAGGACCAGGTGGTGGAGGGGCCACTGAGGAGGTAGCTCAGGTTCAGCCCTGGCAGGTTGTCCATAACATCTGGGTTAGTGGTTCCAGCAGCTTGTGCAGGTGCCCTGACCCCTGAGCGCCACTATGGCCAGAGGTGAATTGAACTTTCTCATATTTATTTCCTTTTCAGTTCTTGGCCCCACACATTATGAATCCATCATGTTCTCTTTTCACTCTAGTCTTGTATCTCTAGTCTTGCCCCTGTTGTGTCTCTTTTCCAGGAACCTCTGATCTCTCTCCAAGGACTAGAAGGCATTCCAGGAGCTGCAGGCTAATTCAGAGGATAATTGGCCTCAAAAAGTTCCCTGTGTTCCCTGGAGGAAGGTCGGCCAGAATTCTAGCACGTTGACGATAGTGCCACATCACCTTGCTCTCTCTCCTCCAAGATTCCGCTCCCTGAAATGAAGTTTCACCAGCAGAGCCCATGACAAGCTAGTTTATTTCCCCAGAATGTGCCATAACTAATCTGTCTCCCCTAGGAGAGGTGGTGTGACCGCCTCATTATATGTCCTGACCTTCAGAGGCACACACCACCCCAGACCCACCCCCACCCTGCCCTTCTTTGCATCCCTCCCATCGCTGTGGTTATGAGAAGAGCTGAGCGGGAGACTGTCTGAGCAGTGTCATCTCTGCATATAAAGTGTGTTTGGTTGTCTAATAGGAGGCCCTTCAGAATAGGGCTGACACCCCTTTCCCATTCTATCCACCAGCCTGGCTGAGCTCAGTATCCAACACACACAGTTGCTTGAATTATGATAACAGAAACCTGTGCGCTTGTACAGAGTTTAAATAGCCCCTCCCCGACCATTATTTTATTTTGCCTTTCACAATAGCCATGGACCCTTCAGACCGCTGGCCGACGCTCTAACCACTGAGCCAAACCAGCTAGGGCTCCCAGGTTAGTGTTAATGAGTAAGTAGGCCACGGTGGCCCTTATGGATGACACATTTGGTTGCACAGCCAGAGATGAGACAATGGCAAACAAGGATCTGCGTAGGCCTGTTCTTAGGGTTCTCAGGGTCTCCCCCAAAGCTGGTAGAGGTACATGGTATAGAAAAAGAGCAGGAATATTTCAGTGAGGAGACAGGCCTGGGTTTGGTTCCTTGTTATTATCATTTAACAGCTAAGAGAGCTATAGTCCCGCCTGGCTGGCATGGCTCAGCAGTTGGGCATCCACCTTGGATCTAGGAGATAGGGTTCGATTCCCGGTCAGGGCACATGCCTGGGTTGTGGGCTCGATCCCCAGTGGGGGGAGTGCAGGAGGCAGCCGATCAATGACTCTCTCATCATTGATGTTTCTGTCTCTCTCTCCCTCTCCCTTCCTCTCTCTGAAATCAATAAAGACATGTTTAAAAAAAAAAAAAAAGAGAGAGAGAGGGAGAGCTATAGTCCCTGCTTCAGAGTGGGAAGTGAATGAACATTGATCTTCTTTTGATCAGATGTTTTTGTGCATTAATGTAAACAACAAACATTTAGAGAGACTATGCAATGAGTCAGGTAATGCTCTAGTTACCAGGAATATTTTTACTTCGTGGCTGGAGGATGTGGGGGGTGAAGGAAAGGAGGAGGAGAGGATTACTCATCTATCTATTTGCAGCTTTGAGAAGCCAGATATATGGTGAAGTCACTCACTGGTTCAGGGATTACAGCCGGAGGAGGCAGTTTCTCCCTCTTGCAGGATTTCCTGGCTATTACAACACCATCTCTAAAGCACCGGAGCTCGCATTCCCAGTGTAGACGTGGGGAGCTCAGCCTTCGCTGGGTGAGGCTCACGTTACACATGAACAAAAAGAAACCTCTGTTTTGGGAAGTCTCTGAGATTTTAGGCTGTTACCATGGTCTGTCTTACCCAGTGAAGTCTGACTAATACAGACATTGGCACCAGAAGTGGGGTGTTACCCTAACTAAACAAAACGAAACAAAAACAACCAAATTATGGGGCACTGGCTTTAGAGTCAAGTAGTTGGCAGGGAGGAAACTATTCTTGAAGCTGGCAGCAAAGTGACTCATGTTAGGCAGTGGCTAAACGTTCGGTAAAACAGTTTCCTGAGATAACTTGGAAGACAGATCATTTACCCAGTGAAGCTGTGGCTTCAGGTGAAGACTTGGGCAAACTGCCTGAGACATCCTGTGACTTGCTTGTTTTCAGCTGCATGTGACCAGGTACCATAAGAAAGAGATGAGTTCAAAGGTAATTTTCCAGTTTTCAAGAAGTAATAAAAGGGAAAAGAGAGAATCCAGAACTTTCGGAACTTGTAGCATGTAACTAAAATTCTCATATACAACCTATGAAGGTGAACCTGAGATATGTGGTGAGCGACAGAAGCTTATCCTGTGCCTTGAATGTAGTTTTCAAGTCTCTTTTGTCTCCTTTAACTGGAAGTTAGTTCCTCTGTCTTTTTATTTTCTTTCATGATCTTGACACTCTTGAAGAGTGCTGGTCAGTATTGTACACCATCCCTCAAGTCAGGTGTGAATTTTTCTTTCATGATTAAATTCAAACTATGCCTTTTGGCATGAACATCAGAGAAGTAAAACAGTGTCTTTATCATTATGAAGTCATATCAGCCAAGGAATATAGATGTGTCCCATTACTAAGGGTGTTGATTTATCGCTTGGCTAAGATGGTATCTCCTGGTGTCTTTGTGTATAGTTTACCCCTTTTCCCTTTGAAATTAATAAGTATTTGTTAGAAGATATTTTGGGATAAGGTAGATATCTTGTTTCTCATCAAAATTTCACCTGTTAATTAGCATATATTGATAATTCCTGCTTGAGTCACTTATATTATGGTGTCAAATAGTGATTTTCCAATTTTATACTTCTTTAGCCATCAGAAAGAACTTTCCATTCTCCTCAATTTTTTTACTTGATTATATTGATCAATTAACAAATTTCCCCCATGCATTATTTTTACAAAGTTGAAATCATACCATGCTGAAATTAGTTAATTAATTTCAGTATGAACTCATGGATTCTTATTTTATTTGGTGGGTTATAATCCATTACTATTACTTATTCAGATTCTCAGACTCTCCTAGATTTGGTCAGTGGGAATTGCATCAGGCCGGTTTTTATGTCCTTTTGACACCCCTCTATCATTTTTGGAGCCCATCCGTACTGTTCGGGACAAGATGAAGTCCCAAGTGGATCTTATACTTTCCCATTTACAGCCCTGGAGTCAGCCAGTTCTCTGTGGATTCCTGCTTCCTTTTAGTGGGGATGGTATTTAGACACCAAGATCTGAATGCTAGATGTTCTTACTGCTGCCAAGGAAGATGCCATTTTCACATTTAATATTTAATTTAACACTTTGGTGTTTCTCTTTGCATTTTCCCCTACACGTTGTTTTTACAAACTCGAAATTGAACCATGTGGAAATTTGTATTTCCGATTTTTCATTTAAAAGTATAACATGAATATTTTCTGTTTTTTTCCAAGTAACTTTTTAGATGGCTAAAGAATTTTCAAAAATGAATAATGCCAAAAACGACTTTCAATTTTGGCATTGCTGGAAAATGAAGTTATTTCTAATTTACTTTTGTAATTTACAATAAGTAGTAATGAATGCATTTGTTTTTAAGATGCTTTCTCTGGTCAGAGAAAGACAAGTACCATATGATTTCACTCATATGTGGAATTTAATGAGCAAACTGAACTAACAAGCAAAATAGATATAGATAGAGAGCAGGCTGACAGCTCTGGTGGGGGTGGGGTGTTGGGGAGGTGGGGGGGTTGAGCAAAAAATGAAAATAAGGAAGAGAACTCATAGACATGAACACCAGTGTGGTGATTGCGGGAGAGGGGTGGGTGGAGGTAAAAGAGGGCATAAAGGGGATAAATGGTGATGGAAAAATAAAATAAAATAAATTTTTTAAAAAGATGTTTTCACAAGGAGTTTCAGTTTGAATTCTCACAACAATCCTATGAGCAAGGCATTTGATGCCCTTTTACAGGGGCAAATCCTGGGAGTATGTGGCTCGGAGATATTTCATGATCCTAAGCTCAGTGGAGCCAGGAGGCAGCTCAGGTCCTCCCTTTGATTACATTGCTGGTCACCTGCTTATGTGTCTGCATCTGTCTTCCTAACTTTAAGCTACTTCATGGCCTCTGCCATTGTCTTAATGGGCGTTTTGTCCCCACAATTCCAGCACAATACAGATGCTCAATAGAAGCTGATCATTTGGTTCAGAAAAGTCTGAAAAGTCTATGACTCAAGCAAATCCTTGGGAAGCTTTTCCACTGGGAGTTAGCTAGGAAAGCACATCTCCCTCTTTTAGGACACTGGTGACCAGACGTCTTAATTATTGCAATTCTTTGCAGGGGATGTCATCAGCAGGGGAGGAAGAAAAAAGCAATCTGTCTGGATAGGGAAGGGTAAACCCAATAAATTTGCCAGCTGCATTTGCTATCTTAGCAGCAAAACAAGCCATCCCACACTGCCTTTAACTGCAACACGAGACAGAGGACATGGTAATAAACTACCCTATGGAAGGGATCCTTATCTGCAACAGATTCCGGGCCCAGAGACCACATGGGGACAAATGTGTGATTAATGATATTGTTCCAATTAGGACCCGGTTCAGCTGAAAATTAAAAGCACAAAATCAAAATCGCTCCATCCTTAGCCACTTCCTTGCAGACTTCCGGACCAGAGGCTCTTTGATGTTGATTGTCTCCTTGCAGCTTTCAGTTGAGGATGAGCCAAATTGCACCACGGGTGCTAATTATCCCTCTCCTGAGATTGCAAATTCCTAGTTAATAGGGGAATCAGTCTAAACTACGCACTGAGTTTCCAAGGTGGCAGCTCTGCGCTGGGAACCTGGGCCAGTACAGACCTCAGCTGCCAAGTGGCCACCAGCATGAATATTTCCTCCTGAGTCCATTTACCAGGAGAGTGAAGCACTTTAGGACTTTGAAGAAAGAGTGGGAACAACAGGTGTTCCTGCAGGGAAAAGGAAACCATCTCCTCCGCTGGCTCCCCTAACTCAGTCCATGGCTTTGCCATCTTCCTGGCTCCTTCCACCGCACCCTTCCAAGTACACCCCCAACATAAGGCACTCAGCAAGACCTGTTGCTTGTACTGTAAATGTTTCTCATATCTTACATCACCTGTCTTCACTGTCATTGCGTTTAGTTCATTCAGTCCCCCAGGGTCATTCAGGTGACAAGAAGTAGAACTAGTACCTGAACTCAGAATCTAGTGCCAAGAATCATACTTTTTGCAGTCTGAGCCAAAATACTGAAAAATACTGAGCCAAAAAGTTTCTCATAAGCCACATTCCAGCTGGGAAGGCTTAGGGAACAACTCCTGTTGCCTAATTATGGTTAAGATCATATTGCTATTGTTGGTAAATTTTCTATAGGACGTCATAGCAAAGTGAGAAAGGGGTTATGCTGGATCTTCCCCACTGGCCCCCCCGGACCTTCCACCTGTCTTTATCCAGCTCTGTGCCCCAAGAGGCTGCCTTCTCTGGATTGCTTTGCTCACCCTCTCTTGCCTCTGGCTGTGGTTGGGTTTGGTCAGCCACATGGAAAGCACCAGCGGGAGAATGGAACGTGGGGCCTGGGTCCTTCTCTGGCCGAGTACTGTGGATTGTAATACCCAGTTCTGGGGTTAAAGCTCCTATCAGGTGACTGTCTTTCACAGCTCTAGGTCTCTCTTTTGGCTCCACTAACCACTCCCCACACTTGTCCTTTCAGACCAAGGAGTGGCCTTGGCTCTCACTGTTGCTAGCCCTGGGGTTTTGCACCACCCTTGTTGGTATCTTTTAATCCTCCCCACACCTTTATAAATAGTCCACCCATTAAATTCTCATCTTACCTGTTTGAGTGTGCCATCTCTTTCCTGCCTGGACCATGCTGATTTAAAGATTTGAGTAGCTCAGATACAGTCAGAAGCAGTAGGGATGCAAGGACAAGGATCATTTGTGGCACGTTTGATTCTAATAAATTCTGAGCCCTTAATATGGGGGGGGGGGGGGGTGAGAGCTTCTGCTATGTAAAATATCAATATTGCTGATGGTAATAGCAGCAGCAAGCTTTTATTATACTCTTACCACTTGTCAGGCACTATTCTAATCCTTTAATATGTATGAACTCATTCTATCCTCACAACAATCTTATAAGGTAGGTACTTTTTAATCACTGTTTTCTAGATGAGGAAACCGAGGTACAGAAAGGTTAAGAATCCTGTTTAAAGCCCTGCACTTTAGTGTGTCAATCAAAACCAGGCTGTCTAGTTCTCCATCTCTCCATTAAACTTCTCCAAGTGAGCAGGAAGTCAGTGCCAATGGACACATGATGAGAGTGTATTTAATTGCCAGAATTATAGAATCGCCTGAGCACAACTTTTGAAGGAAAAAAAAAAAATCCATGTTTGAAAACTATTTTTAACTTTGGGATTTCTAACGTAAGGGCGAACCCCCAGTAGTGCCATTTTTAGAAACCTGCAATTTATTTGGGCAGATGGAAATGGATATTGTCCCGAGGTTCAAATGTTAAGCACTAGTTGGGCAGCACAGTGCTGTGAAAAGGGCTCAGAAAACGTGGGTCCCACCATTCACTGGCAGGATGACCTTGAGTGAGTCACTTATTCCCTTGGAAACTCGTTTCCCTTCCTCAGGTTTCCTAGTTCTCCAGCCCAGACCCTCACCTGATGAACATGTTCCTGTGTTGTCATCTCAACATGACCACCACCACCCCAACATCAACCATGAATATATTTTTACTGGTTTTGTTGTATAATACCCAGATATATGTGTTATTTAGACTATGGAGACTTTCTGCCTTGGCTTAAATACTTCCAGGGACTAGGGCCCCGTTGCCTTCTTAGGGAGCCAGGCCCAAAGGGCGGCCTGACCACTTGCATGGTCGGCAAAACACCTGTAGGAAGTCCGGGTGGAGACGGTGTTATAGTCATTACAGTTGAGAAGAATGAAGGAGGGCTTTTAAATGGTGGCAAGGATTTAGGAGGTGGGAAGTGACAGGTTGAAAGGTCCAAAGGAGGTCTTAGGATGAGGTCTCCAGGAGACCCCCTGAACTGAACGCCTGCGAGGGGTCCCATATTGCTCAGCTCACTCTGAACTCCCTCCTCCTCTGCCTGCCCATACCTCTGTTCATGCCAGGCGACCTGTCTGCAAGGGCCTCATCTGTCCAGAGAAAACTTTAAGGACAGATGCAACCTCTGAGGCCCCATGAGATCAACCAGAGGTAACGTTTGTCCCTCCTTCCAGAATCCTGTGTTGTTCTGTTTGGAACTCATTCATGGCACTTATGCTGGGCTGTGCACTGTCATTATTTGTGTACACACTGAGCATCCCCAACTAGGAGTGAATTCTTTGTGTCTTATTTAGGTCTGGTAAGTCTGAGTGCATGGATCTGGGCCTTGTCATCTTTGCTAGAGAGATGGGGGAGGGGTCTGCAAAGCCATTTCTAATGCTTGGAGTGTGTGCCTCCACACACACCCCATCTGCACATTCATACAAACAAGTCTGGCATTTATAACGCATGGGTTGGCACGAGAAATTAGTCTCAGTTCTCAGCCCTAAGAGGTAGTGGGAGATGTCTCAGAAAGAATAAAGAACAGGATACACTTTTACTCAGAGCCCCACTTATGACATTTTATCTTAGGTCCATATTAGCTTCCAGGCCCACTGTAATCCATCCAGTGTCAAAGGGAGCAACCTCTTCCAAAATGATCCCGTTGCCTTGAATCCTGATAATTACTGGTTTCACACACCCTTGCTCTCTTGCCAGCCACCATAGGGGTGCCCGCCTCCATGGTTGGACTAAACATATTATAAATAAATGATCAGACTCTTTTTTGAATGACAACTGTTCCTACTCTGTAGAAATAGAAAATTAATGTAAGCAAAGACAACTTTGGAATTGTTGGGAGTCTAGAACTGGAGAGTGGTATTGCTCCTGGTCCGCAGACACCAGCCTCCAAATTATCTTTTTTGGCTGCACTACTGAGGTACAGAAGCCAGCAACTGACAACCTTACAACTGTGAGAAGGAAAAAAAGGTGGAATGTTTGTGCGAATCTGGGTGGTGTACCCGGCCCACACCTAGAAACTTATCTGTACTTGATAAGTTCAGAATTTGGGGTTAGAAGTGATCAATCTTCTGTTCCTTGAGCAATTGCTACTTTTTCTCTTTTGGAAAACCCATAAAGAGGAAAAGTTAATTGGCACGTCTTGGGGAGAAACTAGTTTGGAGACTGGGGCTGGGACCTAACCTGGGTAGAGTTACAAGGGGAGGCCCCTCTACTAGCACAAGATGGACAGACACAGTGGACAGTGCCACTCGTCTCGTTGGTGGAGATCAGAGCTAGATTTTGAGGACTGAATGCAGAGTCTAGGGAGCTGAGAGCATGGCCAAAAGCTCCAGGAGAGAGCACTGGGGAAAGGGGGATGGCTTGAGCAAGTTGAGCTGACTTTGCAGTTGTGCACTTGTTTGTGCAATTATTGAATTAGACTCAGATTTCCCACTGGACTGTCAGCATCAGGAGGGCAGACTGTCTAATTGAGCTTATCTTTGTGTCCCAGGACCTAGCACATGTCTGGGAGGCAGTAGGCCCACGTGACTACTCACATGCTAAATCAGTCTGCCTCCTGGTAAAGCTCTTACTGCAACGTTGGCTCAGCCCTCACATGTCCCGGTGGCCTCCCCTTCTCTGCCAGAGCCTGGCTTCCGCTCCCCGCTGGTCCTCAGGGGTTGCAGCCCACAGGGACCCGACTTGACCTGGTCCGGCCTCATGTTGGCAGTGGGAAAGGGCATGGCACATGGACTTGCTGATTGCAGGCTGGCAATCAGTGCCGGGCCTCTCTGGCAGGTGATGTGCAGAGGGCACCGGCAGCTCTTCTTGAAACCTCCTTACCTGCACCAGGGGATTTTTTTTCTGGAGGCATCAAATGCTTGAAGAGGGGTAGGTGTGGTGCAGGACTGCGCTTGCCCAGCCAGTTCCTCACGTCCTGTGAAAGGAACTGAGGCGGGCCTCTCCCTTCCCTGGGGCCGTCAGGTGCAAGATCAGAGGATCTGACAGTCGTGTGTTTATCAGGCAGCTTTGTGCCTTTAAAGGGGGAGCTGGGTGGCACATGCACAGATCTCTGAAAGGCAGGAATCTGCAAGTTATGCACAGCTCCGGCTGAATTCTCATCTTCCAGGACTGCCCTCCTGCCAGCCGAGCTACAACTGGCTGCCCCCTTCAGGCCCCGGCAAGGTCACTGACTTGAAATAGGAAGTCTCAGCCCTGAAAACTCAGCTGGCAAAAGGTGGTACTTTCATAGTTTTACAAATAGCTTCAGCCTTGCCACTGAAGTCTTTGTGATCAGGAAAGAGGAATCTGGCCATTTGTGACTTCAAATTGAAATAATAATAATAATAGTGATTATAGCTAACATTTATGGAGAGCTTACACTTTGTGCCAGGCATTGAGTTAATGATTATTAACTCATTTCTTTCAACTCGGGGAGGAGCACTATTATTAAACTTGTTTTCAGGGGAGAAAAGAGGCTCAGATCACAACTTGCCCACAGTAACACAGCTACTAATTAATAGAGGCAGGGCTTGAACCCCCCGGAGTCAGTGCCAGGCCCACACAGTTGAGCTGCCCTATTCTGTCCCTCGCATAGATCTTCCTGGCCTGGGGACTTCGTCTCTCCTTGTAGCTACAGAAGCCAGAGTTTTGCATGTGTTGGTGTCTCACCATGTGTCTGGTTTTTCTTAGCAGTCTGGTCTGAGTATAAATGTGACTTCTTCAGATTCATTTGCTGTAATGAATTTATGCTCTCACAGTTTTGGAGGCCACATGCCCTGCAGAGGCTTGTGGGGAAGAATGTGTTCCATGCCTCTCTCTTAACTTCTGATGGCTATGGCGATCCTTGGCATTACTTGGCTTGTAGACACATCCCTCCAATCTCTGCCTCCATCTTCACATGTCTCCTCTGTGTGTCTGTGTCTTCTCTGCTCCTGTGTGACTCAGATCTCTTCTGTCTTTCTCTTAAAAGGACACAGGTCATTGGATTTAAGGCTCACCTGGATCATCCAGGATGATCTCATGTCAAGATCCTTAAGTTATCACATCTGCAAAGACCCTTTTTCCAAATAAGGTCACCTCCATAGGTTCTGGGTATCAGGCCACAGACACATCTTTTGTGGGGGCCACCATTGAACCTACTACATCACCCATCCGAAGTAGACCTCACTGTCCCCACTGTCTCTCAGCCTGTTTTCTTTCCTGCATAGCATTTTTCACTAGCTAGGGTCTTCCTATTTCTTTATGTGTTTTCCACTAGGGTGTTCTCAGTCAGGGTGCTTCTGGCTTTTTGAGCAGGGCAAACCTTCACCATGTAGACATGAGTCTTTCATGGCAGTACAGTTAGCATTTCACATTGCTGAAGACCAGAAGCAAGGATGAGGTGTGGAGGGAGAGTCTCTATGACAACCACACCTCCCCCCATATCTCCCACAGATATCCAATGCCCCTGCTTGGAAGGTAGTAGCAGCTGGGGCCTGAACCACCAGCTTATGTGTTTATCACCTGTCCCTTTTCACAGGAACAAAAGCTCCATGAGGGCAAGGTCTTTGCCTGTCTACTCACTGCTATATTTCTAAGTCTCAAATAATGTCTGGACCCAAGAAGGCACTCAATACACATTCTCTGAATGCACCTAGGAGATGGGGATGCTCTTTCTGGAAATGTGTGACAGATGTTTCCCTTTAGTCTGCTACACCCTAAAAAGTAAGTCAGGTGACAGGTCTCAATAACAATGAAAAATAACAAGGGAAGTCTCTAGTCTCATCCTAGCTTCCCTCACTCCCCAGTCCCCTGCGCCAACTCTTCTCCTTGGCAGGGCTGTGTGGGGACTCAGAGCCATGCCTTCACACTTGTCCTGGTCTCTGGTACGTGGTGTCTTCCCTGTCCACCTGAAGTTACCTTGGGTCTCTTGTCACCTCCATGGGCCTCCTCTCAGGTCACTGACACAAAAAGAGGGGGTAAGCTACAGGCCAGTGTCCCCTGATCTTGCCACCTGGCTGAACTGCTGCTTCTCCACTCCTGTTGGTCACCAGTGTGGATAATTACTTTACCTCATCCTCAAAAACCTCATTTGTAATCAGGAATGACACTTGGTGGATTTATCAACAATGATAGCCCCTGGCAGACAGTAGTTATACCATAAATTCTCAGACTCTTTTCCTTGCCTTTTATAAGGAAATGAGAGACTGGGAACAATATAGGGAAGCTCTCACCTCTATCTGGACCACAAAGTCAACCCCAGCTTGTTTTGGAGGGAGTGGTGGTGCATGGGGTGGAGGGATCTAGGCAAGGCCTACGGGTACAGATACCTGTATAAGATCCCACTGGATTGGTGCTGCAATGAGGAAGGCAATATTTCCCACTGGTTAGATAAGAGGGCTTTAGAGTCAGTAATCCCAAATGTGACCTTGGGCAAGGTCTCTGTAAAACAGAGAAAATAAATAACTTGCCCAAGGTCATACAGCTGGACACGACAGAGCTGGGAATTGGACTTCGCGATGGCAGGAGTTTATGCTTTTCCTATCACACTGCTCTGCCTTCCTTACGGAGTCTCTTGGGGACAATTGCCGCTGCAGGCCCCGGGGCTGAAAAGCAGCCAAGAACGGTTTTGCTCTGCCCCATGTATGGCTGTCTGAAGGAATGCTTCAGGTTTCCTGATACATTAGGAAGCAGAGGCACAGATGATAGTAATCAGCATGCACTCCCCAGGCTGTTTGGGAATTTGGCTACGATCATCAGTTACACACACAGACACACACATACCCCACCACAAAGACCCCATTCCAGCCTGGGCCGGCTTGGGAGCTGAGCATGGGCCTGGACAACCACTTACAAAGCAGCGGGGCTGAGGCAGAGAGCTATGTGCAGGTAATCGAGAGGTGATTGTGCAGGGATCATCGCCTCCATTTAGGTGTCAATTGTGTAATTTCCAGCTGTTCCTCAGCTCAGCAGCTGGAGTTCAATATGCTCAGGGCTTAGCTGGAGGCCCCCAGCCAGGGAGCACAATTTTAAGCTGGCTTCCAGGATCTAGGAGAAGCAGCTACTCTTGCAGCAAACCACAGAGGAGAGGCCCCCTTTTTTTCCATCCACTTAAGCAATGGTGGGTCTTTGGAAACAATACCGGTGCTGACTATAAATGCCAGCCTAAAGCAAAATGGAACTGGGAGGGGATGATACCCTAACACAAACCAACCAAATGTGCCAATACCTTCACAGGATTACTCCATATTGTCCAGTTTATACAAAGAGGATAGTTTGTTCTATGTGAAAGCATAATTTGCAGAAGCCAGATGCATTTGACCCTGGAGCCTGAGCTAGGTGTCTCCTACTCTTCAGAACCAGGCTCCAGGCCGGGCTCTGCTCTAGTTTGGAAAGGTGCTGCCAGCTTCACCAGGTACCGCCAGGTAGAAATGGGCCAGAAGCGGACTTGCTCCAGGGGGGGAAGAGGGGAGCCCTGAAGCAGCGACCCCAGCGGGCTGGGCCTCAAGCAGAAGCCAAGGGTGGGCAGAAGGCAAAGGCTGCTTAGGACACCGGGGACACATCTCCGCTACGGTGGCAGCAACATCAGAGTAACTTGGAGGTGGAGATAGTTCTTTTATTTTTCATCCCCCCTTTGATTCTTATTTGCCGCTTTCTGTTCCTTCCACAAAACCAAAATGAGCCCCTTCCACCGCCGAATTATCTTGTCTGACAACAACAAATACCGTGCCACACTGCGTGCCCGGAGCCCATGCCAAGCCTTCCTAATCAATCACCACATCTTTCCCAGAAAGCCCCGGGCCTGCCTGGATTTCTCTTAAGTAGAGCTCCAGAAATTGGCTTCTAATTGTTGTTGGCCCGTGAGCTGAAACTGCATTGAATGACTGGGTTTTTCACTCCCTTGTTTATCCATTAAATGTTTGTAAAGGATTCCTATGTGGTGGGTACTGTTTTAAGCATGGAGAACTCTGCAGGGAACAGAAACATAATCTTGAAATGTATTTTCAAGTAATGTAGACCAACCCTCAAGTTAAAGATGATTAGAAAAAGAACCCAGGGAGGAAATGAGCTTGGCCTTACATTTCTAATGGGGTCAGTGCTGTAGGACTTGGGATTATGGACAATGTTGTGAGTGATGGAAATGATGGGATGGGCCCTCCAGCTTGTCATTCCTGACCACAAGGCCTTCTGGGTTCTTGGGTCTGGAAAGGTGAATCTGTCTGTTGACCAGAACCAGTAATGAGAGCATCTGGGCTGGGGATTCTGGATTCCACTCAGGACTCTGACACTAATTTGGTATGTCCTGGAGCTCTTTGGGCCTCCCCTCTCTTTAGTCCATTGGCTTGTCAGTGAACTTCCACCATGGGACTACCATGGGCTCGGCATTTGGGACAAAGCCAAAAAGATGTGCTCACAGTAAAAAGAGATGCTGGGTTGGTGAAACAGATACTTTTCAATCTCATGTTTCTCATCTATAGAAGAGGATTGGACTAACTGATCCTTAAGGCCACTTTTACCTCTGATATTCTACACCACTTGGAGAAGCCATTTCAGGAACATGAGCCTTGACTCTGGTCAGGGAACCAGGTCATTTTGTATCCTGGCCTTTGATGCTGGTGAATCAGAAGGCCTGGTGGTCAGGGACTGCTTGCCAGAGGGTGAATCCCATTGCCATGTCCCAACTCTCACAACAATGCTCAGTATCTCAAGCACTGCAACATTTGCTTAATTTTGGCTCAGTCCTTGAATCATAATTTCCTCCTGGCCCATCCAGAAACCCATGCTTTCTGTTTTCTTATTCGATGAGAGAAAGCAGAGACAGGTACCCCCTTGTCCTTTCCCTGAGTCCAGGTCATCTCTAGGCTAGCTGATGAATACATCATTCCTTCCAAAGTCATTCCAGAAGGGTGGCTCAAGAAGGGGGAATTTTCAGTGGTGGGATAGGGTGGCAGGTATGTGTATAGAGCCAGACTTTAAGCAATCTTCTTCAATGAAATACCAAAAAAGCCACTTAGTGTACATATGACCAAGTTGAAAGGGAGAAAAATAAGAATAACACTGTGTGCACATATGTGTATTTAGTGTATTTAAAGCACAATGCAGAAGGTAAGTACATGAATGCATGAACATATAAATAATGGAGTTCAGAACAGAATAGAAAAGAAGGAAGAATGGAGAATGAAGAGCCTATATTGGACTATCCTCAGGTGGTGGAAAAAGGTCACTGAAGATTTTCCGCTGGCAAAATTCAATTGGTTGGATTTGAGAGGTTTTGTCGGAGCTACATTATACCTTCTAAGCTACATGCCAAAAACTAAGCAAGCAATGTGCATGTTAAGATAGCAGGAGAACCTAAAATGTAAAGAGCCCATATAGACTCATGGACTAGTCCATTGTTTTGTGCTGAAATATATCTCTATATTAAAATAATAGCATATAAAAATATATGTGTATATGTGTGTGCACATATACATATAGATATGATGTGTGTGTATAAAATATATACAGGGTGGAGCAAAAGCAGGTTTATAGTTGTGAGTATGTGAAACACAAAGTTTATTCTTGTGTTATTATTTATTAATTATTGCATTATTTTCCATAGGAACTGTAAACCTACTTTTGTCCAGTATATACCATATAACTACATCCATGATCCCATTAATATAGAACCTATATCTTTATTAGTCCTGTCTCACATAATAGTCCAACACAGTTTTTGTCACTTAGTTGGGGCTCACTACTCACTAAATGTTTCTTGAATAAATGGAGCTGGGAACAATTAGTTTTTCTTTGTAGCGCAATGATTTCTCCTGTCCTCAGGGGGCAGCCTACTTGAAAGTTACACAATTGATGCATTTATACTCTTGTCCCTGCTCCAAATGATGTTTTTATTTCACTTCTGACTCCCTTACCAAAAGTCCCTTTAATGCACACAGAATTCCAGGATCCACTGCAATGTTTGTGTGATGTAACAGGGACATAATTGACCATCGCAAAAATCAGAAATGATTCTAACCTGTGGCTGCTGGGAGCAAAAACTGTTTTCTGAATAACAGGCTTCACTGTGGAATAATAACATTAAAAGTGGTGTTATTAATAATAATAATGCCTGCTATATCGTTGGAGGACACCACAAGGTAAGAACTCCATTAGACATTTTTCATACCTGAAAAGTGTTACTCTTATTGTTAAAAGTATTCCTAATATTAGTGAGCTAAGCACTGCGCTCAAAACTTTACATGTATTACCTAACTTTCATATCTCTGTGAAATAATTATTCTTATTTACCTTATGCAAATGGTGAAACTAAGGCTCTAAGAGGATTGAGTAATTCAGCCTGCCTTACCCAGTGAGAGGCAGAGCCAGAATTCACACCCAGGGAAAGCTGTTTGAAGGCCTGTGGACTTCCCAGTATGGAAAACTCAATCAGGGAAGTGGAGGAAAGCATGGAAGGGAAGTCACCACAGTGGTCACCTCCCAGGATGGCAGTGCAAAGTGAAGGAGATCATATGAGCCAAGCATCCAGATGGGAGCTGGTGAACAGTAAAGACTCAGGCAGCGATGGCTTCCTTCCCTCTCCCTGCAAAGCAGCAAATGTGACTAATAGAACAGTGTGAAATGTCTGGATTTCCTTTCTTCTTGAGTGACAGGCAGATATTTTTAAACCAGTTTCGATGGGGATTCATTTTCAGTGGCTATAGAAATACTCCCATTAGACTTATGCCTCTGTTAATCTCACATGTTGATCCTCACGGCAGAGGTTACTATGATAGATCAACAAATAATAAAGTTGATAATAGTCCAGTGGCAAAAACCCCCAAACTTTTTAATACTCTAAGCTTTCTGTCTGAAGGATGTCATTTCTTTCAACAGCTCAAAGTTTCTTCAAGGCAGAAAACCATTGAAGCTGCAGCATAGCTGAACATCTGTCTTATCATGTGGGCAGATATTGGGATTAAATTAACTAGAAATGAATAGAATGATGTATGACAGGGTGCAGATGTCCCAGGCACAGTGTGATAATTTCATTGCAAAACTATGTAATGAATTCCATACATTATGGAAGTACAAATGTACCACTTTAGGTAATTGTGATGAAAAGGTGTAATGTGCAGTGCATAAACAGAGCGGGAGCCCAGGGGCAGTTCTCCGCTGCTATGGCTCTTCAGTCATTTCAGAATGACTTTATTTGGTTTAATGTAAGCCTATTATTATTATTAGAGCCTTCTGTTTTTGGTCGGCCCCTTCAGCATTTCTTGCCTGGTTGGTATAAGAATAGAGGAATAGAATTTGGGCAGGTCAGAGCTTTGGCCTCTTGGACAGTGATGGCTGGAGACAGCATTTGCAAAAATATTTTATTGTGGGAATTTCAGAGCAGAAGCTTTCTCTCTCTCTCTCTCTCTCCCCCGCCCCCCTTTCTTTCTGATGAGTTAGGAGATTCTTTCAGCATCTTCTGCTTTTCTGTGCATGGGAATTAAGGGTGGTATAATGGGAAATGACATGGGTTTAAAGCCAGAAGACCAAGTTTCCTCCCCTGACTCTGCTCTTGACTGCTATGTGTCTCTGAGTTCTATAACCTCATTTGCAAAGTGCAGATAATAATACCGTGTTTCCAGGTACAAATGAGGGGGCTAGAAGATAAGCCTTGTTTTATACCAGCGCTTAGAGAAGTGATCACACGACACAGATTATGTGAAAGTACCTAGCACAGTGCCTAGCTCATATAGACATTTAATTAATATTTCTTGAATTCCAGCTGGTTTGAAGAAATAAATTTACCTGTAGAGACCCTTAAATTAAGTTTTGGTCGCACATTCACTAAGAGCCCATTACACAATCGAAGTCCTTGGCCAACCGCCCATTCCAGCGGAGGCCCAGAGAAGGGCTGAGGACCTCCCAGTGTTGCACAGCCGGTAGAGGCAGGGACAGGAGCCAGCCTCCTACTTGCTGCCTCCCTGGCAGGGACAGTGGGAGCCATGGTCAGGGTGGGCCCGCGGCAGAAGCCTTCCTGCTCGAGAAGCACGCCTTTGCTAGCATGTCTCCGAATCAAGGAACAAGAGGCGGGCTTCATTTCGCAGCAAACGGCTCCCCTGCAGTCCTGCTTCCCAAGCGGGGGTGAGGTCCCAGCGGCCACAGCTGGGGCCAGTCCTCTCCATCCCGCTGCTCTGTTCACACAGCCCCCCTCTTCCCCTTTAAGTCTCCTCTCCACCAATTATTTGCCTGGGGTGACATCAGTGGAAAATGTGAGGAGATGGCAGCGGAGCCGAAACCCTAGCCTTCACTGGGAGGCCAGAAAAGCCTGTTTTTAATGCTCCAATTGGTCCCTGTTTTCCCCAGCTCGTTTGTGCCATGTAATGCTTTCGGCACAGTGAAGCGAGATGCCCAGGGTGACTCGAGGCCACCGGGGGCCTGGGTCTTCCTGCCCACGGGACAGATGCTTTACTGTCTGGCCTCTTTCCTTCATGGGGAACACCCTGAAACCAGCCCCAGGAGGGCTCGCAGGGTGGAAAACTCCCTCGGTAGGGCTTCCTTCTTCCCCAGGGGAAAGCTGCTGCATTAGAAGCTGTGGGTTTGGAGTTTGTCACCGCCTATCTGCCTTTCCCTGCTCCAACCTCCCAGCCCCTTGCCTCTCCCCACAAGCCTCGGGGCTGTCTGCAGGGTCTGGATTCTCTGCCAAATCTGGCTGCCTTGAAAGGAACATTGTTCAAAACCGAGACTTGAGGAAGGTGCTAATCTTCCATTGCTTATCAAATTGGAGCAAAAATGTTGACATCCCACTTTCCCAAGTGCTAGCTCAGCTCTTTGGTGTTCAACTGCAAAAGGGACCAGCTGTGTGTCTAGCAGGGGACACAAACCCTTTCTGATCCCCCAGGGTTGCCCACCTGGCCCCACCAGGCACACAGGCCAGGGGTGGTGCGTGGCTTGGACGTCCCTTCATCCCTAATAGCACAGCCCGCCGGGTTTCAGGAGAGGGGTCCCCCTGATCCCTTCTGCCCCCCCACTGCTTAAACTCTCAGGGAAAAAATATGCCGCTGAGCAGTTACTGCTCTAAATGTGGAGAGAGCTCTTCATTTTCTCACGATGAAAGACATATTTGGGATCATCTGGTTTTCTAAGCAGATGCCCAGTTTATCTCACTTTAAATCAACTCCTTCTGACTGGACCTTTTCTGGGATGAATTAATTGAGCGTGGCTAAAACCAAAATGCTCTCTCGATTAAGGAGCTAGGCAAAGGGACGCTGCGTCAAGGATGTCAGCTTGCGAGGAGGGTGGCGAGTTGTTTACTTCTATTCTCATAACAGAAGGAACAGGCAGGCTCAGCCCACTGGAAATAATTTTGAATAATCTCACTCTATTACTCGAAGCGAAATTGAGTCTGCTCAAGCTACCCTAGTGATCCGACATTCCAGTGAAACGGGGAAACTAATATCCAACTCATGCAGCATAAAATAAGTGACATAAGGAAAAGCAGGGTGAAATCTGGAAGTTTTTAGTTTTCAATTTGTACGGCTTGTCTTCTATTACCCGATCGGCTCACTAATACGGCTCACACAGAGGAGGGGGTTTCATTAAGATGCTGGTCATTAGCGGTAGTGGGTGTGTGTGTGGGTGTGTGTGTGTGGGCATGTGTGTGTGTGTGTGTGTGTGTGTGTGTGTGTGTGTGTGTGTGTGTGTGTGGCAGCTATTGGTGCCTGACACTGATATCAGATATGCATTGCCCTGCATGAATCAAATCTAGGAAGAGAATTTGTCTAAGAAATGGAAGTGGAGCCCTAACTTGCCAACTGGAGCTCTTCTGGCTGAGGGGGCAGATGGCCTGGAATTTAGATTTGACCCATTAGAAAATGTTCCCAGTGTGAGGGGATTGGCTCATTAGCTTCCCTCACCCACCAGCCCTGACAAGGTCTGTGCTCCCACCGAATGTGCTCGCTGCTGAGGGAACTGTCATCCTCTGAGCCCAGAGGAAAACCTTAACATCTCTCTAGTTCTTCCCTCCATCACGGCCCTCACATCTCACCAGTGGCTAAGTCATTGGTTCTGGCTTCAGATTGTCTGTTGCTCCCATTCTCTCCTCTTCCTGCCTGGTTAAGACCCTGATCTCATTTTTCCAGTAATCCTAATTGCTCTTTATCCTGACAACATCTCCCTGCCTTAATCCACCCTCTTTCTGATTGCTAAATCATCCTAAGCACAGCTCTTATATATCACTACCTGCTCAAAAGCATTCAATGGCTCCCTATTGCCTAGTAACTCAATCCAAGCCCCCAGGTTTATCACCCACAGTTCTCCTCAGTTTGGCTCTAGTCTTCCTTTCTGACTTGATCTCAGGCATTCCTCTTCACTCATCTTGAGCTGCAGCCAAGTGAAAGTAATTCTGATTTTCTTGCACATGCCACAGTTTTCTCCCTGTGTGTTTGTTCACACAATTTCCTCTATATGAAGTGCCCTGTTGTGTCAATTTATCTCTGCATGTCCAAATCCTACCCATTCTTCAAGATCTAGGTCAGGTGCTACCTCCTCCAGGAAGACTTCCTTGATCCTCTGATTGGAAGGCATACTCTCATTGTCCTTTCTCCTTCCTTATAGCCCATTCTATCCCAGGGTCAGTACATTGGGTCATAATTAAGTGCACAGGCCATGGGGTCAAATTTCTAAATAGGAACCTTAGCTCTGGGGCCTGCATGCCACTTATCTTGTCTGTGCCTCAGCTTCTCTTCTGTGAAACTGAGCTAATGAGAGTATTTACCTCTCAGAGAATTCTGGGGGAATTAAGGTGAAAATAAATTCGATGTGCCTGGCATGGTGCTATTTACATGACAAAAGTTTAACAAATATTTTTTTTCTTCACCACCTTTCTCCTCTGCAATAGTGCAAACTTTATAAGGAGTTCTTAAACTCACCATTCAACTCAATATTTACTGACCACCCACTACAGTCACATTTTTGCTAGGAACTGAGAATAAATAAAGCTAAAGAAACCATAGTGTCTGCCCTCAAGGAGCTCATGGTCAAGGGCAGAGGAAATGAACTAGTAAACAGAGCATGCAACACATTAAGGGCTCTGAGAGAAGCGAGCACAGGCGAGGGGCATGGTAAGGTGGCTTAGGTCTCGGTGCTGGAGCAGGACTCTCTGGGCTCCAACCCCAGCTTGGTCACTTCCTAGCTGTATGACCTGGGGCTGTGCAATCTGTTAACTTCTCTGTGCTTTGGTTTACTTTCCTGTAAAACGGGGATAGTAAGTGGTACCTACCACAGAGCCTGGTTGAAAGGATTCCATAGCTTGAGAACCAAATCACACCTAGAACAGGGCCTGGCATGTTATAAGAGCTCAGTAATGGCCAGTTATTATCTCGGAACTCTTTGAGACCTAATTGATGCTTTGGCTTTGAGTGATTTCTTCCTATGCCAGCATGGTGAGCTTTTATTAGGATAAAGACATCATGGTTGGGAGAAGTCATCGAAAAGGGAGCATAAGGCTTTTGGTGGTGTACTTTGAAGCAGGTTTGGTCTCCCCTTCCCCATATCTGGAGACCTGTCCCCCACCCCCTTTTAGAACACACACTCTCCAGCCTGCGTCTTGGACACAAAGACCCCCTCCCTTTTGCTGGCTGTGGTTAGCGCACGGGTCGTCGGCCAGAGTCTCACTTAATCTCTTAAAGCTTCCAGGTGCCGAGTGAGTATCCTGCTTCTGCCCTCCTGGGCTTCTGTCCAAAAAGTTTCTATTCAAAGAACCTCATCCCCACCCCTTCATTATGCAAGAACATTGAGATCTTATAAGACAGGGAAAGTTGGGGCTTTATCAGGCAGTTTTAGCTGGCTTCCACTCTGGTACCTGTTTTGTGACTTTGGTAATTGGTCCTTGTGGAAAACAGACACAACCCCCTCCCCGTCTACAGCTTCACTTCCCCAGCCCTCATCTCCTCCTGCCCTCGGCTCGGGGACACTTGGCTGAGGAGGCCCTGCGCTCACAGCCCTGGGAGCCTTTGGTCTGGGACTGTGTTGGGTGCTCCCTGGTCTGAGATGACAGCCGAGGGCACTCCCAGGCACCACTGTCCTGGGAGATTTTCTGACCAAAGCAGGGCCTCTGCCATGAGTCTATACTCTGGCCAGTCACTCAGAGAAGCATCAGAAAGAGTGAATCCTAAAATGTCCAGGAGATGGGGGTGGAATGGAGAAATGACATGATAACATGGAGGACTATCCAAAAAAATATCATTTAAATAGCAATTCTAACAAGTGGAAGGGAGTGAAGCACCACTTTTATTTCAGAAAAGTAGTCTTTGCAAGAGCAGAATGGGTCCAGGTGTGTGTGCGTGTTTGTGTGTGTGTGTGTGTGTGTGTGTGTGTGTGTGTGTGTGTGTTACTTGAGAGAGGAAGAGGGATAGTTATCCTGAAGTCTATGCATAATTACACATCCCTTGTTTCTCTGGCTCACTGCACTCAGTGAGGAAAATCCAGGGGTATGTGGTTATGAAGATGGAAATGACCCTGACTTCATCACCGGGTCACCTCATAGTTCCAGCAAAGACACAGGGGACTTACTGGTGCTCCTTGGTGGACATTCGGGTTCCACGGCTCCTGCCTTGGACTCTGACCCCTTTTTTGGGCCTCTCTTGCTCTCATGAAGTGGGGCCAACTTATTACTGTGGTTGGAGTTAGACTGGGCTGCCCAGATAGTGCCCCAGCTGAGATGGGAAACGATTTCCCTCCACTGTGTTAACTTCTTTAGGCTTTTCATACAGACTTTTTGACTTGAGGGTCATGGGGCTGAGTGATAGAAGACCCTTAAGGGCCATCTACCAGAGTCCCACTTCAAAGCCTATAGGCCCCTGGATTCTCTTTACATCACAAAGCAGTGCCTGTCCACCCAGGTAACCCTAAAAAGGCTAAGATGGATTTGGACTACCTTGTGCTATGTGGAATCCTCGCCATAACAGAGGGGAGCCCCCAGTCCAGGGCAGCCCCATCCAGCTGAGTCAGCAGAGCAAGCACCTCCCTAACTGAGCAGGACCCCCATCCCCTGTGAGGCAGCATGACATGTGTCAGCCTAGGATGGAATCAGGAAACCCAGGCTCAGACCCCACGTCTGACTTTCCTATGCATGGGCTTTGGCCAAGTCCTTGAATCATTCCAAATTCCATTTTTATTCAATACAAAGTAGAAATATAAAGTCTTCCTTGCAGGATTATTGTGGGAGTTGGAGATGAGGCAGGTAAAATGAATGGCCTGTTATCTGGCAGGTCACTGATAACAGCAGCAGCTTTCACTCATTCACTTGCTTACTTAAGTGCCAGACACTGTCATATGCTCTTTACATATTTTAGTAGGGATGCTTTTCATAGGCCACACACTCCATAAGTAAAATAAATATAACTCTCTGCATAGTTTTCTATACTTTGTTATTTTAATTTCTTAATTACTTATTTGTTTATAAGACTTTATTTGAAACCCCCATTCTGCATAATTCTAGTCCTTGCTGAGAAATCACAGTTACCCCAGTGTTTTCTAAGTTGCATTGGGTTTAAGCTCAGTAAATTCAGAATGTTTCCTTTTTGCCCCTCCCCCTTGGTGTGGCATTGATGTTCTGGAGTTGAGCAGTATCCTGGGTGGGTGTGGGTGGAGGAAAGGCTGAGGTTTCCAGCCCAAGGTCATTCTTTTTCCATCAATGGCAGCTGCCAAAATGCATCTCCAGGTCTTTGATAACTGGCATTCTTGCCGCAGGCTCTGCCATGCCCCACCTGGTCCTTGGCCACAGGGTTTCTGCTGTTTTCTGCTGTGGCATCTTTCTCTCTTAATTCTAACACCATTCTACTGGGTACAGGAAAACATGGCTGTTTTTCAGTGCCCGCTGGGGCCACTAGAGACTCATGGGTGCCCAGGGCCTCTGCTCTGGGAGAGTACACCGATAGCTCCTCCCTTTTCTAACTGACACCCACAGACAGAGAGGCTGGTGCAGATTGGAAAAGCCACTTCTCTGGAAGTCCTGTTGCCTTCTCTCAGATGACCTCTCCCGCCCTCACACCACGTCAGATTTTTTAGAAACAGGTGGTGACACAGGAAAAACTGGTCAGACTTGATCACATATTCTCCTAAATGTTTTCTGTCTTATTTCTAGGCTGAGGGCACTGACCTTAAAAGCCAAGTCTTTGCTCTCTGGTTCTACCAGGGCAGCTTTCCTAACATGGTAGGGGCTTTGGTCTAACTGATCCAACAGGCGAGGGTTGAGGTGGAAGCAAGGAATACAAGGTGGCTGGGTAAAGGGACACTCGCCCTCTCACAACACAAACACTGATCTTATTTAATTTATCACACAATCCTGTGATATAGTTTCGATTATCAACCCCATCTTATAGATGATGATCTGAGGCTCAAAGAAATAACTGGGTATTGAACCCAATTCATTCAGTCACCAGATACTTACACGCCAGGCACTCTTCTAGGTTTGGGGGCTACAGCGGTAATCAATACAGACAAAACCCGTACTTTTATGGAGCTTATCTCCAAGTTGGGTGGGGGGAGCAGGGAAGAAGGAACAACAAAAAGTTCAACAGGTAAATTATGTCATCTGCCCCATGGTGATAAGCTCTGGGGAGAAACATAAATCATGGAAGGGGGCTCAGAAACGCCAAGGAGGACGCGGCTTTGGAGAGAGGCGGCAGGCGCGAGGCCCTGGCGCGGGAATTTGCTTGGCTGGATAGGAAGGGGCCGGGGTCTGAGCCCGCTTCATCTGAAGGCAGGCGCTGCATGCTTCACTACCATCTGACAGGGCTCAAAGAACCGTCATCATCATTGCTGTTGGCCTGACATCAACCCCCCCTTCCACTTTTGGAGCCTTGGCGGGTAGTTGAAAATCCAGATACTGTTCTCCTAGCCCCCCTGAAACTATGGAATAGTTGGATGCCTCAGGCACAGAGGCGCCACCTGGGCTTCAGATCAGGAGCTGCTGCAAGGATTAGGGACAAGGGGATCGGGTTCCTTGTGGCCCGGGAGTTGAAGCGTGGAGCATCATTCAGAGCCATGAGGGGGTTGTGGGGGGTGGACATGTCCAGGGCTGGTTGTGTCATGAATGTAGCTGCAAGGTCACAGCTAGGTGAGGAAGGACTTGTGTCTGCACTTGACCAGTTCTGTGCTGTGACCTTGGGCGCTGTTCCTGGCTGTGTAGCCCTGAGCCAGGTTCCTGAGACTCTACGGTCATTTGTCAAATTAGCTATTATCCATCTGTTTTCGCCTTCAAAAGTAACAGAGGTTTTATTTTTAGTTCAATAAAAATAAAAAAATAAAAAGACTAGACTAGATGACAGAAATATTTTCTTTTTCATTCTGCCACCCTATCCGCCAAATTTGGAGCTTGCAATTCTTATAAGGTTTGCACGATGATAAATAAGAAATAGAAATGTTATTAAAATTGAAGCGAACTTCCTTTTGGGATGTGGAAAATAACGAAAAAGCTATTTCATCTGTTTTCTTTCCTATTTCAAAATATAAAATGGAAGATGAAGCTGCTTGCTGTTTTGACATTGTCAGGCATGTCTTAAATGCTCTCCGCGTTCTCACGTGACTCCAACAAGGTCTCGGGGCCACGGGGAGAAATGGTTTCTTTTCTTTTCCTCTGCTTTGTCTTTCTTCCTAGAGCAGTAAGAACATGTCCTGAGAACATTTTTACTTAACCTGAAGAATAATCTTTTTTTCCTCCCTAGAAATATATTTACTAAAATAAACTAAGTAGGGAAAAAATGAACGTATCTTCTTGGGATACATTGTGTCCAAAAGATTATAATACTTTAGGTAGTAAAGTTATAACCCAAATCACAGGCCTATATCTGTATTGCTTCCTTTTTTAAAGTTTTTCCTTTGTTATTATTTTTTTAATTAAAGTTAATTATAGACAAAATTTGGAGAATTAAACAACTTTATAAAGTCAATTACACCAAACTGAAGTAGTCTGTCCCCATTTCTTCCAGAGGCAACCACTTTACCCCCCAAAACTGCCAGTTTTGTTACTTTCATACCTCTCAGCAACATGCTCATATTGCTGACTTTGCAGTGTTTGGTTCAGGCATCATCTGAGGACTTCCACAGGAGAGGAAGATAGAATTTAGCTCTTTGCTCTCCCAGCCCACTTCACACTCTTCCCATATCCCACATCCTACTAATTATAATACAGTTATACTATCATTTTGAGAGATAAATATTCAGAGCTTCTGTTATCGTCACCTTGTAACAATCTTTATAGATGATTCATCTAGCAAACTGATTATTTTCCCTTTCCCTCACATTTCCTTTTTCCTACAGGTAAGATTTGTCGTATTTTTTCATTTCTTCAAGATTCCATGTACAAATAAGTAATTAAATTCCAAACTCTTTGCCAAAGGTCTAAATCTATTCTCAAGACTTTCATTTACATGAGGGTTTCCATGATTTTCTCTCCAGGAACTTTCTGACCTCTTCAATCACCTCTGCTTTGTGCACAGAAATCTCCCTGAAATCTACCTTCCCATCACCTTAAGGGCGTCTTCACTTGTCTCCTGGGCTGGAACTGCCCTTTACTGTCCCCCAAGATATCATCTTCTTCTGTTTAGTCCCTCATTTTGTTGGAGTGCATCCCCTAGTGGCTTCCTAAGAAAGTTGAATGGAAGATAAATATTTTTTGTAACTGTGATGATCTAAAAGTGTTTTATATTTTATCCTCACACTATTTATTTATTTATTCATTAATTTATTTATAGTTTGGGCATAGAATTCAACATTGAAAATTATTTTCCTTCAAAATTTTGAAGGCATTGTTATTTCATTGTCTTCCACCTTCCAGTTAAATTTTGGTTGGTAGCCATTCTGATTCCTGAGTTCACTACTGAAACAATTCATACAGGGGAACCTATTCTGAGCCAAAGGAGGTAGTGCCCCCGTGAACTCATCGTTGCCATGTGCAAGCTCTGTGGAACTCCAGCACCCTCCCACCTGAGAGAGCAGCTTGGGAATTCAGATAACCCTACGAAGAAGCACACTTGTTTCTCAGGAGGGACTGAAATTCCACCCATTGATGTTAATTGCACTAAATAATCCGAGTTTGGCAACAAGGCTTTGGAATATAGGGATGAAAATATGTTTTTTCCATCAGTGTAGGACAGGCCCCCAAATGTCTCCAGCTGGGACAAACCTGGACCTGGCACTTCCCTGGCGGGCCCTGAGCAGCCACAGGGCACCAAGGAGGCACTGGGGTGGGAGGAAGGTCCAGGATACATGGACAGGGCAGTTCGGCTCATCTGCCCTTTGTTTCTGGGTCTGCCACTCACTTTCTAAGTCACTTGGGGCTCACTCTGCCCCCTCTCTTAGCATCAGCTTCCTAAGGAAATGGAGATGAGGTTGCCAGCCATGCCTAATGATGCAAGGACCAGATACCTTGCAGGTGTTATATATGTGTGGAGAGAGGTAACGTTAGCATCGTAACTTTACAAAGCTGAGGTTTGGAGAGATGGAGTTCTCCGAGGTCACATGGCCAGTGGATTGCAAAACTGGGGCTCAGAGTTGAGGCTTCTGACCCCAGAACTCACTCCCTTTCCACAGTGCCACCACTACATACATGTAAGATAAAAGCAGGAGGGAGGGGACTGACAGCTTGTAACACCTCCTCTCTGCCTGCGGCTCTCTGTGTAAACATCATTTACTCTCTCAGGCTAGAGGTGGGTTTTCATATGTCTACTTTATAGACGAGACGCCTCTGGCTATCAGAGACTTCCCATAATGTGCCCAAGGCACCACAATCATTTTAAGAGTTAGGGTTCGACCCTGGCATTGTCCAGTCTCAAAGCCTGTGCTCTTTCTCCGACTCTTTCTCTTTACAGGACTCCCCAGATATTGGCACGCTCCCCTAAAACCCATATGCATTTAGACTAGGTTCAAATCAATTAGTTCACACTTTGCGGCTGAGGCTCCTTTGTGCCAAAGGTGAACAAGGTGCTTCCAGTTTCACGCATTCAAACCCAGCGAGGCCTCTTTCCTTACTTCTTGCATGACAGCCCAGAATTGAGAACCACGCTGCATATGGTGTTTGCAAAATGCTAGTTGTGTATGGGTGTTTAAACTTTAGTTTTGCAGCTTTTAATTTATTTATGCAAGCAAGCGCCTTTCATGAATTTTAATCTGTGCTGCCTTAAAGAAGTACTTTCCAAATGGGACAGCATTTGTGATCACCACTAAGCCATTCTAACTGCTTGCAGGCCTGGGGAGCGAGGCAGCGGAGATATTAGCAAGCTCAGAGTCGTCCCCGTGTCGTCCCGGGCATTGTGGCGTAAAATGTGCTTCGTGTCTAGAAAAAAAAAACCTGTTACTCGAGTCTTTGGTTATTTTTAATGCTGAGCGGCAGAACCACAGGGAATATTATGAGTTCCAAGATTTCTGACAAGAGGGACTCACAGCTGAAGTGCTTTTTCCAGGAGAGAGAGAGACACTGCTACACGTCTTTATTCATTTATTTATCATGCTTCAGTTCCCTAAAAAAGAAAACACTTCTCCTGTGCAGGGGAAATTGCTTCAATGGATAGATTGCATTTAAATAATTTAAGTATAAAATTACTCGAACAGGCCGACTGATGTTTCGAAAACGAAACAGCCACAATCACTTAAGAGCACAGGCCACATTCGTGACTCGGAGTGCAGATGAGGAGAGAGAGGGGCTCTGTCTGACTTGGGAAAGGGACCCTTCCTACCCCACTGGCTGTCCCCACCCAAAGGTTGCTTCTGATTGGGTCCTGCAAGGAGGGGCCAGCCAGGAGAGGGCCTGTCTTGCCACCTTCAGACTTTTGAAAGAGGGAACCGTTCACCACTCTGGCCCACCCTTTTGGGTTTCAGTTTTCATCTGAGCAGCTAGAAGTAGAGGAGGCACTGACTTGGTGTCTAGAAGATTCTCATCTTGTCTGCATGAGCCCAGACTCCAGGTCCTTGTGTTCCTTGTCTGCAATTGGATGGTAACGCCGACCTCACAGGGCTGTCAGGCTAAGTTAGCTTCCTGAGAGGACCCAGCATGGTGCCTGGCATGGGCTGGTCCACTGGGTTATGTCTACAGCACATTCTTAGGCATCTGGGAGGCTGTTCCTACAGAGATGCCATCTGAGCCTCTTTCCATTCTCAGGAAGACTTCATCTATGCCAATGACAGGCTCTCTGTGGTCTGCCCATTCCTGCCCATGCAAACTATTCTTAGACTGAAGAGGGTATCCCCTTGCTTGTGAAAATAGCACTTCTTCACGCTGGTTTCTTGGTCCACCAGGACCCTGAAGAGCTTGGCAAAGAAAGAGCTCTGTGATCAAAGGCATTTACAAAATGCTACACATAGTGTGTCCCATTTGAACATTCCCCTGCACCCTGGCCTGTCAAAGGCTCTGAGAAGTCCTGCAGAGAAGTACCTTTTTACTTCCAATTCAGCTTAACTCTGCATTTATTCATTTTATTTGGCAATGAGACCCTCCCCATCCCACTCCCCACACCAAATGCCCTATTAATATCCTTTGGGATAGGACTTACAGAAATAAATTTAGGAAAACTGCCCTAAGGCACTTCTTTCTCTTTCCATAAAACTCTATTGCCTCTGTCTTTTTCCCTCTGAACACTAAAAGGAACAGCTTCAGGGGGTTTCAAGGTCTTTTTCTGTTTACTCTTAATGACTTAATTAAGCAAATGCACTAAGTGCTGGGCTTAAGATCAATAAGGCATCATCAGTCCATATCACACAGAGTCAAGACAGGGAACAGATACACAACTGTAAGGGTTAATCCCTGCGCCTAGTTACTGGTAGGTGTGAAGTGAGTGCCAGGACAGGGGAACCGAGGTGGGGGTGATGAGAGTCACCTCCTGACTGGCCCAGGAGTGTCAGATGAGGCCACCTGGAGGAGAAGTCCACGTTCTGCTGTCTGTTGTCATCGGTGCCTGGGGATTTTGCTTGGAGGCATTCTAAGTCGGAAGGAAGCAGCATCTCTGGCTATGGGTGGCAGCCTCTCAGCAGCACCAATGTTTACTTTGGAGATAAAAATGCCTGCTTTGTAGGCAAATGTTTTCAGCGTGGAAATGATCATTGCAATTGCTGTGGTTGTCACAAATGTTTCATCAGAGCCGATAAAGCAGCTGAGTGTTGGCAAAATCGATGAAAACATCTTGAGAAGTGCTCGCTGCCTACTTAGCCGTCTGTGGCTCATCTGGTGCCAGGGAGGAGGGGCAGGAGGCGGTGAGCTGAGGCCACGCAGGAGACTCTGAGACGCGGTGTGGCGTGGTGGGTGGGCGTGCAGGCTTTGCAGCCAGGCTGCCCTGTTTGCTCTTGCAAGCTCTGTGACTTTGGACAGATTCCCTAACTTCTCTGTGCCTCCATTTCCTCATTTGAAAACTATACGTAGTAATACTGGCTCCCTGGTGTTGTTAAAAGTATTTAAATGAATTGATATATGTAAAGCGCTTAGCATTTAATAAATATTAGTTAATTTGATAATTATTTGAGGTTCAAAATTATTCCACCCATTTGTCTCACCCGATAAAGAGACTTTACACAAGTATTATTTTATTGATCACCTTCGATGTGTCAGATCGTGCAGGGGATGGGGACCTAGTGGTGACTAAGACAGGTCAGGCCACTGTGTTTTCCCAGCTCTCTTTCTAGTGGGATAGACAGACTTATCAAACAAGAAGATAAGATACCTTCTGAGAATGATATATGTTACAAAGAATATAATTGAGAGTAATGGGGGGAGAATGTAGTGGAATCACAAATTGTCTACTAGACTCAGATGGGCACAGAGAAAATGCACTTTATTTAAGTCTCCTATGATATTCTTCATGGTTAGCATGGAATATAATTAAATTTATTAGTCCAGCCTGTAACTTTGATCTCATGCAAGAATCTAAAGAGTCTAGATTTTGCTTCCCCACCTTTGATTGCAAATGAAGATGGCATCTGGGTATATGGGGAGGGGAGTGTCTTATTTGGGACCTTGTGCTGTTTAGGAGAAGGGGTCCTCAGACCTCCGAGGTGTTCTTGTACTGGCCTCCGGCTCCTCTGCTCTCTGAAACAATGTCTTCTTCCGTCTGATGGCACCATCTTATTTGTGCTTGGGTCTGTGGCGAGTGCTAGGCTTGCTTCTTTCTCTCGGCTTAATCTGGACTTGGTAGCCTTCCCTGGCTACCTGATCTGCATCTCAGCCTCCTTGGCAATGGAAACCCATCAGACGTTCTGCTCTGCCAAGACACCACCAGCCCTGGCCTCCCCTCGGCGTGCTCTGCTGGGAGTCATCCCTGCGGTCGTTCCAATGGACATGGCAGGTCTATTGGCTTCCAAATCAACTGCCTTTTGAGTCCCCAGTCAGGAACTTCTGAGTCTTTTACACACACCATGGGAACCAAGAGAAGCCTAGGGAAGCTGTGAGCCAGCGCCTGCTCCTCCTGACTCTCCTGAACTGCCAGAGCGGCAGGCAGGAGCTCTGTCCCCAGGATCTTATGGTGGAAGAAAGGCGGGAAGCTCCCTGGCCATGCTCCTTTCACCCCAATCTATGTTTCTGAGCCACTCCCTGAAGACTGAGCACTGAAATGAGGAAGGAAAACGAAAACCCTAAATGCAACATACAGATGATGTATCATAGAAATGTACACTTGAAACCCATATTGACCAATGTCACCCCAATAAATTTAATTTAAAAATTAAAAAAACACACACAGAAAACTCTGGCATTAGACCTTCTCTTGTTCTGCCTCTGTCGCTATTCTATCTCTCAAAATCTCTCAGGTAGAAGACACAATTCTCCTTCTTTTATGTCATAGATGAAGAATCTCATGGCTGGACTCCCAGTGTCAGCTTGGACATGTAAAGAGCTTGTAAGCCATCACTCCCATCCTTACAATAAGAAAAGCTGAGAAAACTAATAATCAATGTATTTTCTTAGGCCCATCAGAGAACTGAGGTTTCAGGGTAAACCAAAACCCCAAGATCTGGAGAAGCTGTTGAATCCAGAGAGATCAATGGCTGAGGTCTACTTATCTGGAGCCAAAGCTGCGGGGAGTCTAACCTGGTAGGAACACTAACCTGGTAAGGTTGAGGAATTGTCTGAGGGTGAGAGTGGGCTAGCACGAGAGAGGAAAACTCCTAGGGGCTGCCTTCTCATGGTTTATTTTTCTCTAGGAACCCTACTAGGTTCTCACGGCGATGATTCAAGAATTTCCCAGGGGCTCTGGCAGGGAAAAGGGAAGAGTAACGGCTATAAAATATGCCCAGAGCACTCTCCACAGCTAGAGCCTACACTCCAGGAGGGAAAGGACTACTGGAGCTTTATCTGACCTGGGGGAAGGGCAAGTAGCCCACTCCAGCCCTTCTAGTTTTCCTGTCCCATCTAAGGTGGGAAAAAGCTACACCAATACAGAAACACTTGTGAAGGTCACAGCCCTAAGACATAGGCCTATTAAAAGACCAAGATTTAGCCCTGGCCAGTGACTCAGTTGGTTGGAGCATTGTCCCATACACCGAAAATGTTGCAGGCTCGACCCCGGTCAGGATGTGCGTATGGGGCAGCCGATTGATGCTTCTCACATCAATGTTTCTCTCCCTCCCTCTCTCTGTCTCTCCCTCCCTCTCTTCCTCTCTCTCCAAATGTATCCTCAGAGGAGTATTAAATAAATTTTTAAAAGACCAATATTTAATCATAAGATTAGATAATGTTTCCCTTCCTACCCTCCTTAGCACCTCGCCAACACAGCTCCAGCACAATAATAGTGGATTTCAGCTGGAAGAACAGTAAGACTCTCTCTGAGGAAGAGTACTTAGGGAAGCCCAAAGACAACAGGGGAGGCAAAACCAAGAACACGGGAGGAAACTTGAAGCCTCTAACATCTTCAGCAAACATTAAACCTAACCAAATCCTACCCGGATTATCATAAATCCACATCAAAGGCCTATTTACTTAAGTTCCTACCACGCAACATGTGTGGCTTTCAATGAAAAAAGTTCAAGGCATGCTAAAAGTCAAGAAAAAACACAGCCTGAAAGACAAAGCAAGCATGAGAACCAGACTCAGATATGACACAGATGTTGGAGTTATCAGATGGAGCATCTAAAAGAACTATGACTAATTAATATGTTAAAGGCGTAATGGAAAAAGCAGAGAACATGCAAGAATAAATGGGTAATGTAAACAGAGATATGGAAATTCTAGGAAAGAGTCAAAAGGAAATGCTAGAAATAAAAAAAACTAACAGAAATAAAGAATGCCCTTGATGAGCTTATCAGTTGACTGGACACAGACAAAGAGTCAGTGAGCTTGCAAATAGGCCAATGATATTTCTAAATATAAAATGCAAGGGGAGAAAAATGAACAACAACAACAACAAGAACAACAGAACATTCAAGAATTGTGGGAGTTTCTAAAGTTGTAACATAGGTGTGTTGGAAAACCAGAAGAGAGAATGACACATTAGAAATATTTGAAGTAATAATGGCTGGGCATTTTTCTAAATCAACAACAAGCACCAAATCACAGATCTAGGAAGCTCAGAGAATGCCAACGAATGCCAAAAATCTTCACCTAGTGTATCTTATTCAGATATATATATATATATTCTTGAAAGAAGCCAGAGTGGGGGATGATGGGAAGAGGAGAACTTTAACATAGAGGAACAAGATAAGAATTTCAGCAGACTTCTCATCAAAACCCATGCAAGTAAGAAGAGAATGAAGTGAAATGTTTAAGTGTCAAAAGAAAAAAATACCAACCTAGATTTTTACATCCAGTAACATTATCCTTCAAAATGGAAGGAGAAATAAAGATATTTTGTGATAAACAAAAACAAAGAGAATTCATTACTAAAAAAATCTTCATCACAAGAAATATTCAAAAAATCTTTTCAGGCAGAAGGGAGATTTTATAAGTCAGAACTTAGATGTACACAGGAAGGGAAGAATATCAGAGAAGGAATAAGCGATAGTAAATAATATTTTTAATGTTTCTTACTTTTAATTGGTAACTATTTAAAGTAATAATAGTCCAGTGTATCGAGCGATTCTAGCATACCAACAGTGACAATTCACAAGGGAAGGGGGTAGGGATGAGGCATACTATGTATCTTCATGTATACATAAAAAGCAGTATAATGCTATTTGAAGGTGCAATTAAATTAATTTAAAGTATATATTGGCAACTCTAGGGAAATTACTAAAATTATTTTTTAAAAGAAGTATGGTTGGTACACTAAGAGAAGAGATATAATACAACCATATGAAGTGCTATTTCAATTACATGACATTCTGAAAAAGGCAAAACTACAATGACAATAAAAAGATTAGTGGTTGCCAGGGGCTTCAGGGGAAAGAGGGATGTTTGAATAAATGAAGTACAGGAGTTGTTTTTTTAGGGCAGTGAATCTATTCTGAGTGGTGCTGTAATGGTGAGTACATTTTACTCTGCATTTGTCAAAACCCATAGAAATTTATAGGGAAGGAGTAAACCTTAATTATGCAAATTTAAAAGTCATTTAAGAGGTAAAGGGATCCCGGGATGGAATGTAGAATGTGACAAAACAATCTAACTGTTTTATCAGTGTGTGCAATAACTTCATTGTGGGTATTAGGGTAGAAATGTGCAGACATAAGTAACTTTGAAGATGAGTGGAGTCTGGAAGACTGAAGTCAAAAGAAACAATTCTGATACACTATACATGTACCTGAAACTAAACAAACAAACGGATGGTGGATGGTGGGAATCAGATTTCTTACTGTTGGAGTGGGAGGTTAGAGATAAACAAAGGGAATACACTAAATGATCCATGTGGCAACTGATTAGTGTTGGAGACATCAGTATGAACTCATGTTTAGTTTAGTATTTATATAGATGGTTATATACAGAAAATTTTATAGATATTTGTATACACATAAGTTTGTATACACTCATATAATTTCTTGCTGTCAGTTGAGAGGGTCTGAAAGCAATGACACCCCAGGAGCAAGGAGCACACCTAATGCCCAGATCTTGATTTCTAACCATTCATATAAAAGGAGAAATTGCCAACTCTAGAAGTGGGACAGACAGGAAATACACAAGATGACCCTGGAACATCTTGGAATGCCAGAAATTAAAAAATTGCTTTAAAAAATTTTAACTGAAACCACACACACACACACACACACACTGATAGGGATTATGTCAAAGAGACACAGGAACCAATTTAAAAAGCTTCCAATGATCAAAGCTGGAATAATATGAGCAAAAATAAATAAAGTAGTATTGGATTATAAATCAAGTATAAAATAAGTATAGGATTTCATACTGATGTAAACAAATAATTGGATAAACAAATGACGAAGACAAACAGACCTTCTATGCAGAAGAACTTGAAATCATTTATGTAAGTGCTCTGCATTAACCTCTACCCTCTAAGTGTGAGCTGCAGAGCGACTTCCTTCCAAAGAGCACAGCGTGGAAAGGAAGAGTAACTGTCCAGTGGGGAGACCTGACAAACACCCCGCAGCCAGGTGATCATGGTTAGCATCAGTAGTTATTGTTAACACCAATCACAGGATGGTTAATACCAATAAGTTACGTTGACGGCACATACCCTTGATATGATGTGATGAAAATGGCACTTAACCTCTGTGGTCTTTTTCCCCAAACACATAACCTGGTCTAATATTAAGAAAAACATCAGACAAATCACATCTGGGGTACACTGTACAAAATACCTAGCCAGTCCTCCTCAAAACTGTCAAAGCTATCAAAACAAGGGACGTTTGAGAAACTGTCACAGCCAAGGGGAGCCTAAGACATGTAACGTAGTATCCGGTATGGGCTTCAAATAGAAGAAATATTAGGTAAAAGCCAAGGAAATCTGAATAAAGTAGGAACTTCACTTAATAATACATCAATATGGATTAATTGATTATGACAAATGTACCACACAAATGTAGGATGTCAATAATAGGGGCAACTAGGTATGGAGTGAATAGAAACTCTCTGTACTATCTTTACAGTTTTTTTTTTATAAATGTGAAACTGTTCTAAAATTTTAAAAGTTTATTTTAAAAACAATTAGCAACAACCACAGCCCAGCTCTAAAGAAACAACCAGAAATTCACTACCCCTACAGAACCATCATGGCCATTTGATATGACTTTTGTTCATATCTTTAATTTTTTTTAATATGTGTTTTTATTGATTTTTTTAGAGAGAGATAGGAAGGGAGAGGGGGAGAGAGAGAAGCATTGATGTGAGAGAGAAACATCGATCAGCAGCTTCCCTCACACACTTTGTGGAATTCTGGGAAAGTCACTTTGCCTGAAGGCAATTTACCCATACAGGGGTGGACAAAATTAGGTTAATAATAATAATAAATAATACAATAATTAATGAATAAATAATACAAGACTAAACTCTGTATTCGCATACTCACAACTATAAACCTACTTTTGCCTATCCCTGTAATACTAAAATGATTTTTGTTTTATTTCCTGTTTAAAAATGTATAAAACTTAGAGATTTATGATCACTAAGAGACAATCATAGCAAGATTTTATAAGCCATCTAAAATAAGATTAAAAAGAGAATTTAATCGAATTCTGGTCCTAACAGCAAGCCAAGATTAATTCTTCAACTTGGAAGGAGGGGGAATGGGGCAATATTTTTTTTTGAGAGAGAGAGACTAAAGCAAAAAGAGGTAATTTTGAAGGATGAGAAATGAACGGCAAAATGCTTCCTTCTCATGTTTCCTCATCTAAGGAGGTTCCCTCGCCTCAAAACCACAATACCAACTTCCAGTGCTTATTGTGAGGTTTAAATACAATAATCAATGTGAAAGCTTTATTATCATTATCATCTATTTCTGTGTAACTTTACCCCTGGATCCCTACTGTAATTGTCTCTCTATTTCCTTTTACCTGCATCCTTATGCCCTCCTTTTACTGTATGGAAGTATTTCTAAAAGCTGTCTGAAGCCATACCTGGAAGACTGTCCTTTATAAGTAACTGGTATAAATGTAAATAAAACAGGAACACTTTGGCCAGCCCGGCGCTGAGTCCTGCTGCAGACCCTGGGGCAGGCGAGGTTTATCCACAGACAGGCACCGCCGCAGTCAGGGGCTAACGACTGGAAATGGGACTTGTGTTGAATGTGGCCGGAGAGACTCTTCTCCCACACTGTGCCGTAGCCCCTCCCCAGTCCAGATCTCAGGCGAGCCGGGCAGGAGCCGGGTGCCGCAGCGTAGGGCCCCTGCCCCGCGCCCCGCGTGGGCGCTCGGGGCCGAGAGGGAAGGCGCGCCCAGCCTGCAGCCCTGCCTTCAAGCAGCGCTGGGCCAGGGGCTGCTGTCGGAGAGGATTTGGAAAGCAATCAGGAGAAAAGAAAAGTCAGGTTCGAGGAGCGGAAAATGAATAAATGAGCAAGATGTGAACATCATAATAGCCGTAGGAAGTCAATGCCAAGCTTCCTAACTCCCTTTGTAGAGTAAGGAGCTTCCCGCTTTGTGCCTCAGTGTCTCCCTCTGCGAAACAGCAGTTCGAGCGAGGAGAGGACCTGAATCACACCTTCCAGGGCTTCTTCTTTGTTTTGGCCTGGGGACGTATCTGTTGGCTCTTTGGGTTCCTCCAGAAGCAGGTGCTGAATGCAGGTAGCTTCTCTGGGAGGTACAGAAAATGCCCACAGAGAAGGGGGAGAGGAAAGGTAGCCAGCCAAGCAGACAGCTGGAGCTTCCCCCTGCAGGCTACCCCGAGACAAGGGGCGCAGAAGCCCTTCTCAGCACCTCTCCGCTCGCAGGGGAGGGCGCTGGGGCAATTGCCCACCTGCTCCGGGAGCAATAATGCCCCGCGTTTCCACGTGCCCTGTGTGGGCCCTGGAAATGCTGGTTTGCATAGCTGGTGGGATGAAGGGTTCTCAGGCCCAAAGATGCAGGCAGGGGCAGTCAGAAGCCAGCTGGAAGGGAACGGACAGAAAGGGCCGGGGGATATGCTCAGGGGCGCTTCCAACATCTGCTACAGGCCATTCACAGTATCATGTTTTGAAATTCATAAAATAAAATTCATAGGATTACAAAGAAAACTGATTATATTGAAATTCATTTATATCCACAGACCCCTCAGGGGACTCCAGGTTACGAAGCCCTGCTAAGGTTTCTTTTCCTCGTGAAATTATATGGTTTTATGACCTAAGAGCATGGATTATGTTACTCTGCCAGGAGGTGGTTGAGTAGAGCTCCACACAGGCTACTTAGAAACTCAGAGGAAAAATGCACTCACCCAACCTGCCGATTCCAGCAGCTCTGGGACTATGAATGATGCTGTTGGCCTCTCTCACTCTCTTTATTTGTTACAGTGTTTGATGTGCATTGTTTATGTTTCTGCATTTGCAATGTGTCCTTTGTTAGCCCTAAAAGCACTCTGAGGCAGCAATGTGCCCGCATCACCCTGGTGGGCACTCTGCCCTCCTCAGCTGTCCCTGGGGACCTGCATCTTTAAGGTCCAGTTTGAAGCACGAGAGTGCCAGAGCCCTTCTGCCGTGAGCCGCAGAGGCCAGGGTCCATCTCAGGGCATCACGATGCCAACAGGTGGCTGCGTGCGGGCCAGGAGCAGCGGCCCCCTGGGAGCCGCACGCCTCTGAGACACCATCCCACCTCCTAATGTGCCTCCGTGGCTCTGTTACTCACAGCTAAATTGCAGTATTATGACTTCATTGTTGAGTCCCAATTCTCCTAATTATAGCCTAGAGATCTATTATTTGATTTGGTAACACCAAGTGCTTCTTTTCTAAATCATGTAATCTCTTGTAGCTTATTAATGTCAGGTTTGCGCACACGCGGGGACTTGGTTGTTTGCCAGGCAGAATCAAATTTTCAAATTTTCGCTGTGTTATGTTACAGGGCTTTGCTTGTTACAATCTAATTATATTGGCACTGAAATACCGAAAACCAATTTATATTAGAAAGCACTTTAACTCTTTCTTTGGAGTGAATTTACATGCCTAAGTGTCTGCCACACCAGTGGTCTTTGTGTTTTTCCACTGGGAAATTCCTTCCGGGAAAGAGGTAAAACGAACAGTTCCTTTCTGTTAAAAGTCTGCTGATCCTGCACGAGACCTGGGAATGTGGCCATTCTCTTGTTTGAAGGCTGGGGAGGGAAGGAGGCAGGCCTCTCCCATCCCCCAGTGCTCCTCCAGGCCTCCTGGCTGCGTGTGCCGCGTGCCCCAGGCACTCAGAAACCCCCTCCTGGTGGGTGTGGGCTGGAGCAGCACCCTCCCCAGCCTTGGGCCATTTACCTGCCCCCTGCCCCCTTCTTCCCTCAGATGTATTTTTTATGCTGCCTTCTCCTAGGGGCCTAGTGAATCTTTGCCCTAAGACATTGTCCTCTGAAGACCAGAAGAGACTCGCAGCCTATGACAGAGGTTAGGTCGCTCCAGCGGTGGGACCACCCCCTCTCCTGCTCTGCCTTCTCAGGAGACTCCCGTGGCAACTGCATCTGACCAGCGGGGATTTGTCCCTCCACTCCGCCCGTCTCCCTAAGAATGACCGCGGCTTTCTGACCCCAGGAACGCTGTGCCTTGTCCGACTGTTATCACCAGGAAATGCTGTCTGTATCTAACCCATTCAGCAGCCTACCTTTGAAAAGAAGCACCCGCTTCCTCCTAGCTTTTTAAAGACCTTGTTTTTTTAAACGTATCTTTATTGATCTCAGAGAGGAAGAGAGAGGGGGAGAGAGAGAGAGAGAAACATCAATGATGAGAGAGTCACTGATCGGCTGCCTCCTGCACGCCCCACTGGGGATCGACCCCGCAACCCGGGCATGAGCCCTGACCGGGAATCGAACCGCGATCTCCTGATCCTAGGTCCACGCTCAACCGCTGGGCCACACCCGGCCAGGCAAGACCTTGTTTTTTTAGGTTCACAGACAAATTGAGAGGAAGGTACAGAAATGCATTACCTATCTGCCCCACACAGCATAGTCTCCCCTCGTCAGCATGTCCCCGACGCTGCATTTGGGACCTGGCTCCAACCGCGCTTCCCTCTCGCTGGGAGCCACGCTTCCGCCTGCTCATGAGCCGCAGGCACAGCGCCTTCCCCCCCCCCGCACCCTCCAGCCTCTCTTCCCCACTCTAGGGCTTGTGCACATCCTTTCCTCTGCCTGCAGTGTTCTGGGTATTTCTGGCTCCTCTTCGTCCTTCACATCTCAGATAAATTGTCACTTCCTTAGAGAACTTCTGTTCCCTCTCTAACCAGGCACCCTCCCCCCACACTCCATTTCCCTTATCCCACCTGCATTTATTTCTTGTCTCATTGTTATCTCCTCCTGCTCCTGCCCAAGACCATAAGGTCCAGGAGGGCAGAGGTGTCGTTTTATTCATGGTTGAACTTCCAGTGCCAAGCCCAGTGCCTGACACACAGATGAAGCTCAATAAAGAACTGTTAATAAAGGAGTAAACGGATCCCAGGAATCATACGGCCTTTGCCTTGCCATGGAGAAGAATCGGGGTTGCAGCTCTCTGGACTTGCCCTGCTCTCGCTCTTCCTTCCTTGCTCCTACCCCAAGGACCCGCTTCATTCTGCCTGAGGCTGCAAGGTATGGCCAGTCCTCAGCCCCTGAGCAAGGAGCCAAGGAATCACTGCACATTGGCATCGCTGGGGCTCTGTCTCCAACACAGCTTCCCTGCTGGAGCCTGAGCTGGTAATTCAGATCCCATGTGAGCCAAATGCCACATCCTCCATGGCACCTTCCCTGGAGGTGGTTCTCCTGTGGGGCCCGCATGTGTCACCTGATCAGGGATCCTAGTGTTAGCAGAGGACCCATCAGTGGCCATGTCAAAGATCACTCCTAGTTACCTAAGTGAGGGATGAGATGGAGCGAGGTCAGAAACCCCCCTTTCGTGGTAGTCACTGAGTCACAGTAGGAAACAGACAGATAGGAAACAGAGAAGAGCTGCCCTGAAGCAGGGAGAGAGGTTAGCCAGGCACACACTGCTCCACGGAAGGGAACCGCAAACACAGTCCCAGTGCAAGACTATGCACCCGCACGGCTCTGAATCACACAAGTGCAGGCCTGGGCTGTGGGCCGATGTGGCTATTTACCCTCGATTCTAACAAATCATTGTTCACATTTACAGAATTAGCCAAACACTTTTTGCTTCTTCTGCTAAGATTTTCTCCAGAAGAGCAGCTCCAGTGAGGAGCTGCTGATCCACATGTGAGTACGAGAGAATCCCCAGCAGGATGCAGAAAGCCGAGGGCCTCCCCACTAACCTGTGCATTAAGGGCTGGAGCGATGCCCTCTATTCAGAAACCCCAGCCAAAGAGCAGACAGCAAGGTAGGAGGCTAGGCCCACTGTCCAGGAATGAAGGCCTTGAAACACCCGTCACCAGCCTTGGAAAGGAGGCAGGTGGGGCGTTGTTTCTCATTCAGAGAACCTGCACTGTTTCCTTCTCACTGCTATATCTTTGCCCAAACCACACTGTCTGCTGGAATGCTCTCCTGCCCCCATCCCATTTCTACTCGGAGAAATTTAACCAATTTTTCAGCCTGATAAAAAAAGTCATCTTCTCAAAGGAGTATTCTCAGATCCACAGGTCCCAAAGTCGCTTGCTCTGTTTCCGGTTGGGATGATCATACGGCTCAGTCCCCTTGGTACAGTCCCGGTTTATGCCTGTTGCCCAGCATTTATTAACTTTTCACTCTCAAGTGTCCCAAGTGAGCAATGGCTTGTATGGTGTGGTGGACACACTCTCTTGTGACCCCCATGGGGTTGTGCCCTTTGCTAATCCTCTGCCCTCGGATGCTGGCAGAACTGGTGACTTGCTTCTGGCAATAGGCTGTGGAGAAGGTGATGGGCTATCACTCCCTTGACATGTTACCCAGTCTAAAGAGAGCAGGTCCTCAGTGGTCCCTGAGGAAGCGAGCTGCTGTGGTGTGAGCTGCCTATGGGAAGGGCCACAGGAACTGTGGGCAGAAACTGTCAGCAGCCTCTAGGAGCTGAAGGCCTCCGTCTTCCAGGTGCAAGGAACTGAATTCTGCCAGCAAGCATGAGGGCTGGAGGAGGACCCTGAGCCCCAGAAAGGAAAACCGCCGACTCCTTGATTGCAGGCTTTGAGACCCTGAGTAGAGGACCCAGCTGAGTTGTGCCTGGACTTTTGACCCACGGACACTGCGAGCTAATACGCGGGTGTTGGTTTAAGCCACAAACTTCGTGGTCACTTATTTGTGGCAATCAAAACTGCCCTAGTTATAACACTCACCAAGGACTCAGATGGTCTTACCTCCCTCACAGACGGGTGTCTTCTTAAAGTTGGGTGGGCATCATGTCCACCTCTCTAGTTTCCCTCCATTCACGGAGCACTGCTAGCTCCTCTCCAGCGGCGGAGCACAGCACTTAAGCAGAGCAAGGTCTCTGGTGTCACAGTGCCTGCTTTTGAATCCCAGGTCCATCACTTAGTACCTATGTGACTTTAAACAAATTACTTAACCTCTCAGGGCCTCAGTTTTCTCATCTGCAAGATGGGATTACTAAACAATGCTTTCTTCTGGTAAAAGTGTTTCGAGGGTAAATTGAATTAATGCAAAGCGCTTGCAACACTTGGCACAAATGCTGTGTAAATTTAGTATTCCTTACATGCTTTGTTTTATTTACTCCTTATGTTGAATCTGCTATTATTATCTCCATTTACAGAACAAGAAACAGGCTCAGAGACATTAAGTAACTTTCTCAAAATTATACAACCAGTAAGCAGAAAGACACAAACCAAATCCACATGTGCTTTTTTCCAGACTCTCCACACTTGCGTCCTTCTTGTCAATGTACATTTTGCAAAAACAAACAAACAAAAAAACAAAGGGAACGTTCCCTAGGATTTCACAGTGGATTCCCCAAGAACCAGGGCACAGACACACAGAGGCCAAGTTTGCCTAAGGCTCATGTTCTGGAACCACCCCTTCGGGCAGGGGTGGGTTTCTAAAAGTGAAGGCAGAAAATTCAGAGAGTTAGTAGGAGATGGTGACCCATAAACCAGGCGTGGGGCCCATTAAGCTGACACATCACCTGACAACTGACAAGGACTTTTAGCCAATTCCAGTCTAGTAAAGCCTGGATGTTTACGTAAGTGCGGATGATCAGATCCATAGGTAATTTGCTGCCTGCTCATCTTTAATGTGTTTCTGCACACTCCTGAGCGGCTCATTCGTTGTAAGTGTCTGTAAGCTTACTGTGCTGTAAACCAGCCTGACAGCACAATAGGCTCCGATAAAAGGAAGAGGCCTCTTTGCCAGCCGGCGTGGGCACTGAGAAGCAGCAGCCTGCAAATCAGCCCTGAGATCACTGACAAGGTTGCTGGGCTGCACAAGGCCCTTACCCAAGAGCGTTTTGTGTCCCTGTCCTTAGGTAACCGCCTAACTGGCAGAGATACAAGCTGCGGCGATAAGGCGATCCTAACCTCATTTACCACGGTGGGGTGACAGGGTCAGGCACCCAGGCCCAGTAATTGGTGAAATCCATGAAGGCCATGGCCTGACAAGGCTGAAATCCATTTGTCATTCTCTGCGGGGAATGCCCTTGCCCCTTCTCTGCACCCGCAGGTTCCGCCTCGGCCGTCCAGGCCACTCACGCCCCCTCCAAGCTCTCTGGCCTTCACCAGGAAGGTGTTTCCTCTCACTCTGAGAGCCCCTTGGACGTTCTCTGGAATAGCTCCAACTAAGTGGGTATCTGAAATGCTGGCCCTTTCCTCCATACCCAAGCAAGTGCAGAATTGGAAATTCTTTATGGACGCCCTCCAGAGACAAATGTTTTTACGGATGCACAACTCAAGCAAAACCATGAGTGAGCGATGCACACTTGTGGGTAACGCAGGGGCCATGGGGAAAGAATCACATCATTCAGTAACTCGGCTCCACAGCTTAGTGTGCTTCGTTCCCCTCTGGCCCTCGGGAGGGGACATTCTTTTTGCTGCACAGAACCCAAGGTCCTGGGTCCTGGGCCACCTCTGCTTCTTCCAGGCTTTTCAAATATTATTATTATTACTTTAACTAAGGTAAGTTTCTTAATAGATGCGCAGTTGTATTCCTTTAGTGCAGGCCAAATCTCTGCAACAAATCAAACTGAACACTGTGTAACAGCTCAAGCACAATGGAATATTATTTCTCACTCACCTGGTAATCCCAAGTAGGTATTCGGGGTGGTTGTCAGCTCCCTTCCCTGCAGCAACTCAGAGCTCCAGCCTTCTTCTCTACTGAGACTCCATTATCTTACAGGGCATCTTTCTTATCTGCACCAAAATACCAGAAACCAAGAGTGTGGGGTGAGCCAGGTGGGAGGTCTCACTGCTCAAGCCTGCCAATGGCAACATGTTTCTTCCATTCCTATTCCACTGGCCAGAACTTAGTCACACCACCCCAACTTTGCCAGTAGAATTGGATTCCTCCTCCCTGAACCCTGGTCCATGACTTTGCATATCAATATTAATAAATTAAAGCGTGAAAACATAGCGCACAGGAAATGGCCATTTCCCTAACTCCACCGGACAAGACTTCTCTGTCTGCCACAACTGCTTGGTCTTTGTTCTAGCAGAGAGCAAGAATCCCTAACTGCAAAATCTTCTTGTAGATGCTTTTCAGATGCTTCCAGGCAATGACTTTAACAGGTGACTAGCTTACTTACTCTCTCTCCAAATGGAGTTTCTAGGTAATGGGCCATTTGAGATTATAACTGTTGGGCCAAATGTTTTCTGAGCTCAGTGAGCAGGGCTTTTGCAACTGCTCCAGGAAGTGTCTCCTTGATCTACTCAAACTTGGAGTTCCTGAAACACAGCTGGGATCTGCGCTGGGTGATTATGTACAATGTAAGACTAATCCATTTAAAGCCCTTTATCTGCCCTTCAGCTACTGTCAAACCAGCCTGAGAAAGTTAATAAACATGGATGAGCTGAAGGGAAATATTAGCTCTTTGTTTTATATTTAATTAAGAATGCTACCAGCTGAATATTATAGAATGACCATGTAAAAATGGTTTTAAAATATTCATTCAGCTTACATAAACAAGAAATTAAGAGACAAGGCTTTGGGTCAGCTTCTTTGCAATCCCTTGGCTGCCTTCTCATGGTCACAAAGTGGCTGCTGTGGTACCATGCATCAAATCCTTATACAACATCTAAAACAGGAAGAATGGAACAGGTCTTTCCCTTGGAGTATTGTCTCTTTTTACCAGGAAGTTCCTCTGTGTACTCATTCCAGCACACTGCTCCTTATTGTTTCTAGACCAATCATTACCTTATAGGAATGGAATTAGCACAATTGGCTTAGAATTAGAATGATTCATGTCCTGGGGATGAATACATTGCCTCCAAATTTGTCTGTTACCTGGACAAAATTTGGATTCTGATAAAAAACAAACAAACAAACAAACACCCAGGATCATTGCTGGGTAAGCAATCAATGGAATCTTCCATATTCCTCGAGGAGTTTCTTGCTTTGTGATTATACTAAGCCAGATTAAAATCAAAACACGATTCCTGAACATTATCATTTGTGTTCACCATCAGAAAAGCTTTTATAAGATTATACTTTAATGTTATAACCTCACCTTCCACTGAAGCATTTCTTTTTATTGCTAAAATAACAACTACAGTTATTGACTGCTTACTATGTGTCCAGCACTATATTAAGTGATTTATGTACATCATCTGATTAAAGTCAGCAAATAAGTAAGAAAAGGTTGGTACTGTGAGATCCTCATTTTTCAGATAAGGAACCTGAATCTTAACATGGTTAAATGCCTTTGCTTATGTTCACACATGTGGTAAACTTGAAATTTGGGTAAATTTGAAACCAAGACCTCTCTGGCTTCAGAGTCTGAGTTCTAAACCTTCACACTCTGTTGGCTTTGTTTCCAACATTACCAAGTGCTTTTTACACATATACCCCTATGATAAATTCACAGATTTCAAGACATGGAAAAGTCTGTCCCTAGTAGGCCTTCTGTAAGAAGATTAAAGCAATATACTGACATGATTTTTGGTGTCTGGGAAGCTCACAGGTAGTTTTGCATTCACTTGCTGTCATTTTCTTCAGTCAGACGTTATACACCTTTCTTCTCCCCTTTTCTTGCCTTTATTTTTTAATGTGTAACTTTTTTCTTTTGCAAATCTTTTGGTCCTAACATATCCATGCTTTGTTCAGAAGCTATCTTGGAGGAAGAGGGTGGGGTACAAACTAATGTAAGGGTCATACGATGTACATGCTGAAGGTTAATAAAAAGTACTATATCTAGAACTTATTTTGAAATGCACCAAAACAATTAAATTTTTGCATGAACGAAAGGAAGAATGGGTGGGTAAATATGTGATAAAGAAAACACTGATGTAAAATGTTAATTGCAGAATCCAAGTTGTGGGTATATGGGTTTCACTATACAGTTCTTTTAACTTCTGTTTTTCATCATGAAATGTTAGAAAATATGTCAATAATAATCTGGATCCATTTTTATAAAAGAAGTTTACAAAAGGATAATTCTTCCAAAGTAACAAGAGGCAAGCAAAAGAGTTTGGCATAGGAGAGTTTCTATACCAGGACAAGAAATTGGGGCTCAGTCCTCAAGGTAACTGAGAGAGGCTGGAAGATTTAGACAGAGGATTAAAATGTGAGACAGAGCCGGTGACGTGGAAGACAAGTGGGTGGGAGCGAGGTGGCAGCGAGGCCAGCCAGGGGCTGCTGTAACAGCCCCGATGAGAGCCAGATGACAGGGTCTGCGCGCAAGCAGCCACGGTGGGCAGAGGGACAGACGTGAGTTCAACAAAAACCCGAGAGAGAACTGTGGAAGACTTGATACCTGAAGGCGTGTGGGGACAGGGAGCTGTCTGGAACGCCTCAGGTCCTGGCTTCGGGCAGCAGGAATGCCGAGGCCGTCCTCCAGGATGGAGTTGCAGGTTGGGCCTTACTGCTGAGCGGGCGCCACAGAGACGTACCCACCCACTTGGCACCAACGCAGCCCCCTCTCAGGGAAGTCCTCCAGCCCTACTGTGTCCTGGAAGCTGCTGGAGCTCCAGATTGCTCCTGCCTGGGTGTTTTCCCTTTCCCTGCCTCCAAATGAGGTGACCCCGTGTGCTCTGCCTCTCTGTCTAGTGGAAATCACGCAGGATTTAGTGAATGAGCCCTGTGGCCTGGGAAACACTCAGACTTTGTATCCTCCCCAGCAGGAAAGGGGAGAAATCGGTCTGAACTTGCAGGGTTGGCCTTTATAAGGAGTCATTCTTAGAACATATATAAAATACCTGTTAAAGAGTAAGGGCTCAAAACAAATCTGTTCCCTAGTGAGGCATTTGTTAGCTTGTTCTAGGACGACAAAATCTCTTAACGCTAATGGAGACGCCTTTAAAAAGATTTTTAAAATGGTACTTCAGGAAGGCAACTCCCACATGATATCCTGGAGTAGGAAGTGGGGGGTACTTTGGACCCAACAGCCTTGAAGCAACCCAACGGATCCCACAGGGTTGGCCGCCACTGGCTTACTCCACAGGACAGTCAGATCAGTACATCTGCCCCCTCCCCATCCTGGGCTTCAGTTTGTGCCCCACGGTAGGGACCAAAAGGAGCACGTCCTTCTTTCTCATCCTGAAAACAGAGGACAGTTTAGCCTGTTTTCCAAGTGCATGGTGCCTCATTAGAGCGCTTCCAGAGCCACCCTCTAATTCAGATTAGTGTTCACCTGGGAAATGATTTAGACGAGTAAGCTTTTCTGACACTTAATCACTGGTTTTGAAGAAAAGTTGGATTATCAGCCCCCTGAGTTTACAAGATACCATTTGTGCCTGCTGCCGGGAAGAAGGCAGCGGGGACCGTGGCAGGGCACATACAGCTCAGCGTGTTTCCTCTGCAGCCACTTGCCACGCAGCTTGGCTGAGCCGCCTCTGAGGGGTGCTGGGGGTGCGAAACATGCTGCTTCCTGACGCCCAGCCCCAGCTCTCCTAGGCCTGGTTTTGAACCTATAGACTTGAGTTGATGCCAAATTACACGCCTCTCCCTTTAACTCTCTTTTAAGTCTACACATTTAAAGGTCTGGCTTGGAGATTTCATTGGCATTAAGTGTTGGGGATCTTTGATTTTCCTATAATAAATAAATCAGAGATTACAGTAAGAGTTGCTGAAATCTCAGAAATCTGCCCCTAGTTTATCACAAATTTCTTCATGTATCCAGATGCTTTGGATACACATTAAAGCCTTCGGCTCACACTTATGATTTTAAACATTGCCTGAGCTTTTTCCAAATGCATCAATAATTGGCATGGAAACAGGGAAGGATCCTCTTTAGCTGATGGCTCAACTATCAGCCTTTCTTGACAATAACTTCCGATGCTTATGAGGAGTCAAAAGCATTGTGGAAAATACACAGATTTTTCTCATGTGTCTTGGGAACTCAAAAGCCCTCGCAGAAGTAAACTTATCCTTAAATTATCATCAGCGGACAAAGGAGGTAATATGGGTTCTCCCGTGTTTAACAGGCTCTGGGGATTCATGGAAAGTTGTTCATGTAGGGTCTTGCCAGGGACATCTGGAGGCCCATCTTCCTCTCAATATCTTCTCTTGCATCTAGACAGAATTCAGCAACAAGGTCTTCCTCACCCTGGGCCATCACTGAATAGATGAGTCAGTGGCACATGAAGAGAGAGTTTGAGATTGAGGTGGGAGAAGAGAAGACAGAGAGCTATGAAGGACACACTTCATCACCTTCATAGCTGACCTTCCCTTTAGTACTACGACACTGTACAAGGACCACTGGCAACGATCAGATGCAGATCAGGGAGACCAGGATACAGAAGGGATGACAAACCACGCTGCGAGGAAGAGCTGAAGAGTGTGGGGCTATTTAACGTAGAAGACAAGATGGCATAGGGGCAATGAGAGTGGTCTGTCAATATCTGAAGAGTAAATATGAGGAGACACGATCTTCATGGTCAGAGAAACCAGAACCAGAAAGATACAAAGGAAAATATTCCCATAACATTTTAAGGGCCCCAACAATGAAGGGAGGGAGAAATAAATGACTATCATTTACTGAGCACCTACTATGAGCCAGGGTCTGTATGAGGCATTGTGTGTGTTTTTGATCATAAAGTCCTCACCTTGTTTCTGAAAGTTTATACGATGAGGGAACTGAAAGCCAGAGAAGTTATGGAACTTCTCTGAGATCCCAGAGCTAGCGAGAAGCTAGGGAAGAGCTTGTATTTGGACTCCTATGGCTTCACACTGACCCTGTTTTGGTAAGTGATCAAGCCCAGCCTGCATGACCTCACCTTGGGGGGACTGAAGAGGACTCCTGAGTGGGCCAAGGCTCCCTCGGCTGTTCTCTGGCATCCCTTCCTGTCCCGAAGCCCTGAGCACAGTCCTGCTGGGCTGGGGAAGGGTGGCTAGAGAGCCGAGGCAGAAGAGGCAGGAGAAATGCTTTGTGGGCAAGTCATCTGTTCAGCAGAATAAAAATGAATGACAAATGGGACTGATTCCCTCCAAATGTACTCAACAATAAAACGCTTCACAAAGAAACCTGACAATTTGGTTGTTAATTCAAAACATCCTTTTCCAAGCTGCCTGTAACTAACAACCTAATTATTGCAAGTTGGTGGTTTATAAAAAAGGAAGTAAAATCACATTAAATACAAATGTGCATTTCTCCTGCAATTACTCACTCTATTCTTATGCTCATTTCACCCTGTACTCTTGCATGTTACCATCGCATTCTTAATCTACACATTAAACATTTATTTCTATTAAAAGCCTAATGTAATTTCAAGAATTTAGAGGTTTTCCACTCCATGGGGGCCAACTCAGTGGTGGAAACAATCTGGGCCCTGGGGCATAGGACCTGATTTTAGGCTGCGTGTGCAACACTAAGTAGCTGGCTATTTAACTTACGCAACTTATTTAACTTCTCTGAACTTTGGTTTCCTCATTTATAAAATCAGATTATAACACCCACACTGCAAGTTCATTGGGAGGGTCATGAACCATCTCCACACCCGAGACGGTGCACATACTAACCGCCTCCCAGAATTTCCTTGTGCTCCTGGTAACCCTTAGAAAGCAACTTAAATGTTCATTCCCTTTCTCTTCTTTTAGCTTATTTGGTGTGAGGCCAGTTTCTCCTCTGCGCCCGTTGAAAACTTGGGCTATCCCTAAATTTTCCTAGATGCTTTTAGATAATAAAAAAAGTTTACCAGTCACTTAAAGTCTCATAACATATCCTCAATTTACAAATTAAAATGCCCAGTCTCGTGTAGTAGTGAAATTTTCAATCTAGATTTACAGTTCTGACTTTTCTTCTCTCCTACCTCGGGTCTGCTGCAGAGGGAAGGCTACAGTAAGGGGACAGGTATGGACGGCCACTTTTCCTTTCCTCACTCAGTGCTTTTATTTGTTCTCTCTGTTGCTTTGCATATATCCAGGGCTGGAGCAGGACGATCCAGAAGAGGGGACGGGTGCACTAGAGTTCTTACATGAGGGGGCACAAAGTTAGGTTCTCCAGAGAACCCATCCCACCCTCACTGCTGGAGGGCTTCACCTGCAGCCGCCTTGATGACGATGCTCGAATATTCCAGCTAGTTGTTTACACTTCTGCAGCTTCCTGACCCTTGGTGGTGTCCCCAGCTGGTCTCTACTAAGATCTCTTCATCCCTTCAGGTCCTCTTGGGTAAGACCTAAAATGACTCCATCAGGCTCTCTCTCACATGGGCCCAAGTATGGTCCAGCTTTCTTTGCCTCTTTGAATCTGGAGAGGTTACCCCAAATGTACCTCTCTCTCCGTTGTTCCTCCATGTGAACAACCGGATGGCCATAATATCTGGCCCTATAGATTTATTGGATGTAGCTGCACCACTAAAGACCCCCCCAATCCCATGCCCAGAGGACACATATTAAGGTTCTCTAGTCATTTGTGAAGCTCCTCTCCTTTGAGGTAAAGATAGATGTACCCTCCAAAAATCTCCCTTAGGGAGCTGAGACTCAAAATACACAGGCTCCTCGACAAAACCCATTTCCAAACTCCAACACAACTCATTTTAACCCTTGTTGTGGGTGAGAGTTAAGAGGTATATATACCTTAACTCTTTTGCATAAACCTAACACTTGCACACCTTTTGCAAATCCTGCTTCATCGCTTCTCATCTCACCTTGGAATATGGCGTATACAGATGCTCCTTGACTCACAGTGGGATTATGTTCTGATAAACCCATCATAAATGGACAATATCATAAGTCAAAAATAACACGCCTAACCTACCGAACACCAGAGCTTAGCCTAGCCTACCTTAAGCATGCTCGGAACACTTACATTAGCCTGCAGATGGACAAAATCATCTCACTGCCATTAGCTGGTATCACAAGAAAGCATCTTTACTGCATATTGCCAGCCCAGGAAGATCAAAATCCAAAATTTGAAATACAGTTTTTACTGAAGGGGTACTGCTTTGGCACCATCATAAAGTAAAAAAAAAAATCCTTAAGTCGAGCCATGGTAAGTTGGGGACTATCTGTATTGTCCTCAGATAAAATTAAGAAAGAAGAACACATTTTGACAATCTTTTATATAAGCTGCACATCCTGCAGGCTAGATAACTGAGATGGGACATGCAAAATTGTGTTCTTTTGAAGGCTGGGGCTCTGGTCAGTGTTATACACCTTCAAGATAGCAAAAGAGGGTATGAAATGCCAACTGCTCTGCCCTGCAAATCCCAGCCTGGAGAATCTAACAATGCCTGCCCTCTCTCCCTGCCAGAGCTATGCTTTAGGATATAACAAGAAATAAGATGATGACTTTTAGTAAAACATGTCTTATATAAATGAGTAAAATCATGGTTAAACAACACAGTAAGTGTTATCAAGGAAAATGTGTCTCAAAAATAAGAGAATGTTCTTCAGTCCATGACTGATTCATCTTTGGACCTTCCTAAGCTCCTCACACAGGACCTGGCGTATAGATGTAGCTGATTTTGCTCCAAATACATCCTCAGCTATTGACTTCTGAGGTAGGGACAAGGTCAGTTAGCTCCACAGTTCCCATGCCTGGTGGCTATTCATTGGCTGAGGCCAAACAATCTAAGAGCGTCCACTCTGAGGCCCATGTTCTGCACCTACGGTTGTCACCTACAGACTTCCAGGCCCTTCCTTTCAGTCACTGAAGATTTGGAATTCGATCACAGTCTTTCCATTCCATAACCTCAGAGAAGTTCAAGATGGACACAGCCCACCCATCAAGCAACTAGCTGGGCCTCCTCGGTTCCTTTCAGCCCCCTCTCTTACTGCTCCAGAGCCGCATCTTATAACCCAGAGCTGTCCCTCGGAACAGTCCCTCTCCTGCCTCCTCCTCTGACCACAGCTCTGTCCTTCCCAGCAACCTCATCCCCTCCTCAGCCCCCCTGCACAGGCCATCGCTTGGTGCCGCCGTTCTCTCCTGCTTCCCTGCCCATCAAAGGTCCCGTGGCCGACCACTGCAGTGACTTTCTCAAAGGCATCCTTGGTTTCCTCGCCCTCCTACCTTTCTGACAAAACCTCAGCTCCAGATCTCTGTCCCGCTCTGCTCCCGCATCTTCTTTGCCTGTGCAGCTGAGCGACGTTGGAGAAAACCCAAATAACCATAAACTTTGCTAATCTACAAATTCACGGTCTTTAACCTCATTTTGGTCCATTTCCTCAAGCACCTGCTTTAAAATGACCCCAAGCTTCCTCCCTGCAAGCCGCCTCGTCACCTCCCCTGGCCCACCGCCCACTCTCAGCAGACAGCATTTTCTCACACTTTATCACAACTCACCGTGTGCTTGGGGCCAGAACACTGATATTTTGTAAAAGCTCCCAAGTGATTTTGATGCGGAGGATCACTGATCTAAAGAAACTGCAAACACCAGAAACCTGGCTTAAGCGATCTATCTCGGACCTCTGGCTTCACATCACCTTCACTTGCCTGGCTGGACCCATCTTAGCTCTTTCGTGTCTCATGTTGCTCCATTAGGTTCATGGCCTAACTTTAGACTATTGACCTGGGTACTGCAGTGACGATCCCACAAGATACTTGCGACTATCAGCTCCACACACATAACCACTGGCGTAGGCACTGTGCTTCTGTGTCCCCCTGTCTAGGGAGGGGTGTCAAACTGGAGGGATTGAGCTCTAAATGCCTTTTAAAATCAGGCTGCAGAACTAAGACTGTGTCAGACTGGTTATTGTTATCTTGGCAGCATCGCCACCAGGCCCTTGTCAGGAAGAATCTCCTTCCCTATAGACTTTTGGGTTAGTTTGCCAGTGAGAAGATGCGTGAGTTTTGGAAGGTGGTAATGAAGTGGTCTTTCTTTCCAGAAGGCCATGATGGTCAGATGGAGCAGGCTTCCAGACCCCTTCTCCACCCCTTCATGGTTGCAGCATTTCTAGAACTTTCCTGCTCTAGCTCATCAGGATTCAATCTAATAAACATTCCCCTGATCATCAGATGATAGCCTTCCAGATGTTCATCTCCCCACCTGTTCCGACATCTGTGTAAGTTCTGATTCTGATATTAATCCCCTTACTACCAAATGTCATAGAGGCTCAGTTTTCTTGCCTGAACCTAGGCTGATTCAAAGGCTTAATATGCCGGGCAATGAAGGGCTTCCTGAAGGTCCTAGATTAGAAGGTCACATCATAAAAGGAATACTTATGGAAAATTGCATATTAGGAGCCAGGAACCCATCCAAAAGTGGTGCTGATAACTACCTTGTTTGTTATGTGTCCCTGCCTTGAAGATGTCACCCAAGGCAGGTCTGATTACCTGAAGCAAATGCTGGCTCCGTTGCCATGCTCCTCTCTCCTAGGTCCAGCTGAGGGTGTACCGGCATACGTGGCTGTGTGGCCTGGGGGTGCGTGAGGAGAAGGGAGCACAGCTCTCTTTGTTTATACCCGGTCCTGTTCTATCATGAGCCCAGGAAAGGGAGCTGCCGTGAGATCCAGATCACCTGCTCTCATCAAACACCTGAGCTTGAGCAAATCACTCCTTTTCCCTGGGCTTCGGTTTCCTCACCTGTTAATTAACCAAGGAAATGACTTATCCCAGTGCTGCCTTTCAGCCCTAGCATTCCACAAATCCCTGAATCCATGAGACAGTAGTTTGATTTCCTTGGCTCAAAACGTCCCGTTAGGCTGGGCCTGTGACAAGGACAGCAAGGGGTAGGCCAGGGCTGGAAGCTGACAGCTTTCTCCTGGGCCTGTGGGGCATAACTTTGTCCTGGGAATGGGTCCGAGGGCAGCCGGGAAGGCGAGAGCCCACAGACACTAGAGAAGCACACAATTGTGCTCGCAAAGTCAGAGCCCAATGTAGGCTTGGTCACACCAGCTGCCGACAGACAGACAAATGGACAGACACGGTGTGATGATTAGGTTACAAGTAAGGCACGGTGCAAATTCATGGTGTCTATAAGCTTCCCACGTTTCCAGAAGGAAGATTCTTTCACCAGGGGCCCTAGGCTAACCCACATGCAAACCTTGATCTCATCAGGAGCTCTCTGTCCCCTCAGCTGCTGCTGTCTTCCATCTGATGACACACGCCCTTCCTGCAAGTTTTATTGTCCCCCTCTGCTTCACTTTCTCATGAGTTCCTTCCTAGGGAGCTGGAACTCTGCCAGCCTCTTCTTGTAAGAAGCAGGCCCAGCACCCACAAGAAAGCCCCCTTTCCTCTTTATTACACCTCCTGTTGTCATTTCAAAACAGAAAAAGTCAATAAAAATCTCCCTTCCTCCGGGTTCTCTTTATAGATTTTCTCATTAAGAGAATTAAGAGCAATCAAAGCCAAATCCAGAGTTGCTTCCCTTTAGACAAACCATCTTAAAACTGTTTGCTCCTCAACTCAAAAAAGATGATTGTTGGCTGCCAACGCTGAGCTCCCAGGCCAGCTTCCCGTGAGCTTCTCCGCAGAGCGGCCAGGGAAAGGGAAAGTGGTGATTTTTGAGGCTGCATGTTTCTACCCAACAGTCACTCTCTTCCATGGTGGAGGGAGAGCTCTGTGCTTGGTTTCTGACTTGGCTCCTGTAATGGGCCCATGTAATTGCTCTTTCTGGAATCCATCCAGACCCAGAATGGGTTGAGGTAGTGAGCTCCCCATTCCTGGAAGGTCTGCGTAGAGGACAACTGCTCCTCTATTGGCAGAGGAATCACTCTGGATGACGGCTGCAGTCCCCTTTGACTTGGAAGTCTCCTGAATCCAGGGCCCATCTGCCACCAGTCTTACAATGACATCAGAACAGCAAGTCCATCAAGGAAGGCTCTGAAGGGACAGACAGCCTGGGCACAGCCATCAGGGCTGGGTCGTTTCTCGGGAAGAGGGCCTGCATAGGAGTAAGTCCAGGTTGGGAGGTTTAATAAACTCCTCTGCAGCCAAACCAGAGCTCCTCAGGGCAGTGGTGGGCATTGCAAACTACGCCCGGCACGAGGTAATGGGCACATTGTGGATTTTCAGTACATGCTAAAAAAAAACTTACGATGACATTAACTTAGTGATTGTGAGACGTTAAAATACATTAGATAGAGCGTGAAATGATCTGAGTCAGGAGAACTTGGTTACTGTTCTAGCTCTTCCTCTGTGTGCTTTTGGGGAAGTTACTTTCTCTTTCTAGGTCTCAGTTTCCTCATCTGTAAAAATCCAGGACTGACTAATAGCTGCATTTCCCAAAGAAGGCTCCAGGGAAACTTAATCCCATTAGATACTTCACAGTAAATGAAAACCCTGAGTATAGTGATGCTCCTTGAAGAATAACAATGCTGAAGTGCCCAAGAAAGGCTCCAAAAATGCTGCAATGAAAACATCTGTTTCTCTTTGTTTAACCTTGTGTTGCCAGAATATATTTGAATATAGAAGTCTTTTTCTCCCAGTACATACTTTTATCACTTAAAGAGTTAATACTGCTCAGCACACACTCTGGGAAACAGAGATGTAGAGAATCTCTCTGGTTCCTTAGTCCTAGGACACCCTGTGCCTCTTTAATTAGCAGGAGAGTCACCCACAGAAGCATTATCATGATGTGCGTGAGGAAGACTCCCTCTGCTGCGCCTCTGGGTTAGCATCTCTGATTATTGCCTCTATCTGTGGGCCTCTGCATGCACTCTTCCCTCTGCCTAACACACTGTCCATACTCTCTGACTCACTGTCTCCACCTTATTCCGGCTTTTGGGCTGCCTTCCCCCTGCCTCAGGTCTGGGTTAGACCCCATTTCATGTCTTTTACTTTCCTGAGCATGTCTACACTAGAATAAAAGCTCCATGAAGGCCAGGCTTTGCATGTTGTTCCCTCCATTCTCTCTCCAGAGCCTATTAAAGGGTCTGACATATAGGAAGTCCTTGATAAACACCTATGCAATGATTAGATACAAATTAAGTGACTTTTGGGATTGCTTGCTTAATTGGGATAGGGGAAGAGTGATTCCCTCTCATGGGAAGGAAAATAGACTTATATTCTCATTACACTAGGGAAATAACAGATGGACAGATATCAGAGTTGTTTAAGAAAGATCTGGCTGCCTGTCTTAGGAGAGAGCTTCCCATGACTGAACATGTTCACCATAAGCATCAAGGAGACCATCATCAATTGGAATTTTGAATGAAATGACTTTGACGTTCCCTTCTAATGCCATGAATTTAGGATTTAATTCTTTATTAATCAGTATCCTTTGTAATTTACATATCTCTACAAAATAAGGGCTCTTTTGTCATACAGCTTTGATTTTTGAGAACTACAACTAAATTTAAACAATAATTAATTTACTTGCAATCTATTATATTAATAATAGCAATCTAATGCATTAATAAAAATGCAGTTTAAATGCTGGAGTCAAGAACAATTAAGTGATATTATGCAGCTCCCAATGATAATAGAGACTAATTTTTTAAAGTTTATGATATAATGCTAATTGAAAATGTGTAGACTTAAACAAGCATTATGTGAACGCTGTGATTGTAACCTGGTTGCATGAAATGCGAAATATGATGGGCAGGAAACACGCACGAATGCAGAGGATTTGGGGGAGGAAGATGAAACTAGAAGTAAAGTTTCTCTGTTTTTTGCTTTGCTTCTGTAACATCTTTCTCCAATTCTTTTTAATGTCTTCTTTGTAAATTGTTTAAAGATAAAAATACGGTTGGGAAAGACAGAAAATATGCTCTCTGGCTCTGCAAACATTATTTGATTTTTTTCCAGCTGAGGTTTTGAGGCCTTGCTAAAAAATGGCTGGACTGTACGATAGCCTGGCCCCACTCTTTTTCCCCAGCTGTCTGGAAACGTCCTTCAGAACAAGACAGAATGACAACAAGGACCCCCAAACTCAAACACCTCGCCCAGCCGCTGACAGCTCCCCAAGACGCGGAGCTGGAAACGAGGCTGGGAGTGAGACGCTGGAAGCTTGGCCTTCATCTGCCCTCTCTTCCACTTGTGATTTTTGGGTTATGTTGCTTTTGGAGAAAGATGGGGAAGAAGGGTCAGCAACCTCTTTTCTTTGTCCTAAGATAAATCCCAAAAGCTATTACCAGGAAAAACAAGGGGAGAGAAAAAAAAAGTTTGTTTGGCTTTTTGCTGCTCTGGCCATAAACAGCAGCCTGGGATCAGGGGTGTGTGGGTGAGCAGGATTTAAGCCCCGCCAGGTTTTCTTGCCGTAAACATCCTTTCAGCTGTCCTGGCCCAGGACAGCTTTGCCTTTGTGGGGTGGAGATGTGGCTGTCCATGGAGCGGCCTGCTGCGCAGCTCTCCGGGGACACGGCCACCGATCCTGACCCCCGAGCCTGGAGAGCCTCGGCTCATTCATGCTCCGAGATTGGGACCCAAGATTGGTGGTTGAATATAATTCCATGGAACAGAGAGGCCTAGCATAGTAGAAAGAGCATGGCTTTGGGGAGTCGAAACTCTTTAAGTTTGAATCCCAGTCCTTCCGCTTATAAACAGTGTGACTTTGGTTAGACAAGTTTCTTAACTTCCAGAAGCCCTCGTTTCTCCTTCTGATTCCTACCTCGAGGGTGTTTTGTGGATTGGATAAAGTATCAGATGCAGAGTGGTTGCGTCCACCCAGCTTCTATTCCTTTGGTCACTAGTATCAAGTGTTGAAACCACATTTTCAAAATATTTCTGATGAACTCAACTGAGTTCTGAGGAAATGAACCAAGATGATGAGGTGACCGGAGTTTAGAGAAGTCACAAAGCCTAAGTAGCAGGTGATGAAACAGGCATCGAAGTCTGACTCCCTGGAGGGCCCTTCCACACCCTGGCCCATCACTCCGCTGCCTCTGTGCCTAGTCGCCTACCGCAAGGGGCTGGCGGGGCCTGCTGGCCTGTTTCAAAAGTCTTACAACCTTGGAGTCTTTCCTTTGGGTGAAACAAGGCTTTTTAATGGGATTTTAGTTGAGTACAAATGACTACTGGAACACCCGCCGTCGCCCCCTCTCTGCTGAACTCTAAAAATAATCTGTTCTTGCCCAGCTGGTGGTGTTCAGTGGTTGCGCATTAGCCTATGCACCAGGAGGTGGATTCCAGGTCAGGGCACGTGCCAGGGTTGAGGGCTTGATGCTCCCAGTAGTGAGCGTGCAGGAAGCAACCGATTGATGTTTCTCTCTCATCGATGTTTCTATCTCTGTCTCCCTCTCCCTTTCTGGCTCTCTAAAATCAATAAATTTTTTTTTTTTTAAACCTGTCCTTTTATTTAATCCAGGCACCTTCGGAAGAGCTTCTGCTTGCGGCTGGGATGGGAGGGCGGGCAATGAGCAAAGGGCAGGGGAGGAGAGAACGTGAAGGATGCACAGCTGAGCCCACTGTGGCAGCGGGGAGTTGGCAGGGCATGAAGAATGGAGAGTCAAAGCCCTGGGTTCACACTCCAACTCCACTTGTGGGGCTATGCCCAGTCCCTGTCACCTTGAACTTCAGATAGAGAAGGGAAACAGGAGAGCTGTTCATCCTCCAGGGGTGCTCAACATGGGTGGTAAAGCACTTTGTGTATTCTAAGGTATCATCAGGATGAGAGGTGTTGATATAATAATTATTATTATAATTGTTTATTATTATTATTATTTAAAAATGGTGAGGATAGAATGAACTCAAACTCAGCCCCCTGAACAGAGACAAGGTTTGAAGAATTTGACTTGGCTGTGGAGGGCTTGATGACTTGAAAAGTGACCCAGTACATAGTCCATCCTATAGAAATTAACCTTTATCCTAGCTGGAGTCAGTGTCCAAGGAGGTCCCAGCTGGTGAACAAAGCTATACTTTCTAAGCATCAAGCAGTGGCCAAAGTCCAACAAGTACTGGCCTTCAGGTCCAAAGTGACTGTCCTATTCAGAGCCTCGTGCCAGCCAAGGAGCTGGGATACAATGATTCTGCCCAATTTCCCAATGGGAGGGGACAGAAGAACTGGGCAGTTGTTGGGCCATGGCTAGAAGCTAGGGTCAAAGGTGGGCTTGGCTAACTAATATACTGAATAGGAAACTGAAGCTGAAGGCCAGTTGGAGAGCATACTGTGTGGATGTCATGATGTGCCTTCCAGCACCCTCTTCAGTGAAGAACTTGCTGCCTCATTGCTGAGAGTGCTGTTGGCAGATGGACCTTCATTTGTTGGTCCCTTGAGGGTTTGCCTCAGCTGCAGTGACCCCCTCCCCACTGAGCTCACATTCAGTGATTGATCAGTGCAGGAGTGCAGGCCTGGCCATCTCAGCCCAACCAGGACACTCTGAAGGCTCATTCCATCTACATCTCCACAGTCCACAAAAGGTTGGCCAAGAGTGTCACTGGGCCTGCATCACAGCTAGACTTGTCCCTCTGTCCTCTCCTATCTTCTTCCCCTCCCTTTCCCAACTATTGAACCAGGGCACATCTTAATAAACATACTGTGTACTAGACTCTGTCTCGAAGTCAACCTTCTTGGAAACTTGGTCTACAAGAAATACCCCTTGGGGTTTAAATAAATGTCTAGGGTGATGGGAAAGTAGAATCCAGGGTCCCTCTCAGGAAGATATGATGTCAGGTCTGTGATGGTGCAACTCATTCCAAAATTAAGGTGCTGGCCAATTCAGTTCCTGGTGAGGACTCCCTTCCTGGCTCTCAGATGGCTCCCTTCTTGCGGTGCCTTTGCATGGAAGGAAGGAAGGACGAGAAAAAGAGAGAGAGAAGCTCTTTGTCTGGTCTTATAAGGGCACCACTCCTGTCATGGGGACCCCACCCTCATGACCTTATTTAAATTGAATTACCGCCCGGCCTGCATGACTCAGTGGTTGAGCATCGACCTAGGATCCAGGACATTGCCGTTCCATTCCCAGTCGGGGCACATGCCCAGGTTGTGGGCTCGATCCCCAGTAGGGGGCCTGCAGGAGGCAGCCGATCAATGACTCTCTCATTACTGATGTTTCTCTCTCTCTCTCTCTCTCTCTCTCTCTCTCTCTCTCTTCCTCTCTCTGAAATCAATAAAGATATATATATTTTTAAATAAATAAATAAATCAAATTACCTTTCAAATGCCCCATGTCCATATACCATCTCATTGGGGGGTTAGGGCTTCAACATGAATTTGGAGCGAATTCAATTCAGTCCATCACGAGTACCCACTCCATGCCAGGCACAGCTCTAGATAATTGAAATATACCAGTAAATAAAACAGATACAAATCTCTGCACCCAGGAACTTATATTCCTCTGTGTGTGTGTTGTTGTTGTGTTTTGTGTGTGTGTGTGTGTGTGTAGGAGGGCCAACAATACAAATAGACATAATAAACTAATAAGGTATTTTAGAAAATGAGAACTGTCAAGAGCCATGAGTAAGGGGGTTGGTGTGGGACTGTTCTGTATTTAAAGGCAATGGTCAGGGAGGACCCATTGAGAAGTGACATTATAGCAGAGACTTTAAAGAGGGGAGAGTGTGCACCACACAGATAATCTGGATGAGAAGTGCCCTCAGAAAGGGAACAGCCCATGATAAGACCCTAAGATAGGGGCATGCCTGGGGTATGTTAGTAAGGAGGCCACAGTGGCAGAGAGGGGTGGGTGACCAGGAGATTTAGCGGACACTGGGAAAGGTGATGAGAGCAGGATCATACAGTCCTCACTGGCCACTGTAAGTGCTCTGGTGTTTCCTCTGAGTGTCTGGAGCTCGTAGGGGGTTGTGTTAGAAGGAGTGACATGATCTGATGTTTCAAAAGGATCCTCTGGCTGCTGCGTGGAGACAGATGGCAGGGAGTGTGCGAGCGTGGGCACCACTGTCTGTCCTGCAGCTGCTCCCCAGTCGGAGAGGAAGGCCCTGCTCCTCCACTCTGCAAATGTTTGGACCCTCATGGGATTCTGGGCTCTCCTCCAGGCTTGGGGGCTCCGAGCCCATGCTGCATGGTGGGAATGGCCTGTCCTGCTCCCTGCCTTCTGGAAGAGATCAGGTCCAGCCTGGAAGCAAGACTGCATGGTCTGCCCTCATCCTCTGTGGGCACAGATGCTGACCTGGCTTGGATGCAAACAGATCCTTCTGCTGGGTCCTCACTATCTTTGTCACAGGAGTCTTTACACTAACGTATGCTTTGTGCTAAAATTACTGGCTTTTTTGTCTGTTTTCCAAACTGACTCTGCAGAAATGGAAACTTCCTCGTTTTTATTTTAATCTCAAGCACCCGGCAGAGTCTTGTACATAACTAGGGTTTCATTATATGCTCAATAAGCGAAAGAATGAATGAAGAGGATCTGTCTTAGTAACAAAATACCACAGGTCGGGTGGCTTAAACAACAGAAATTTATTTCTCACAGTTCTGGAGGCTCAGAAATTCAAGACAAAGGGGCAGGAAGGTAAATTTCATTCTGAGGTCTCTTCTCTTGGCTTGTAGGAGACATCATCTCTCTGTGTACTCACATGACCTCTTATGAAAGTGGGAAAAGAGAAAGCTCTCTGGTATCTCTTCTTATAAGGGCACTTAATCCCATCCTGAGAAACTCACCTTCAAAACTTCATCTAACCCTAATTATCCTCCAAAGGCCCCATCTCCAAATATGATTAGATTGGGGGCCAAGGCTTCAACATATGAATTTGCAGATCATAGTAGGGCCAATGGGTAGACATTGCAGGAAATATCAGCCTATTCAAAATAAGTTCTAGCAGTCAGAGCCTCAACAATGGAGGAGGCTACCTCCTAAATGAGCGCCCCATTACTAGGAGGTCCAAGCAAGACTAGGCAACAAATTAGCAGAACTATTGAAGACAATCCGAGGAGGGTTGAATTAGGTAGGTCCTGGGACACCATGCATTATGATGATTTTGTGTAAGCCCCATTTTAAGGATGCAGTAAAAACATTTCATCTACATTCAGAGGAGAACTTCAGGGATTTGGAATGTCCTATTTGGGGTAAGAATTTGGGGGTAATACTAATCTCACCTCTCTTCATTCTATAGGTCTGGCAATTTAAAAAAGCCACTAGAGTCAGAGGGTTAGAGATTTTAAAAAATTACTATAAAGCAGGTTGGAGAAAATAGCTTGGCTCTCTAACCAAACTGGCTCCCTAATTCCTATCCCTAACCCCCAGCTGAACTTCCCCCACCCAGTTCTGGATAAAGGTGGGTGGACAATCCCAGACCCTCTTGGTCAACTCCAAGAAGAGAGAACTCATAAGGGTAGCTCTACACATGCTGACCTCCTGTTTCCCTGCTTCATCTGCTCCTTGGGAGCAATTGGGGGCTGGGGAAGAGGTGGTACATTTCACTCCTTGGGAATAAAATGGGAATTTGTTCCCCTCACTGAAAAGTTGAGGGTGTGGAATGAGGAATCAGTACTGCCCCTAAGCATTGTGAGTGCAACTAGAGAGCATATCAGGCCCTCAAAAGGGGGTCTTCGCTGGTCCTGAGGCACTGAGTCCTGTGAAGGGTTAAGAACAAAAGCTGTGGTTTTGTCTGATGGGGAGGGAAAGACTCCAACACCTGAAGCTTTTACTTTAAGACACAATAAAAGACACTGACATGCTGTGTAAGCATTGTTCCTGGCTGCAGTTATTCCAATTATTTTTTATGTTTTCTCCTTAAATGAGAAACATATCAGACACTAACTCAAACACGGAGCTACCTATTTATGCTTCAGAACAAACAGTTTAAGGGCATTATATACAGATGTCTAAATATTTAGAAAGTATCTGTTTATGGGAGCAAAATGAAAAGTACCTGTTTTCATTTGAAGGATTTTATGTGAAATTTGCATGTAAAAAAAAGGCAGCCCCAGTGGCAAGGGGGTGTTAGAGATGAGACGTGTGTGCACAGCCGTGGAGGGGTCGGGGAATGGGGGGTGGGGGCTGCCCTCAGCTATCACAGGTCCTGCACTGACCCAGAGTTGAAGGGAACCAGCAAAATGAGGCTGGGGTGATGCTTCTCTTTAGGGCAGAGGCATAAACAAACCCATTGAAGACATCAGGGTGTTTCAATGACCTAACACACAACATCATCTTCTTTATCAGACACTCCTCTTAGCCCCAAAGGGACATTTAAGGAGAAATAGAATTCTGGCTGCTTTAGATGAATGTAGTAAACTGGGGGATTATTAGACTACCTGGGGGGACGGGGGCTCTGATGCTTCCAAAGCTGAGGCCTTGGGAGCTCAGATGAAAGAGCTGAGAGATAGTTTAACACTTTGTCTTACACAGAGGCAGGTTGCAGCTCAATTTGAGCGAGAATATCATATATGAAGATGGTGTGGATGGCCCTGTGAGCCCTGGACACACAGTTCAAGTAGCTGGTGTATCTTACTAGGGGCTTCCAGCGAGGGCAAGACCTAAAGACTAGGATTCCAGAACTCCCCAGGTGGAGACATGCTCACCATTGGCAGAGCCATCCACACAAGCCTTGTGCCAGAAGGGACTGGCTGAAATAGGGGAGGCAGGAAAACAGTAGGAGGTTGGGGATGTGCAATGGAGAAGGGGGGCTTAGGCCAACATGGTATCATCAGCAAGAGGAGCTGATTAGATAGAGGGGAAAATAAGAGAGGAGCAAAAATGGTATTTCAATCTGAACCCTCAGTGCTGTGTCCACTCTGGTTCCCCGAGCCTGTGGAAGGTGAGCTCTGAGGCTGTGCATGTATCCTTCCATTTACTCACTCAATATTTTTTCAGAGGCACGTGCAAGACAGGCCCTATCTGTCTTCTGGAATGAAATCCCTGCCCTCAAAGAGCTAAGTGGTTAGTGGTGGCTGCAGTCACCAAATGCTAGTGGGGGTTTTACACTCAATTTGTGAAAGTCAGAGGTGACTAGTGTCTGGGAGCAGGCCCCAGAGAATAGCTGAGGCCCAGGAGCAGAACTGCAGTTGCTGGAGAGGGGCTGACGAAACAAAACTGGACGTCTCCTTAGAGGAACCTGGTGACTGAAGCAGCACCAGAACTTGGGACCAAACAGGCCAGTCCTGTAACAGCAGCATGTAGCACGAAGACCCAGCTCTAAACCTGAGTTCTGTGGAGGTGCCTTAGCTGGTGGGAGGGGGGAGGCAGCCAAGAAGCCAGGGTAGGTAACCGAGCCCAGTGCCCAGGTCAGGCCAACAGAGAGGCGACCCAGAAAAACAGTGGAATCCTGAACTCAGTGCAGGGGAAATGACTCACAGATGAGGCCAGTAAACAGGGTAAATCAACACTAGCCCCATTGCACTACATTCTGAAGATGCTTAAGGACTTCCTGCCTTGGTCAGATTGGGTTTGGAGCTGGGGCAGGGCCAGGCCTGCAGGTGGGAGCAGAATCAGCACCAGCTGCGAGTCCCAACCAGGGAACTGGCCACGTATGCTGACAACTGCTGTTCAGAGGGAGACTGATTCGACTGACATTTACTTTGTGCTTGTCCTCACACCCAGACAGAGATGAAAAAGACAGCCTCTGCCCTGGAAGAGGCAGGAGCTCCTGGGGGAGCTGGCCTCCTAAACAGCCAATTGCAATGCAATGTGGCCAGGGCCTTGGGTGGATTTAGATAAAGAGCTTGGGGGGTGAGGGGCACACAGAGGGACAAGACATAAATCTGATATGAAGTAGGCACCCAACAAATAGCCACTGAATGAGCTAACAATTTATTATTAGTGCCATTATCATGATGTTTCTTTTTATTTTTATTTTTTGGTGTGGGGAAGGATGGGTGAAGAAGCATGTCAAAAAATAAGGTGAATTTGACTCTGGCTTTGAATGGTGAGTAGATGAAGGCAGGGCCAGGCGGAGGGAACGCCTCCCACAGTGGGCTTGGGAATAGGCTAGTGGTTTTGTGCGACTGGAGGGAGACGGGTGAAGTCATGATGAGAAAGGGGCTCTGACGACAGTATTAGTCAGCTTTTGCCATGTAACAAACAACCACAGAATCCCAGCGCATAACAAAATAAGCACTGGTTTCTTGCACTGGTTCCTTCAGGTGGCTGCAGTGGCTCTGCCTAGGGCTGGGGGGCAAGTTCAGGTCTACCCCACACATGTCACTGTGGGCCCAGGCCAGAGGGCAGCAGAGATTGAGGGCCTGTTCTTTTCACGGAGGAGGCAGGAAACTCTCAGAGGAGCAAACGAAACACACGGTGCTCCTCAAAGCCTCGGCTTGGGAATTGAACAGTCACTTCCACCAAAGCAGGTCACATGGCCAGGCCCAACTCGAATGGGAAAGAAGAACTCCTTCCCATAGAATGTGGTGAGTGGAGTGAATTAATAGTTGTTTAATAATTCTCTAACCCACGGCCCGAGTTGCTACCCCTTGAGTCTAATTTGGGGAGTCCCATGAATTCTTCAACATCAACACAAAGGGGCTTATTAGACTATATCGGGAAATTCACACTTTAAATGAAGGTAGAGAGCAAGGAGGGTCAGGCAGGAAGCCGGAGGGGGCTGGTGTCACCAAGGCCCTACCCAGGAGCGGTGGCTCAGAACACCGTGGCTGGGCCACTGTCTCAGGACACTTCTGACCACCGTCACTACGTTGCAGCCCCTCGACTCTCACCACTGCTGCTGGAAGTGATCTCTGAAGGCAAGTCCTTTACCTGTTCTCACCTCACAATGTTCAGAGAGGCTTACATGGGGCTAACTAACTTTTAAACTAGGGACCATCTGGTTAGCAAGAACTTGATGTATTAAAGTGCCAAACCCCGTGCCCCCAAGATGGGGATGTGGAGGGTGGTAGGCAGGACTGAAGAAATGATGAGGGTGAGGTACCGGGTCCTCTACTCGCAGAAAGCACCCATCAGGTAGGAGGGGGCAGCAGGCGAGGGTGTCGTTCCTTCTGTACAATCTGTGCTGGATGAATTCCCTTGGGGAAATCACCCTGTGGGGTTTGAGTTTTGACCACACTGACCTATCCTTGGCAGATGAGGCTGGTTGTACTAAGCAAGTTGGAGGATAGCCCTACATTTAAAATAACTTTGCTCCTTGCAGCTGGATGTTAGGAAATATCACCGGGGAGGAAATCAGGCAGCACCGAAACGAGCAAGATGAAAACTGCTCATGACTTGGCATGTGGAAGCTGTGGCGACGAGAGGCCGGTGCCTCAGCCCCAGCGATGCCCCTCGTTCCTTTAGCTATTAATTCAGTGCGCATTTTTTAATATCTACCACGTGCAAGAGACCCTGAGAAGTCCAGAAAATATAAATAAGATACATGGCCTCCTGTGGAAGAGTCAAGAGGATAAGTCATCAGTGACTGTGTGACATGTCAGGGCCCAGGCACTCCAGGGCATTCTGTATGCACAAGAAAAGGTGTGGGATTCGGAAAATCTTGAGAGAAGAGGCGCCATTAAGCCCAGTTTGAAAACAAATGTTCACACTCAGTTGTCTGATAAAAATATGAACTGCATTCCAGGTAGAAGGAGGGGCATCTAGAGGGGAAAGTGTCCTATTCCGGGAACTCGAAGCACTTCTATTTGACGAGAGTGCATGGCCATGGCCACCACATGGAGGCGTAACGGGGGACATGACTTGAAGGAAAGACAGGCAGAGTGGCTCCACAACTCGGGCAAATCACGTGCCATTTCTGACCTTTAGTCCAGATCATTTATATGAAAACTAGAGTTTCTGCCCTCTCTAGCACACAGGACTTAGCTTTAGAATTATAAAGGAAACAGGAAAGGGCCTAAAGGTTCATCTAGGCCAGAGGTTTTCGAACTGCTTTCCCAAGACTTCCTCAGAGACCTCAAGTTTGTCCAGTGGCCCTCAGGAAGGGAACCTCGAGTTTGTCCAGAGGTAGAGATCTCGATCTTCGGCCTCAGAGCAGCTGCTCTTTGCTTGGGTATTAGGGAAAAGGTGAGGCTCTGCTGTTAAAAGGTGAAGTTTGAACATCGCTGGACTTGTTCCACCCTCCCACTTTGTAGATGAGGAAAACAGAGGCAGGAAGGGCCTGGGAATCCAATCGGACAACCTGTGGCTTTGAGAAGAGGTGGGTTTCACAGTATTGAAGCCACATTTTCATGTTCATATTCTTAGACTTCAGCCAATGAGGTTTTCCACAACACTTAAAAGACAAAAGATCAAAGTGGAAAAACAAATGCTAATTTCCCCAACCCTGAGGCCCAGCTGCTGGGCTCCAGAGGTTCAAAGCTTGCAGACCTGGGAGGAAAAGCCCAGCACCCCTCCTCCCCTCACCTGTGCTCCAGCGCCCCCTCTGACCCCCACTGCATCCCCTCCTTCCAAGTGGCTTCCCAGAGGCACTCAGGTATCCTGTCAGGCTTGGACCAAAGAGGCTCCCAGAAGGCTCTACCCCCTAAATTGTCCCTTTTACTGTGGGGACTCTGGGTGTGCCTAGGGTTAACAGCGGTGGGTGGGTAACTCTTCCATTTGTTAAAAACATGTTTACAAGGTGTAGGCAGAGTAACGGATGGAAAGTACACACACTCCACATTGCTGAAAAATGTTGTTAGAGGGCCTGTGTGTTTTAGGCAGCCCACTCCAGTTTCTGGGGCTCAGCCTTCCGCTTTTAGCAATGAGCAGCTGGAGGAGTTATTTCCAAGTCCTCAGAGGCTGACGCAGCCTCACTCTTTGCTATTCTCCTCAGGCATTTTCTGAAGTTTTCCCATGAGGAAAGCGCTTCAGAGGGGGCAACACGTCAGGTACGTGTGCCTTGCGATTGTCTTCAGGACAGTTTGAAGCACACAAAAATTGTAAAAGAAAAGGGAAAAGGAAGGAAGTTTCATGCTGAGCCTGCAGCAGGAATTCACTGCTTTGTTTGAAGAGTAGAAAGGACCCTCGGGGAGTCGCAGAGGCCCAGGGATGGCTTGACCTGCTCAGGGTTTCAGGTCACCCAGCACAGCCCTGGTAACTGACTCCACTGACTACAGTAAACTTAGAGTCGGGATGCAGCCCAGGGTTAGGTAGCAGCGAGCGCAAAGTGAGGGTTAGTGAGAGGCCAGCGTCTATGCACCTCGGGCTTCTGTATTTCCTGCTCATAACGTTCTCTTTTAATGCTTATAAAAAACGCAGGTAAATCACTTTAACGCTGTTATTTCAAAGAGCCTCCTCCAGGCAGGGCTGCTGCACCCTGGGTCGACGCAGGCAGTGCCAAATGCATTGTTTACACCCAGTTTCTGAACGGACTAGTTAGACCTGTGCAATACTGGATTATTACATGTTTTTAATACCACCTGAACCTTCAGGACTTTTTATTTGGAGCAGGAGAGTGGCAGGAAAACAAAAAGCCTTCTCTCACTACACCAAAATTTACTGAGCACCTACCACGTGTCAGATCTGCAGACTTGCCTGCAGTCCCTAAACATCAGGTCTTACGTCGTGTGGTGCTGTGGGGTAGGAACTATGATTCCCAGATATGATCAAATCCTGTAAAAGGCTCAGTGAGAAGAAAAGGCTGCCGACTAACCCCAACCAAACCCTGGAGTTCCTTCTGCTGTACTAATGCCCCTCCCCCATTGCTTTCTGGCGAGGCCCACCTGGCTCTATTCTACCAGATTGTTTGCAGCTCATTGAGAGGGAAGGGAACTGCAGCAGCAGGAAATTGGATCCTCCGAACTTTTGTTTATTAGGAATTCCCTTCTTCACTATCTTTTGGGAGGGAGGTTACCGTCCCTTAGAAGTTTTTGGTTTTAGATCTTTATTTAGAATTAACTTTAGTGTCTTTTGTGCTTCCACCCTTATTTGTACTATTACAATCTCCATAGCACTTTTCTATATTTATCTATTTAAAATGTCTTCCCCAGCCACACTGGATCTCCTCCAAGAATTCGCCTTTGCCTTTCCAGTGCCTAAAAGTGCCTGGCACATAATGGGGCTTTATAAATACTTGTTAAATAAAAGATTAAAAAATGAATGACGAAATACATAAAAATGAATGAATAAACAAATCTGTTCCTTGCCGGCTGGTCCCTGAAGGCATCACTAAGCTATGTTGCCCACCTAGCTCCTGGTGGTATTTGTATTCTAGACCCCTGCCGTGGGTGATAATTCATTAGAATTAGGATCAGCTGGAGTGTCAGAAAAGCCTGAAATAGCAGCGACTTAATTAGGACAGAAGTTTATTTCTTTCTGATGTGAAAGTTTGGAAGAAAAAGGCAGGGTTTGTACAATGACCTGTGGTATGTTTCTTACTGTTCATGACCTCAATTGCCAAGGTCACTTTATGGCCTAGGATGGTTGCTCCAACTCCAGCCATCACATCTACAGAATGTCCCCAAAAATGTAAACACACTTTAATAGCTGATAGCTGTAAATTCTATCATATTTTGAAAATGAAATGTATTCTGCCTTTATAACTATTGAAAGTGTGTATACATTTTTGGGGACACCCTATAAATTTCATCCTGCAGGAAGGAAGACAGGGTGATGAAGAGCATGTCACTTCCCTTAAGGACACTGATAAAAGCTGTACACCCCATTTCTAGGTAAATCTCATTGGCCAGACCCGAGTTGGTGAGCACACCTTGCCCCAAAGGAGGCTGGGAAGTGTAGTCTTTATTTGAGTAGCTATGTAAATTGTGGGGGTTGTATTGCTAGAGAAAAATGAAGATTGAAGAACAGCACACAGTTTCTGTTATAGGAATCTTTTAAGGTTTTCTATTTGTGTTTTTTGTTTGTTTTTGGTAAAGGAGTGACGGGATCAAATCAGTAATGTAGAAAAATTACTATGGTGCCTGGAAAGGAGAAGGGATTAGAGAAAGGAGGCTGGAGACAAGGAGACAAGTAGGAGACCGTTGTACAAGTCCAGTGATGAGGAGGACCTGATCTAGGACAGTAGCAAGGGGTCGGAAAGAAGGAGATGGGTCTGTGAAGCACGTGGTGGTAAGTAGGCAGTGCTGGTGACTGTGGCTGTAGAGTGAGAGGAAGGAGTCTAGAATTACTCCCCAGTTTTTGATCTGGTGCCCTTGGCAATGGGGGAGTCATTGACTGATTTGGGGACATGCAGGATGACCTCAGGGGGTAAGCACTGGACTGAGAGCTCTGATTTTGATTTGGGATTGTAAAGAGCTGGGCACCTCTCCAGAAGGAAACTCTAAGGGTCACCTGCAGCCATCAGGAGTGGGAGGGCACATAATGGAATGAGTATAATTGGCAGGGAAGCCCATTTGGAGGTGGGAGTCAGATCCCTGTCTTCTTCCTAGTACTGCGGTCCCCACGCTGCCAGTGGGCCCTCATTGTCTTAGGGGCTGCCAACCAATTCTCCAGAGTTTCGAGACAGAAGAAATTTCAATTTCCCTCTAATTAAAAAGAGCGTATCAGTGTGTGCCTGGATCCTGCTGCTGCCGGAGAGGGGAGGGGGCTTCCCAAATCCACTGCCAAGCCTCTAGGCGGCATCCTGACTCTGGCGGGAGGAGTTGGGGTGTCTGGGGAGGGGCTGCCACGTGCCAGCTGGCTGTGCCAAGTGTAGGAGCAACACGCCTGGGGTTCCACCATGTGTTTGTTTATTTGGTTTGGCTGATGTAAAACATACACACACAGATTCACTGCCTCGGGGCCTGTGTGCAGAGCCCACATTCAATCCTTAACTAAAATCAGAAACAGCACAGGGGAAAAAAGGAAGTGAAAATAGGAGAATGCCACCAGGTAGCAGAGTTCATTCATTCATTCATTCATTCATTCATTCAGCAAACGCATGCCAGACACTATGCCAGGCACTGGGCTATAATAAAACTCAGTCTCCAAGGCAGCTAAAGACAGGGACAGGGAACAAAGACAAGGAAAGAGGCCTGATTTTAGCACAGAGAGAAAAGGGCTCGATACAGGTCACAGCACATCTGCCATCTTGGCAACTCCTGGACTCAAACGTGAGCGGGCATTCCCTCAAATCTAGAGAGATTTTCATGGGCCCAACATGCCACTCTCAACCCTCACCCCTGCCCCAAGCTCAGGGCATTCCAAGCAGCCACAGGGTCACCTCTCTCAGGTCTCCTTCCCCTGCACATTCGTTTCCCCTGTCTGGCAAATTCTTCCCTCTGTTCTCTGCCACTCCCCACTTGACCTTGAAGGCCCAGTGGAGCCATCTCCTGGGGCAGCCTTTACAGACCATCCTCTGCTTCCTCCTTGCACGTCCTTATTGCTGGCCCTGGTCAACTGCCACTTTCACAGTTCACCTGCCCGTCTCCCCTGTGGCCTGCAAGCCACTCGAGCAGAGACAAATCTTGTCCATATGTCTATCCTGGCAGTTAATCTATGCCTGGCAAGGAAAAGCTCTTAATAAATGCCCGTCCGAATGAACAGACATCACTTGGTGCCACTGTGGCTTGCCTCACTGTGCTGCAATTAAAGCGCCCCTGGATTCTGGAGTCAAACCGAGCTCTGTCCCCTCGGCTGGCCAGGTCTCTGCTCTGAGCCTCAGTTTGCTCATTCCTAAGCAGAAGCCGATACTATTGCATGAGTATGACTTATGTGAAGAGCTTTCTCTCATGTGTATTCACCTTTCTTTTATGTACACGGAGAGTTTCTTTATTTTTATTGTTATCATCATTAGAAGACAAGGCTCTATCAAATAATGGCACAAATCCTGAGTTCAAATTCTTAAGAAGTGCCTATCTCCAGGGAGCGACCCTTGTGACTCTGTGGTCATGCATTTCCTGCAGGTAAGACTGTCGTGACTGTTCCCACTCTGGCTGTCTCCTCTGGTCACTGCTCTTGGTAAGCAGCAGTGTGGTCACCTGGTCTTTTCTTTGTGTGCATGGATCTCTGGTGTCTTTTTGTGTCCAAATTCCCTCTTCTTATAAGGACACCAGTCACATTGGTTAGGGCCCACCTCGAGGGCCTCATTTTAACTTAATTGCCTTGCTAAAAACCAATCTCCAAATGCAGTCAGGTTCTGAGCTATTGGTGGTTGGGGCTTCAGCATATGACTTTTAGAAGGGCATACTTCAGCCCATAACAGCCATTCTAAGTGCTACATCTTTGAAGGGCAATCAGCTCATCCAAGTTCACCTGAGATTTTCCTAATTTTAGCACTGAAATTCCCACATCCCAGGAAATCTCTCAGTCCTGGGCAAACTAGGAAGATTGGTGACTTTAGCTCATCTAGCAGCCTTACCTGAGTCTTTCCCAATATGTGAGACTAGAAGGACTAGACAAACCCAATGTGCATCCAGCAGCCATAATTCCTAGTGAACTTTAACATCCATTAACTTGCTTGACCCTCACTTTGGCCAAGGTAGGTGGGGCAGGAAAATAATATTCCAGTTACATGAAAGGGGATATATGCTCAGAAGGGGTCATCTTTGCCTCCCAGCCCTGTTTATGTTTGTCCTGGTTCTTTTAGCACCTTGGTCTAGGTGCTTCCTAGACCAGGAAACCAGAGTATGTTTCATTCCATCCCTGTCTTAGAGCCTGGGTGAGAGGTAAGTACCTCTCAGGATGTATCACTGAGTGGCTACTGAAATTTCCCCCCACTCATTTGAATTAAAAAAATTAAACAGACAACCACATGTTCAGTACTTGGGAGGGGAGCGGTGGTGGGCCACAGGCTGGGCCTTGTAGAACGAATGCCTCTGAATGGAAAGCAGGGAGGGTAGGAAGGAAGCAGAGAGAGAGATGCAGGCTATGTTTGATGACATGCCCTGAAAGGCAATGAGGGAAGCCATTGATTAGTGAGCTTTATTTGATCTGCTCAAGGATCAAAAGGACAAGCACCAGGAACGCAGATGAAAGTTGACGTGGATACCCACTGGGATGCCAGGCGTCCCTGGGCTCCCGGGCCATGGAGGATTCTCACAGGAACCATGGGCAAAACTGCAAGGCCATCTCCTCCTCAACTTGAACCCGGCCCTTTTCCTACCATTGTCCTAAAGGGCTTCCTCTTGCTCCTTGGGCCCTCTCGGGGGTAAGTTGTAAAGGGGCCCAGGGCCCTCACTGCAGGGATGAAGGATTATTTCGGGCCTTTGAAGAGCATAGACAAGTAACCGAGAGATGTGTGGTGAATGCTCTGATTAGGCTGAGCTTGGGGGCCTGGGGGCATACTACCAAGAAACCCCTAAACCTACCCTGGGGGCACAGAAGGTGATGCCTCAAGGAATCAACTGATAGTCGGAAGAGTTCTCTGCTTTTCTTTTAGGAGGTAGGAGGAGAAGCACATGCGAAAAGCCAAGGAGGTGAAGCCACATAGGACGTTAGGGACCAGGCAATGCTAACCGAGCACCCATCTAAGCCAGGGTTTCCATCACCTCAAAGAATCCTAATGGCGCCCAGTGAGGAAAGCCCTGGGATTATTCTATGTCATGAGGGAGGAAAATGAAGCTCACAAATGTTGAGTAACTTGCTTGAGGACAGTAATTTGCCAGAGTCAGAATTTGAACCCAGATCTGCTTATTTAGAAACCTGGCTTCTCACCAGTAGAGTCATGGTCATATCTGTGTTTAATAAATGTCCCTGTGGTCGTGGTGTAGACTGGAGTGAAAGGAAGTAGAGACAGAGACCAGTCAGGACACTACGGCAGTACTGTTAGGCAGCCTGTAAAATCTCCCTAGCCACAAAAGGCAATGTGCAAAAAACAACAAAAAAATACAGTTTATTATCTATAAACTTGAACCCAAGCCCACTCTTGGCAGCATTTTAGTTTTGATTCAGGTTTTCCTCCCATCTGTCCATGGTTATATCAGTTCCGTGTGGGGAGGGAGTTATAGCATCAAGCTATGGGGCGAGGACTGGATGGTGATGGGGGAAGAGTGTCAGTGGCTGTCATCTATTCATTCTGGCACCTGCAGGGACATCCAGGCTCTTATCTGGCGTAGGTCATTGATTCACACAAGTCATTGTGTGGCCGTTTCATCTTCTAGACAGCCAGTTTCTTGCCACTGCCTGTTGGAAATTCAGTGGGTCTGAGCTAGGCCTCATATCCTGTTGTTCTAAATAATTACACCAACCCTTCTGTTTTCACTCCCTGGTGGATCACAGGAGAACTCTGAAGGTTGCCATCTTCCCGACCTGAAGATGGGAAGTGGCCACAGGCCCTTTGTTCCCAGATCCCAGAACTAAAGAAGAGAACTATCCCTTCTCTGCACCCCTGGGGGTTAATATTTCAAATTATTATTCTGTTAAAACATACAGGATATTTGAGAGCCTGAGCTATGACAGTGGCAGTGGGAAGACAATGAAGGCCTAGATTAGAGAGATCTTCAGGAATCAGAATCCAAATGTTTTGATAGCTGTTTAGATATGGAGGCCGAGGGACAGGAAAGGTTTCTGTGTTTTATCCAATAGTCATTTTAACCCTCACAACTTTTCTCAGAGTGCTTGGAATCAGCCACCAGGTGCCAGGTCAGGCTGTGCTGGGCTATGCTGAATAGAGCCAAGTCAGGGGTACTAAAATTACTGAAAACTTGCCCCATACCTGGCCTCCTTTTGTTAATTATTTAGCCCCATGATTTCTTCTGAGATGAAGAGACATGAAGCCTGCTGGGGAATTGCATAGAAATCAAGGTGACTTTGCCTACAGTCAGTTTCAAGTCTAGAGCCCTGAGACCCCCAGTCATGGGGAGGGACACAGATTGGCTCCCATCCAAGCGATTGCATGTTCAATTCTGCAGTCAAGACTGCTGCTCAGTTAGGGCTGCTGGGGCCTGGAAAAAGAAAAGGTGGATCTAACCGTGGGGCAAGGAAGTGGTTATGGAAAAGACGCCAACACCGAGAGGATGGGCGTAGTAAAGATATCAGTTCCCCTGGAGTTCCAGAAGAGCAGTGCCAGGGGCTTGCCACAGAGGCCAAGAAGACAAGTGTCAAGGCACAGCACAGAAAGACTACGGGCGCTGGCTTAGGATGCAGGATGGCAACTCCAGCGCATCCATGGGAGCCACTTTTGTCTTAATTCATTGACAGCGAGACAAAGATCGCGTCAGCCTTCACACCTCCGTGATGCCCCCAGGCTCCAACAGTGGCACGAGGAGCTGGGTTTAGTAACAAAGCCCAGATTCCACGCACCCGGTCTATTAGCGTGAGAGCAGAAACTGAAGGGAGTGTGCTTGTTTCTTGCTAATTAGACTGTGTGTGGTGGGGTGTGCGTGCGCATGTGAACCCCGCTTGATACTCCTCTTAGGGAAGAGCCAACACGCCACGAAGGAGGAGAGCTCTGGGTCACTGGCCTATGCGGCAGAGGGATGAAGGGCTCTGTTCTGCACAAAACATGGCTTGAGTCACCACCACCATCCCTGCCTTCAGAGCACTGTTTGTTGTAAGTTGGATTTCTAGGCCAGGTCCTTGCCTGTAGTACTTGACTAATAAATGACACTTTCTGAACCCTTCATTGATTCTAGAATTTATAGGGAGCTCTTTCTTCCCATTTCACTGCTTCTTTGCTGTCATTGGTGTATTGTTTTTATAGTGGAAATGCTGGCTGGTTAAAGAGAAGATCTGAAATTCACTGCAGCAAGCACATAAGCCATCGCTTTTTCAAGAGAATGTCTTGAAGGCTTGACGTCTATGACTCCGAGTCGTCAGGAGATGGGTGCTAAAACACTGGTCTCTTGGAACCTGGGGGTGGGGGGATCTTGTTTGACTTACTGGTTTATCTACCTGCAGACCCAGTGTAGTAATCAGAAACCTTTGCATGGATAAGGCACCCTTGGCCGCTTAGATCTATTAATTCAGAGTATATAAGTATTTTCTGGGGCAAAATTGACATTTCAACTGGTTCAAATTTCTGTCAACCAAATATTCCTCAATGAACAGAATTCTAATGTGCTGATCTTTTTAATAGCTTTTAGGGGCAGGAAGTCCCTTCCAAGAGCTGATATAAATCCTGTTTTTTACATTTCCTGTAGATCTTTCTACGTAGGAATTGGAGAATGGCTGGTCTCAGGGTCTGTGTAAGAGGCTATTTCTGCACTAAAGCTTATTTATGAGAATGATTCTCTTCCTTGTGAGAGAGAAAGATCAGATTAGGCCCTGGAAGCTGGCAGACTGTATCCTAAGGTGTATGTGCCTGTGTATAAGTGAGCATGTGTATATGTGTGGTTATGCACTTGCATCTTTAGGTATGCGTGTGGTTGTGTGTATGTGTGCACATGTGTATATGAATATTTTTGTTTGTTTTAGTTTGTGTGAGAATCTACATATATGAGGGTATGTTTATAATGTGTGTATGTCCAGGTGGGTGATTCGGTTGTGTATGTATATGTATTTAGGGGTGTGTGTGTGTGTATGTGTGCAAGCATGTCTATATATGCATGAGAGTGAACATGTGTGGGCACGTCAACAACTCTCCCAGTTACATAAGGTAATCAGGTCTCATGGTTCCAAGGCAGGAATGTAAATGTCAAAGTCAATTTTCTCGCCTGCAGCAACTTTCCTCTAGTGATCCTGCTCCAAACATTTTCCTTCGGGGCCCCTTCAGTTCTTCCCTCTCTTCCCACCAGGGGTCAACGCCCTAAGGGGCCTTAGGCGGCTTCCTAGCCTTTGGAGCTGACTCTCTGATGTCCACCCCAGGAGCCTTGGCTGTGGCAGTCCTGTCATGTTGGACCCTCTGCTGTCACTGCCAAAGTGACAATTGATGATCAGAACTGGGGCTTCCTAGAAACCCAACTTCTGCAGAGCCCTTTGATCTGCCCAGCCTTGGAGTGGAGCAGAGCCTGGCTCAGGCACCTTTGATGGCGCCTGGCCAATGAGCAGGCCGCAGGCTGGCCCAGCCCACCCCCACCTTCGATGCCCACCCTGCCCTACAAGGGGCCTGCTACAAAAGCAGGCAAATGGGGGTAGGAACCAGCCACGCTAATCTCTGTACCTCAGCCTCTGTGGGACGTTACCGTCTGGGTGCTTGGTCTGGTGACGCTTGGGTCTCAAGGATGCAGAAGCCAATTCTGAGAAACAACGTTCTTCCAATCACCCAGTTATGGATTCTGCAGGGATTTGCGGAGCACTGACAGAATGAGCAGGGCAGAGTCATTACATGCAGATCCCACCAAGTCAGGAAGGTTGGATTAAACTTGGCTGCTTAATAGCTGTTCCAATTTGGTCAAGTTAAGTAACAGGCACGTACCCCTCAGTGTGCCCATTTCTCATCTTTTATGGCTGTAAATAGCTTCAAGGTGAGTCCAGAATCCCAGCCCAGGACAGGCTTGGGAACACACGGATGGGCTCAGACCTAAACAAGTCATGATTTCCCAACAGTGGGCAGAGGATTCTGATGGAATTAGGACTTCGCTCAAAAGCTCTTGCTGACTGCCAGCCTTAACCTCACCCCACCCTGCCAACCTAGTTATTCAGTGCTGGGCACAGGTGCCAGACTGCCTCCAGCATATTAACAGCATCACCACTTACTAACTATCCCAGGGACAAGTTACTTAGCCTGTTTCTACCGCTGTCTTCTTGCCTATTAAGTAAAGATAGTGTCAGTAGCCACCTCAAGGTTGCAGTGAGGATTACATTAGCTAATGCAAATGGAGATCAGTATTTGGCACATAGTAAGTGTTCAATAAATGCTAGTTAGCTCTCTTGACTTGTTGTTTCTTCTGGAACCGATAAGAAGCCAGCTGGTTCACATGTCGAGATATCTCTCCCCTCCTTGCTAAGTGGAGGCGTGCACCCTGAATGGTCTATCAGTGCCCTACACAGTCCCCACCTCCAGGTTTATCTCCAGTAAACTTCATTCACATGTGTGACACCTCATCCCACCCAGGCTCTTCCCAGGAGTCCCACCCAGCCCTGCCCTTCCTTCTCCCTGGGCCTTCGCTCATCTTGTTCCCCCAACGCATCCTTCTCAAATGCCACCTCTACCCCACTAAGGGCAGTGTGAAGGGCAGTCACTCCACGCTACCCTTCTCAAATGCCACCTCGTTTATGAAACCTTTTTATTTTTCCAGCGAAATGGAACCACTGCCTGCTTTTTCTTTTCCCACTTTGCCTTTAGGTATATATCTTGACCTTACTCCCCCAGCTCTCTGAGCTGCTTTAGCAAATTAATCAAACCCACTAAGGAGGTTGCTGTAACTCCAATCTATAGCCGGTGGGTCAGACCCACAGGTGATAACCTTGCTTGTGACTGGAGAAGGGTGTGGACAGGGTTAGGGAGGGGGCAGTCTTGTAGGACTGAGCCCTTAATCTGTGGCATATGATGCTATCTTGGGGTAGATAGTGTCAGAATTGAGTTAAATTGTAGAACACCCAGCTGGTGTCACAGAGAATTGCTTGGGGTAAGAGGAAACCTCTGCATATTTGGTGCCCAGAAGTGAAGTGTTTTGTGTGAGTGGTAAGGAAGGATCACAGGGAAGAAACACACAGTAGGGAAGTACTGGGGTTTTCCCTACACAAGTGGCAGATTCAAGTTTTTCTAATACAGTCTACCCTCTGTCTTCATGGATTCCACATCCACAGATTCATCCAACCACAGCTCACAAATATATTTTTTTAAGTCTCAGAAAACTCCAAAAAGCAAAACTTGAATTTACCATGCACCAAGCACTATACTGAAAGCACATGAATTAAGTGAGATGTAGGCACATCCTGCTGTGGCTTATATGCAAATATTGGTCACATGCAAATACACCGCCATTCTATATAAGGGACTTGAGCATCCATGGATTTGGGTATCCAATGGGATTCTGGAACCAATCCCCCATGGATACTGAAGGACAACTGTACATGACCTAAATGGAAAAGCTGTATTTGCAGATGTGATTAAGTTAAAGACCTTGAGATGGTAGATTGCCCTGGATTATCAGGGTGGGCCCTGAGTACAATCACAAAGCGTTCTTATAAAAGAGAGACAGAGGGAGAAGATACAGACTAAAGAAGAGAAGGCAAGAAGACAAAAGAAGTGACGACTGGAAGATATGGCCACAAGCCGAGGACTGCGGGGAGCTACCAGAAGCTGGGAGAAGCAGGAAACGATGCACCCAGAGCTTCTGGAGGGAACATGGCCCAGCAACGCTGGTTTGGGCCTGTTGATACTGATGTCAGACTTCTGGCCTCTGGAACTGAGAGAATAAGTTCCTGTTATTTTAAGTGACTGGGTTTATGGCAATTTGTTACACCAGCCACAGGAAATGAATACAGGGACGTAGCCCTATGCACAGCTCTTTGTTTTATGCTTATATCACATTCTGGAAAAGGACAGGCTAACCCCTCAGGGTTTTCCAAACTGATGCCTAGCTGAGCTTTTAATGGACCTTTCCTTCATGCCAGTAGACCTGCATTCTCCCATGCATCACCAATATCTGTCAGAAAACAGGTCTTTGTAGACATTTTGGCAGTAACATTTTGGAGCCCAACAGATCTGAACCTATGAGTGCTGGTGTGAGTTTACCTGTTCGCTAAGGTTTGGAATAACTTTGCTACAAGTAGACAAAGGGCGAGGGAGACATTAAACCAGAGCCTATCTCCCACTTCTGTCACCTTTTTCTGCAGAATGCTCAGATCAAGTGAATTCTTGATTTCGAGCTATAAAAACATGCCTGAGGGTAGCTGCTTTAGTTATAGAAGTTTGCACTTTGCATATGTTCTATTTTCTATCCAGGTGTCATGCTGAATTAAGGAGTAAAAACATCTGAACCTCAGTGGGACCCTTTGTTTCCCCCTCTTCTTTCCTTCTTCAACCCCCTCAATGTGGAAGGATCATTAGAGCTTAAATCTTCCTCTGCAAAGCAAAACGAGTCCATTTATTCTCCGAGCCAGCAGAGCCTGGGCCTGCCTTCCTCTCTGTAGCTCAGAGCGCGTGTCCTCCTTGGCAACGAGAGAAAGGAAGGCTATTGAGTCCTTTCTTCCCTGTCTGTCTGATAAAAAAGCATGTTTGTTTTTGTTCATAGATTTAAAGCCCAAAATGGGCCAGTACCATAAATAAAACATGCACTCTCATTTGAAAAATTTATTACAAGGAATTTTGTTTATGATTTCATCTTCTCCAGTAATAATTAATTGGAGGTCTTCTGGGGTTCCCACAGACCAGCCATCATTCAGACTATGGGAGATGATCCACACAGCCTCTCTCTGTCTCTTGTCCACAGCCAAAGGAGCCGTCTCTGGGTGCGCTACCCCATTAGCCCGCATCAGGCCGCATCGAGGAAGTTAGGCTCATGACATGATTTGCCTGTTCAAATCTCTGGGGCATATTTACTAAGTCTGTATGTGACACTGAGGTCAGAGCACCCTTTCAAGAATTCCTCATGTAAGGAACATTTACCATGAAACTGTCCTGATAGTTTAGAACCAAGCAACCATGCCCCCCACTTCACTTCTCAAGTACTGAGGATGGAAGTTTATTCAAATTGTTTGGTTTAACAAAGGAAACACACACTCACACACACTGACACACATAGAGGCACGCACATCTATACAGCCATGCAAATGATAACAATAACTGGTATTTAGTGAGTATATCCTATGTGCTGAACATTATGCTGAGAGATTTTTACATGAATGGACTCAGCCCATACAACTGTTTCAGTCAGGGCAGGCTGAGTTATGCTGCAGTAACAAACACTCCCCAAATCCCTGTGGTTTACATGACAAGGCTTATTTCTGTCTCTTCTACCTGTCCACTCTGGGGTGAGAGTGGGGCTCTGTTCCACATGGTCCTCACTCTGGGATCTGAAACTTGGCATTTGCAGCAGAGGAAAAGAAAGTTCTAGAGGATCTCACATCATTAATTAAATGACACACATTACTTCTGAGCACAACTTGTTGGCCAGAAATAATCTCATGACACTTCCCACTCATAAAGGGGTCAGGAAGTACCATCCTACTGTGTATTCCAAAACTTGCCGGGGCAACGTTGAGGGGGAACTAGAAATATTTACTGAGCAGAATTAGTAACCATACAACAACTTCATAAGATAGGTATTTTAATTTTTTTTCCATTTTGTAAATTTACAGATTATAGATTAGGAAACTGAGGAAGAAAAAGGATATGTATAGCTTGTGCTAGGTCATGCATCTAATAAGCGGGGGGGCAGAGTGAAGATTCATACTCAGGCAACTGGACATCTCCCTTCCCCTACACCCAACATGTGCACTCACAACGTGAACTTGTACATGCTTCAACTCACACACTCGCATCCTGGTGCTATTAAGTCATGAACCCTATAAATGCATCCAGGATTGGAAACAGAGTGGTGAGTGTCAGCCAAAGTCCTTAGAGAGAACCAAAGGCCAAATTAGAGAAACTATGTTTAGTCACTAAGTCCAAAAGGCAGGACCAAGACCAAGAAGGAAAAAGAAAAAAACTAAAAGCCAAGGGTCAAGAACAAGACACACTGAAACAAGAATGTGCTTGGCAGCAGAGAGGGACTAGTCCAGTGCTGGGTACCAACCACGAGGGAGAGGCCTCTGTGTTTCTGTAGAGTGGGTGGACTTGGCTGGTTCAAGATCTAGGGCAGAAGCAAAACATGACAAATATTCTTTCAAGGCTGATCCTTTCACCCAATCCCCACTCTCACTGGGGGAGTCACCTTACCCAACTGTCAAGAGGTGGGAAAGAAACCAAAGATGGCAGAAGGAATCTTTTTTGGAAGCCAGATTTGGCCATGTCTTTGGGGTTGTCTTAGGAGATAGCCCTTCACCTGGGGCTGGCCTGACCCATTGTCATATGGAATCCTGCTCCAGGCCAAAACACTGCTCTGCCATGTGTCCCTTTCTCTCCAACTCTACCTCCCTGACCTCCCGTTCTTGCTCGTAGTCAAAAAGCTTTTTGAGCTGTGTCTGGAAGGGTCTCACCTGTCTGAGAAGAATGATGGAAAGAGTTTAATGAAGGGATTATTTAAAAGGAACTAGACAGGTCAAGACAACTAACAAGGGGTGCTGATGCACTCTAAGGCTAGCAACTGTGGGATGAGTTACTCCCAAGGGAAGGGGCAGAGGGAGGGAGCAGTTACCAGACCTGGGGAGGGCTTTGGTTGTGGGAGACACCTCCTGATGGGAGTGAGACCCTCAGGAGAGAAACATGACAAGGAGGGAGCTCGGGTAATGAGTACCCCAGTTTCTCTCTCCTTCCACCTTCTGATCTCCTGGTGAAGTCTCCCATTGGCAAACTCAACCAGAAACTAAAAGGTAATCTAGATAATGGCTCTGTAAAATTCACCTTCCCGGAATGCAAAACAAAGTAAGAGAGTAGAGAGGACAAATATTCCTCACATATGCTAGTCTGGGTTTTCCTGCCATGATGCTTCAGAGAAGCCTCTTCCAGTCAACTCACACCACCACTGTCATCACCCCTGTTTTTACCCCAGTGACAGCAGCTGTGGTCCTTTGACTGCTAAGGGTCTGTTACTTTGCTCATCCATGGAAGCAACCATTCAAAAAAATGTAAACACCTACTGTGAGCCAGGCCCTGTTTTAGATTCTTGGGATCCAGTAGGAAACAAAGACAAGGGCCTACCCTCATGGAACGTACATTCTAATGAGGAAAATTGACAATAAAGAAATTTACAAAAAGCTGTATTAAAGAGCACCCTCTGGGAAAACAAGGCAGGGCAAGAGGACAAAGAGTGAAGAGAGCTGTTACTTTAGATAGATTTATTAGGAAAGTCCCCTCAGGAGGCAATATGTGAGGCACTGTGAACCATGCACAGAAGAATGCAGTTTCATGTCTTACATCCATGTCTCTATAATTTAGAAACTTTCAACACCTTTAGAAACAAGGCATTACATTAAAAAATTAAAAAGACAAAAGCTAATTAACAATTCAAAAGGATATTTCACAAGTTAAGAAAATGGGGCACTCTTTACGAGCTTAAAGGTCAAAGCTAGAAGTCACTGCTCTAGAGAGATCAAGAGAGACTTCCTGGAGGAGGCAATGCCTTGAAATTTCTTGATGGATGGGGCCATTGGATAAGCAGAAAGGAGCCAGAAGGGCATAGGGGTATGGGAAAGTCGCAGAGGTGACAATGAATTAGGGACAGTGGGGAGGGATGCAAGAGAGCTCATGAGCTTTGCAGGCTGCAAGCAAGGATTCTACATATGCTTTGAATTACCCTCCAGTCAGTTGGCACCGAAATGTGTCAGGGTGGTGACTGGTTTAGTAGCAGGGTCAGGCCTAGGCTGAAATTTTTTTTGTTGCCCGTTATGAGCTATGTAACTTTGTGCAAGTTTCTCTGCTTCTCTGAACTTCAGTTTGATCATCACTAAAGTGGGGGAAACACATAATCAGGATGATTGGATATGGAACACTTGGCATAGTATTTGGCACACAGTAGGTGACTATTACTAAGTAACTATTACTTTTCCTTGGCCTAAGAAATGAACAATAAAAGGCAAGCTGCTTGTCTGGACAAAAGCAGCAGCTAAGGTTCAGGTAGGAAGCTGACTTTCATGATAATGAAAAGCACAGGCTCTGGAGTCAGATTGTCTGGAGTCTAAACTGGGCTTCTCCATTTTCCAGTGAATGAACTGGTTTAAAAAGGTAAGCAACCTCTCTGAGCCTCAGCTTTTTCATCTGTAAAATAGAATACTTGTAGTAAGGGTTATGCCTTTTTGTGAATGAGTCAATAGAATGCTGAAGGGCTTAGCATGGCCCCTGGCACAGGGTGCGTGTAGCTACGGTGTCTTTATTGGGTTAGCTATTATTGTTGACTCAGAATAATCCATGTGGTGCCCTGATGCCCATCTGCACTGGGAAAGAGCTTCTGCCCTGCGCCTGGAGGTGGTGGCTGTTGGGGGGATGGCAGATGTACGGCTCTCACGGGTGAGATGTAAGAAGGACCCCTCATGCGCAGGAGAGGAGAGATTGTGTGTGAGAGTGTGGCAAGCATGTGTGCAAGCCTGTGCATGAGCAGCCCCAGCCCTGCCTTAGCTCTTGCCAATCCAATGAATTACAGAGTTGGATGCACCCCTAGGAAACTACTATTCACACTGCATTATCACCCCGTTTAGAGATGGGACAGCTAAGGTCCAAAGATGGGTAGCGACAGATGACCTCTGATTCCATCCAGCCCTCACTCTGCCAGGACTGCAGGACATGGTGAGGGGTGCGTGGCAGAATCAGTCAGATCCAGACCAGCTGAACCTCTGGGCTTTTCTCTTCCCTACCAGCATCTGCTCTTTTCTCCTTCCTGGATGCCCTGTACTTTCAGGAGCATCCATCCTAAAAGCAGTTCCTCAAATGTTAGACAGCCTTCAGGTTCCACAAGAGCCTTTCCAGTGGCCAGCACCTGGAGTACTGGGGGGGTAGGGGAGGAGTAGGGTAGGAAGTGGGGCAGAGACCAGAAAAAGAGACCCCACTCCCCCTTCTGCCTGCCAGTCTCCAACCCAGCTTCAGGCCAGGGAAGGGCAGTAGAGAACTTTAAATAGAATGAACTTGAAATATCAAATGACTTGATTTTGATTGGTTTGCATTCTTTAACTCCTCACTTATCAAACTTTAACTTAAGAAATCTTGAATACCAAAAAGGATAGAAGACGACAAAGGAGCAAGAGGAGGAGGAGCTGACATGGCCACCATGGGAGCTGCTGGGAGAGCAGCAAGAGTGGAGAACTGAAATACAAGAGAGGGCCTTTGGGACACTGCCATGCCCTTCCCCAGGCATCCTGGCAATGAAGGCCTTGCTATCCCAACTGCTGGGAGTGCTGTCAGCAGGCAGGCTCCAGGGATTGCCTCGGCGATGGAAAAATGCTTCACCCCACCTCTTCCCATGGCTGATATATGTGGAAGCGTAAAGACATGACCATCTCAACCCAACTCTGGAAAACTCTGAAGGTCAGTTCTAGCTCCAGAGCTGCTATGGGATTGGCCATGACTGTCGCTGGGTCTGCACCACAGCTTGATTTCTCCCTCTTGCCACTATAGCTTTCTTCCCCTCCCTTCCACTGGCAATGATTCCATGGAACTACTTAATAAATGCCCTGTGCCCTGCAGTGGGGCTTGAAGAGAGTTTGTGGAGAAAGAGAGAGAGAAGGGAAGGAGGGAGAAAAGAGAGCACTGTTTCTTGCTTTCAGGCCATCTTATCCAGACCACTTAATAAGCTTTTTACCCATGTGATAATAGTGGCATATATGGTAAGCGTTTACTATGACCGGGCACCGTGTTGAGCATTTTATGTGCATTATTTCATTTACTCCTCATGAGGTAGACCAATTATCTAACATTTTACAGTGTAGAAAATGAGATTTAGAAAAGTTAAGCAAACTACTCAATTTCATCATTATTGATGAAGCCAGGATTCAAACTGAGCTCTGTCCTCTCCCAAAGCCTTTGCTCTTAGCTACTACCCAGGGCTGCTCGGGGCAACCTCAGTTGAAGGAAGGTCCCATTCCCCTTCCTTCACCTCCAACACTGGGAAATGCAGAGGCAGGGTTCAGAATGCTAACGCAGTGAGTTTGGGTATGCATGTCAGGCAAGCATATCAAGGTGCATTGGTGTGCGTGTGTGTGTGCGTGTGTGCGTGTGTGCGTGTGAAAAAGCTGCACCTTCCTGTGTGTGTTCCTCCCCCCGTCCTGGATGGCCTCCCTCCAGGACACCTGGCCCAGCATGGAATCAGAGCTGCCCCTTCCCAGTTGGAATTCTCACTCGATGTCCTTATAAAGGTCGTGCTCCAGCTCATCCTGTTCTGAGTTTCCCTTGACCCGGGGCTCTCTGGGCCTGCTGGAGCCTGGGCCCACGGGAAGGAGAGGGCTGATAGCGATGGAGTGTGACTTCAGGTGGCTCCTACATGTAACGGCGCTGGGAACACCCTGGCGCCTGTCTCAAACCTGCCCAGGGACCGCACTCTAATACCGCGGCCCAGACAAAAGCCGTTAGCCATCACAGCATCCATGCCCTGCCGCGTTCCCGGCACAAAGGGCCGGGCTAAATACCTTTGCAGGCTCTCATTGTGCGGCATCCTGCGCCGCCTTCCCGGCCATCCCCGCACTATCAAATCTTTCTCCGGCCCTTTGTTGTCAAACCAAATATAGCGTTACATTGTCTGGCCTTCCACCTATTCTGGCTGGATAAAGGGCCCAGTCCCCAGGCCGGGGGCGCGGGGCTCCCGGCGGCCGCCTCAATGCTATCTCACCGCCGCAGCCCGCGCCGCCCGCAGCCTCCCCACCCACCCGCCCTGCCCCGCGGCGGCCGCGCCGCAGATACGGTGCGCATTCTTCCCGCAGGTTCCCACGAGCATGTCACTAACCATTTCCCAGGCCTTATCGCCGGGAGGAAGAAAAGGAGCGCCTTTGAAAAGTGGAAACAAAACATCAGGCCCCATTGTCGAGTGACTTCCCGGCGCAATCGCGGCGCCCCATCGCTGACATGCAGAGACTGCCAACACAGCCTAACACAGATATTCCGATCGGCAATTTGACCGGGACATTTATTGTCCTGTATCTGCCATCTCTGCTCCACGTGCTTGTGGCTTTTAAATCATCCTTTTCACTGCTGTCTCCTGGCTCATAGCAAGTCAAAAGCCTTTGAGGCTCGTTGTCACCGCGAGAAGCAACCGAGTCACCCTGCACACTCGTGGGTCTTGCTGCTCCTGGAGCCCACGCAGGCAGCCCTGCCCACCGCTTTCTCCTCCGGTTACTTCCACCCTGCCCTGTTTCTCCTTCATCTCCTTTGCCTCCTTCCCCTTATTTCCCCCCTCGCTTTTCTTTCCCCCTTCTCTTTCTTTCATCCTGCCTCAGTCTCTCCCTCTCCGTTCACTTGTCAGCTCCCACTCTACCTAAACGACCCGCTGGAGGTGGGCGCTTCTGGTTAGTTTCTTGGGAATGAATGAAGAGGGAGTTGGGTCTTTAATATTGCTCCTTAGAGATACCTACATTTCTCAAGTGTTAAATTGGTGAGGAAAGTTCAGAGATGAACTAGTCCAACTCCTTACTTTGTTACAAAGGAAAAAGCAGCCGAGGGCCTGAGACAGAAGTGGCTGGGCGTCAGTAGTGGTCAGGACAAGAAGCTGGCTCTACTGGTTTCCTCACCACTGCCAGGAAATGCTGTTTCCTAGCTGTGTCTCCCCTCTCTCTGAGAATCCCAATGACATGTCCCTATTTTCGGTGTCTATTTGAGATGCAAACCTAAAATTCATCTGTCATTCATCTTCTATTTTAAGGAGAACCACAAAAGATTTCCTAGAATAGCACAAAGTGGCTAAGAGAACTCTCTGGATATAGAAAACCCAGAAGAGAATCTTGGCTCTGCCACTTATTAGCTGTGTGACCTTGGATAAGTCACTAAACACCTCTGTGTCTCAGATTCCTTACTTTTAGAATGGGCACAAAAGCAGTACCTACCCCCTAGGGTCTTTGTGAGGATGAATAGCTGATTCACATAAAGTGCCTGGCACATAGTGAGCACTGTGTAAATGCTAGCTGTTAGTAATTCTTGGGAGAAAGCCCATGTTGAAGGCTATTTATATGCCCATCACCTTCTCAATTTGATATGAGTATGGGTTTCTCAGAGCTTTTCTTATAGCAGGGTCCTTGTATATGTACAATTTAGTTAGTCCCTGAAGCTAGGGCCTCTCTCACCACTGAATCAGCAGCATCTGGCTTCCACTCAGTGAACATTCCTTCCCCCATTCAATAGCATATACAGAGAACATACTCTGTGCCAGGCACTGTGGGCAGTCTTTGCTCCATAGACTTTGCAGTCTAGTCAAAGAGATGACATTAAAAACACACACAAACATAAAACAACCAACTGAAATGAAGGAAAAGTACAGGGTATAATTAGAGGTTATATTGAGGGACCAAATCTAGATTGGGAGTTTCGGGAAGGCATCTTTGAGAGAGTGACATTTAAGTTAAGCTCTGAAAGAATGACCAAAGGTTGTAGGCCAGTAGCAAGTGAGCACTCCAGGCAGAGGCAGGATGGGGCCCATTTGAGGACCTGATAAGGGGCTGAAGCAGGCTGGCATCATGGCACAGAGAGAGGAGGGGAGGGGATGAAGTCAGCAGAGGGCACACAGACTGCTCAGGGCTACACATGAATTGGGGATTTTTCCCCCCAATGGCAGTTCAAAGCCTTGAATAGGCTCTCAGTAGATGCTTCAGCTGCTGCGCAGAGAGTGGATGGAGTGAAGCAATTAGAAGTACAGCAGTGAGGCTATTTTTACCTATTCCAGGTGAGAGGGAATATGAACTTGGACCAGAATGGTGGATGTGGAAATGCAGACAAGAATTCAAGGGATATTTGAAGTAGAATCAGTGGAACTGGGTGAGGGTTAGACTCTAGGGTGAGGAGGGAGAGGGGTGGTTCAAGGGTGCTGCTGACCCGAGCATTGGGCTTACGGGGGAGCCACTTACCGAGAAGGGGGAGCCAAGAGGAAGCCTTGCGTATCATGAGCTCTAGCTGTGTTTGAGATGCCAAGACGACAGTAGGATACTCGGATCTGCTGGAGATGTACATCTGGGCATTAACAGCAATTTACGTGCTGTGAATGCATGCGTGAATGAGTCAAGTGATAGTGCTAAGATTTGAAGTCAGATTTGGCTGACTAAAAAGTCAGTATTTTATACACTGTTCCGTCTCGCTCCAGTAAACCATATCCAGGAAAATGTAGACTTCCAGCATTCAGAGGTTGCCAAGTCCAGGGCAAAAGGTAGTAACTGTCAGGTCAAAAAAGCAGCCTGGATCCCAGGAGAATCCTTGAGAACAGGCAGAACTCGGGAGTCTCTAGAGCCAGGGGTTCTGGCATTGGTCTGGAGGGACACAGAGAAAAGCATAATCCTGGAGGATGTAGAAATCCCATCCCATCCCCAAAGTGCACTAGGCCAAAACTCTCTGCAGTAGATAGTAGACTGCCTTGAGATAATTTATAAGAAAGAACCTAGTGCCATCCTGGGCACATAGAAGGTGCTCAGGGTATTAAGCTAGGCTAACCTAGGCAGAAAGAACAAACATCCTCTGAACCTCAGTGATATAACTTGACCAAGTGCCATGTGGGTCAGGCAACATTCTCAGGGACACTTTTCCAACAGTGACTCAGGGATCGGGGTTATTGCCCCCTCTGAGGGTCTTCACTTCCCGCACTGTGGAAGGACGAGAGTGTGGAGCAGTCACACCTCTAACAGCTTTGAACTGGAAGCAACACAAATGACTTCCGCTCCCAACCTACGGGACTTAGCTGTGGAGGAAACCAGGTCGGAGAGGGGAGACATAGAGATTCATTGAGGGTCGGTGGCCTCTGCCCATTCAGCAAATGCTCTGCCCTCTTCTTCTTCCCAGGGGACTGAAGGAAGGAACAGGATGGAAGGTTCAACTGGGGGATGACTGGAGGTGGCCAAGGCTGGGGATGTGGGGTTTTAATCAACTCTGACTCAGAGTTGGGAGAAGAAATCTGGCCTGGGAATTTATCTGTTTCTAAGCACATGAGCTCCATTTTCTCCTGTTCCCTACATATGTCATATGCTACCCATTGGAAAATGCTGCTGCTGCCGCGACCTGAAGGAGAGGTCCAGGTGGTTTGCTCTGTCGCAGTCTGAGGAATGTGTCCTTTCATGCGGCTACCATCCAGGATCTGAGTGGAGGGGATGCCTGGGAAGGTATGACAAGGTTGCCCTGACTAACAGGATCCTGAGTCCACATGCAGGGCCTTCCCAAGCCGGTATCATTGTCTCTGTCTTGAGCTGGGCCTGCCAGTGAGTGTCTGTATCTTTCCAGCATAGAGATCGTATCAAAGCAGATTAAAAATGAGAATGGACCCATAAAACATGCATTATGGTCTCTCAAAGCCTCATAAAGCCAGATAAATGCCCTGCTCCAGAGCCCCCTAGATCGAGTTTACACCTCTCTCCGTCCCTGTAATGGAATCGTCAACAGTAGATAATTGAAGTTAAAAAAAAAAAATCAGTAACTTGTAAAATTCAACTCAGTGGATTGGTTGTTTGGCCTCATGGATTTGCCTGGAGTAAAACGGACCCTGGCAGAAGATACCTGGCTTTTCTTGACCCCAAATAGCTCCTCTACATTTTCCCTGAGGCTTGGGGCAAAGGCACAGAGAGAAATCTCATGGACTGCTCTCCCTCTCTGGGTGGTTCCATCTTTTTTCCCACTTTCCCACTGGTACCTGAGCCCCCAGCCCCAAGCCAGAGTGTTTTAATTCAGGTAGATAGCAGGCATCCTGTGGCTCCACTGCCAGGATCTGAGACGCTCCCCTGAGATTTAGCCTTGTCTGGAGAAGGGAGGGCTGGGAGTCACACAGCCGATTTTCTGTGCCTGTAGCTCCCACTGCCCCAGCTGAGGGTAAGCTACCCACGCCTTTCCGCTCAGCCCTGCCTTTCTGTTCCCAGTCAGGGAGGACTGAGTGTGCTGGTGTCTAACAACGTGCCTGGTTCTTGGCCTGCTCTGACCCTGGCCAACCTACCACCTGTGCCCTAGGCTTGGCAAGTGCCTCTGCTCCGGGTTCCTCTGCACCCGAGTCCTTGACTCGATACTGTGTCCTTTGAAAGTGGAGATTGTCCCAGGGACTGGAATTCTGCCTGGGCTTAACCCAACCCAGACATTTGGGCTTCCTCCCAGTCTAACCTTCCCTAGGATGCTCACTTTCTGGGATCCTGGCCTTCTTTTTACTCTTTGAATAAATCCTTCCAATTTCCCTGCTCAACACTGATTCCAGGTCTTGACCCCACATGCCCCTCAGCCTCCAGAGTGCTGAGACCCCATTATGGCAGGGACAGCGAGAGGAAGAAAGCACCGCCTGGGAGGCGTTTGGGTCCAGGTTCATGGCTTTTATTCAGGCTGGGTGTGGTAGTCCAGCCAGCATAGACATCGGCCCAAAGTTTCCCTATCAGACCAGACTAGCAGAAGGCACGTTCCTGAACTTAGGATTCGGGTCCTCTTTACTGCACCTCCAGTGTTCTGACTATGGAGACGCGCTGGCTTCTCTTCGACTACGGCCTTTGTTGTCTCTCAGACCTAAAGCTTAGACAGCCTCAGCGCAGAGCATCTTTCATGTCTGGCCATCCAACCACAACCACCATCTCTAGATTGGTCCTTAGTCTCTAGCACTCCGTGCTGACCACTGATTTATCCCCAGTTACTCTTTATGATAACCCTTTGCCTGCACATCTATCTCTTGACTTAACTATGGGAACGTGGAGGGCAAAGGCCAGCTTTGATTTAACACTGTATCTCCAGAGCCTTACATAATCCCTGGCACATAGTGTGTGCTCAATAAATATTTGTAGAGCAACTAAAAATATTTAAAAAGATTTAATTGCGTCTTTTTAGTCCGATTCTAAGCAAGCAAGAACTTTTGCAATGTGTTGAGACTGTTTGCCCATAGTCTGCATAGAGAAGTTCACTGATTCCGTGACTTCCTGGGATGGGCCCTAAAACACAACTGAGACAGAATCAATGTCTAGCTGTTCTGTTTTGACTGGTGACAAGAGTCGAAGCTGATTAATACATTTAAAGTGGTGATCAATTTGTCTTGTTCACATCCTCTTATCCTGATTGTAATGAGTAGATCTTTTAACATAATGAAAACTGCATGTTTCACTCAAATTCGCAGTTTTGCATTCCAGAGGAGATGAAATGCTGTTTCTATTTAATGTTAAAATGAGGTGGAAGCTCTTGTCGTGGGAGGCCGGGGAAGGTCACAGGCACTCTCTCTCCTTGAAGGCCAGAGGCGTGGCACCTCCTAAGCCCCTGAATTTGAAAATGGTTTCCAAACAATGGAATCGGAGGGCACTTTTTCAGTCACAGTGTTTTTCTCTTGCCCAGTTTATGAGTGGCCCATAATCAGTCCCGACTGGAGGTCACCTAATTTTGGCTTGAATACTTTCCAGTGATGGAGAGCTCACCACTGTCCACTTTATTTTCTAAAGCATCCAAGTTTAAAAAAAATTCTTACATTGGTCCAAAATCGACCTCCCTGTCTTTTCTGTTGCTGTGGACTTTCCTTTCTCTCTTGCTCCCTCTCACTTTCTCCCTCCTTTACTTCCTTTTCTAACTAATCCGTTTTCCCTAAAAATATCTAAAATCATAATAACCTCTTACAATTTTGCAAAGGCGTTCACTGTGCTTTCCACACAGCCTCGCAGAGTTGGATGAGTGAACGGTTTCCTATTGATTCTCTGCCAGTGCTGCTTCTGGAACAGCCTGTCCTCATGGACAAGAGTGTCCCCTGCCCCACACACCTTTCTGCCATCTCTTCAGAACCCAGAAGGTAGCTGGCACACAGTGGGCTGTCAGTCACCGGTTGTTGAATGAGTGAATGAATAAATAAATGAGTAAATGAATGAATGAGGAGTGGTGCCTAGAAGGTGTTTTATTAAATGTGACCCTGCACCTCTGTCCATGGTTGGTTGTGTGACAGGCACCTTCCCACTAAGCAGCCAGCACTACACAGGTCCAGGCGGAAATGGGGACAAAAAGGAATATTCTCACTCTCTTCTGTGGCTGCACTAATGTCAAGAAAGCTCAGAGCTGGCCATGGGGGAGGCATGTATTTGCCATGGAGACCAAAGAAGGGAAGAGAACAGGAGGTACACAGGGGAGCAGAAGGGAGAGGCAGGGGGCAAGCTGAGAGCTTAAAGCCCCGCTCCCTGGGCTCCTGAGGCCGAGCCCAGCCCTGCGGGGCTGCAGATGATCCCGCTCCTCACCCAAATCCCCCTTCATTGCTCCAGCCAACCCAAAGCCATTTCCTTTACTTGCAACCAAGCACGTCTACCTAAACAAAAGGTAGATAGGAAGATGTCTGTTTGTTAGTATTGGAAGGAAGGCTGGGAGGGTAAGGAACCCTCCCAAGGCCACACAAACGGGAGCGGCAGTTGGGGCACAGACCCCAACCCTGTGCCCTCCGAGTGCAGTCCCCTGCCCCGCCCCCCCCCCCCCCCCCCCCCCCCGCAGCTCGCTGTAAACAAAAGAGTCACTCCTGGAACAGCCGAGCAGTGGGAACCCAAACCAAGAGGAATTCACTCTCCATAAATTATCCTTTAATAGATGTCAATTATTAATTCCTAAATAAATATTTGTTAATATTCAGAAGAGTTTGCCTACTAAGAAAAACTCAGGCTACACAGAATAATTAGTGCTTCTCACTGTGCGATGGCTGGGCCCATAATGATTTCCCCCCCACTCTGCATCTTTATTTTTCCTGAAGTGTGAACACCAGGCTGGGCCAGTTTCCTGGGGGGTTGGCTGGCCCCCCTCTGAGCAGTTTTGGTTGGGGGGTGTTCGTGGCAAGAATGCAAAGAGCCGAATGCTCCACGAAGCTTCCATGCTGGCGGGCGAGAATTTCTCTTTTTTCTTCATAGAGCAAAGTTTTATGAAAAGCTGAAGTTGTCACACGTCTAAAACAAGGCAATTATAGATCCAACTGGAAAAAAATGTGGTTCGATTTAACAACAAAGCCCTTGAACATATCGCAGCATTGAGTGCTGTGCTAGGGCCCGAGCAGGCAAGGGTGGGGTGGATACAGCACAGACTGGGTGCATCTCAGGGCTGGGGTGAGCGCAGACCAGTAGGGGAGCTTCCTGAGGAGTTCCTACCCCGGGGGGGGGGGGTGAAATCAGTCCCCCAGAGAGGGCTCAGCCAACACCAGGGGAACTTGGAGAAGCTCAAAATCATCAAACTGGATGCAAGGGAAGGAAGAAATTCACAAAGGCAGTAGAATTTGAGACAGAACTCAAAAAATGGATAGAATTTTAATGGGCAAAGATTAGCTTAGCATTTGTAGTTGAGAGGTCATTCATTCATTTTCTCACCAGCTTAACACATGTTTATTTGGAGCAATTGGTAGTTGCCAAGCCCTGGTCTGGGTCCTGGAGATATAAAGAAAAATCAAACTAAATCTGTGAACTTAAAGTATACAGTCAAGTGACATATAATAATGACAAATATAGTGTCACCTAATAATGCCACATATAGAAATAGTTACAATACAGTGAGATATGGATCCAACAGTGAGAATGACCACCTCCACCAGGGGGTCAGGAAAGCTGTAAGAGGTGGAAAATCTTGATCTAGACCCCGAAGGATTCATTTAATCAATTATTCATTCACAGCACATATTCATTGAATGCCTACATGTGTCAGCCATTCACTGTATGTTAGGATAATGCAATGAACAAAATATACTAAGCCTTTTCTCATGGTATCTACATTCTAAAAGTTCAACAAATTAAGGAGGTAGGGCATTCCCCCAGAGAAGATAAAATATGAAAATTATAGAGCCATGATGTTATAAGCTGTGGCTAAGGGTGCACAAGGAAGGAAACTGTCAGGAAGCGAGACTGGAGAAAAAATTAGGGGCCACATTTGGAAGGACCTTGCAGGCTGGGCTAAACACTGAGGACTTTATCTGGAGACCATGCAAAGCCAAGGAAGGCTGTTAAAGCTGAGGTTGAGGAAGGTGACCTTAAGGGCTCTGTGGAAGCCGAGATTCGAAGAAGATGAGGCTGGAGGCAGAGACCAGTTAAAGCATGATTGCAGTAAACCAAAATACCCAATTCCCAGGGGAACTGCGTGTTTAAAAGTGACCGGGTATGTAAATGGACTTGGCCCACTCAGGAAGCGCTCTTTCCTGCCTTTCTTCTCGGCCCCTCTTCCCACGCTTACAGGGAACAGTGCTGTGGGAAGAGTCAGGGCTGGGAAAGGTTGAGTTTGTGGTCAGAGAAGAAGGCAGAAGCTGAGCTCTGCCTTTGTTGTGGCCAGGGCTACATCATTTTCTATATATTTGCACATAAATCGACAGAGATACCTTTAAAGGGACACTCAGAACTGAAGTCAAGAAGAGCAGCCAGCACAGGAGGATGGAACTGGGATGTCCCTGGCACAAGCACAGGGATGCTGAGGTCCTTGTGGGCTGGCTAGGCCTGGGCCTATCAGGCAGATTGGAGAAAATCACCTTTCAGCTGAATTGTGCGAGGGACATCCAGCTGCACAGCCCTGGCCCCTTCTTGAGGATCTCACAGGTTCCTGAACAGCCATCCTGGTGGGCAGGGACAAGAACAGGGACCAGTGAGAGGCAGGACCCAAATCAAAGGGAGTTGTAATGTTTGGTTGTCGAGGGTGATCCTGATTACTTTGATTCTGTAGCATGGACATGCAGAATGCTTGGGAAAACATGGTCCTGGGGTTAGATACCAGTTTGTCACTCAACAGCCATGCACATTTGGGTGAGTTATTTAGTCTCTAAGCATTAGTTTCCCCAGTTTCTCCATCCATTGGACATAATAATAGGATCCACCACGATGTAGGGTTAGGGATTAAGTGAGATGAAGCATGTGAAGCAGTTGGCAAAGAGCCTGTATTAGATAATGGTCCCAAAACCGAAGACACAAACAAGAACCGAAGGGCAGAGGGCAGGCCTCCTGGAGCCAGTTGTCTCTGCCCCAACAGCTGCCCGAGTCCTTCTGCAGCCTCCTCTTTTTTTATTTTTCTTCTTTTTTTTTTTTTTTAGAAAAACTTTTTAAGAAAGGAAAATGTACTTGTAGAAAAATGTACAACTCATAAATTGTAGCTTGGTGAATTTTCTCCAAGTGCACACCCCCCCATGAAACTGGTCCTCAGGTCAAGAAAGCACCCCTCGTGTGCCTTTTAGCTCAGTACCTTGTCCCTTTCGGCTAGGGCCACCTTCCTGACTTCCAGCTCCACGGATTAGGAGAGTTCACTCTTAAATTTGATGTAAATGGAATCATACAATATATACCCTTCTGTGCTTGGCCTCTTGCAATCAGTGCTGTGTTTGTGAGATCCGCCCAAGTTGCATGTAGCTGTAATTTATTTATCCTTGTTGCATGTACTGTTCCGTGGACAAACCATAATTTATTCATCCGTTCTCTGGCTGATGGGCTTTTGCACAGCACCCGGCGTTTGATTATCATGAACAGTGCTGCTCGGCCATTCTCATCCGTGACTTTTGATGAGCACATGCATGCTTTTCTGGGGGTCGTACATTATGTTGAGTCACATTAAATTGACATTTTTGTAGATCACAAACAAACACTGCCAATTTCATATGGTTCAATCTAGTACATAGGAGCAGAAACAGTGGATCATAAGACACGTGTATTCAACTTTAGTAGACACTGCCGAATAGTTTCCTAAAGTAGCTGTGCCAGCTTACGCTCCTGCCAGTAGTGTGGGAGTTCGAACTCCGAAGTCCAAAGTCCTTTATTTATGTATTTGTTTGTTTATTTATTTATTTTACATTCTTTTTTAAAATCATTTTTTGTTTTCAATTACAGTTGCCACACAATATTATGTTAGCTTCAGGCGTCCACCCCAGTGATTATGTAACTCACCGAGTGATCAGGCCGATCAATCTCGTGCCCAGCTGGCTCCATACAGGTATTAGGGTGTTGTTGACTGTTCCCTGTGCTGTGCTTTGCATCCCCCCGACTGTTCTGGAACAACCAATCTGTACTTCTTAATCCCTTCGCCTTTCCCGCCCATCCCCCCAGCCCCGTGGCTACCCAGGCCCCTGGGGGTCTTCGCTGCACACAGCTTCTGTCCCGCGGGCCCTTTCCCATCAGGGCCCCTTGGCATTCCCTACCTACCCCCCTCCGGGGGCTCTTTGACAGCTCTAACCCTGACTTGCCCCGTTTTAGTGTGTGAAGAGTGTGACTCCACATCAACCAGTGTGATGGCAGGAGGGATGAGAGCATGAGGACAAGGGACACGGGTTATCTTCCCTCCAATGGTGGCCTTGGAGGACCTGAACTGGACTGATATTAAGGAGGGTGACACTTTCTTACACCAACAATTTTCAACTTGTCCCCAGACAGGAAACGGGAAATGAGAGGACAAGAGACAAAGATTTTCCCTCTTGTCCAGATCCAAAGAAGCTAGATATTTCCAGGCTACTGGGGCTGGTCATTGGAGCCCACCCACTGAATGGAGGCAGAGTAGGAAGCTCTCTCCTCCTTGGGCTCCCTGTCCTTGGGCCTGGCATGGCCAATTCATCCATTAACCACAGTAGGCATGGTGCCCGGGACCCACAATACATTTAGGGGCTCACGAAAACATTTTAATTTTGTTTACAATCAGAACAAAATCAACTTTCAGGACAAAAGAAATGTTTTATTTTATAATGTTAACAAATTTCTCTTTATATCAATGCAATCATAAACAAATTTAAAATTTAAAAAAAAAATTTTTTTTTTTTACAGAGGAAGGAATTTGTGGAACTTAAAGTGCCAGAGGCTCACAAAAGCCATAATGCACCTTGGGGTCTCAGAGAACCAGCTAAACTCTGAAAGATGGACCATCCAGATTTACGGCTCCTCTTGGAAATGTCTGTGATAGTCTGACCCCTGCCTCAGTCGACCTAAGTTTGACCCCTTAAGCCCCAGGGACAAGGAAAAGAGGACCTTGTCCACATTTGAGCCCAACACTGAAAGGGGCGTGCGAGGAAGTTCATTTCCCTTTATGGCCACAAGTAGGTCGGGTCTGAAGGTCCCTAGGGCTGCCTCCAGAGTTGGGGTGCAATCTGAATCTTCAGGTAGTGTGGACACAACGCCCTTGAAGGCCAGGGGAGAGGGACTCCGGTGAGGACAGGATGTGACCTCTGGCTCCCCAGAGGATCCCACTGTGGGCCTGTGGTCCCTGAGGCGGCTAGCCCTCAGGCCTGCTCGTTTCCAGTTTGTTCTTCCTTCTGCAACAAGCATATACCCAGAGAATAATTTAGAGGCTGGAGTCTGAGACATTCAGAGCTTATTTCTTCCAAAACATGTCTCTGTTGGGCTGGCCTTCGAGGAAATGTGGAATGATGAATAGCTGTCTGCTGGCTGGAGGAATTTGGAAAGGACTTTTTAAAGGCTACTTAAAGCTCTGTGAAGGGCAATCAGATTGGGACCATATCTTGTATCATATGGGGGGATAAAAGAGTCATTTTGCAAACTGCTAATTATTTAACGTATGTCCAGCATGGACCTGATCTGGTTTGTTTCTATATTCCTATTTGAATTAAAGCAGAATGGAGGTGAACAGGGAAACCAATTCAGTAGAGTGAAAAAGAAGAGAGCAGAGGAATGGATGCAGAGTGAGGGAGCCAGAGTTCTCCCTGTAGCTCCGCCACAAATGTGCTGTGTGGCCCGCTGAAAAATCACCCACCCTCTCAGGACCTTAGATCTTGCATCTGCAGAAAGAGGCAACTAGATAATCCTGAAGATCTTCCGCAGCTTTCAAATTGTGGCACAGAGTACGTGCTCCATCGGTCATTATCAAGGATTGAGAAGGTGAGCTATTGTGACTGGCCAGTGTCATACACGTGTGACATCCAGTGACAGAAACCCAACGATAGAGGTGGTAAGTGGAAGCAGCAATAGTGGGGAGCTGAGCCCATCTGTAGACTGCATTTGTACTGCCATAAAAATAGCATAACAAGATTATATTGAAATATCCCACTATTTAACTTAATAATTTAAATGTTTGCCTAATGAGGTGGACTTGATTGGATTAGGGCATTCACAATTAATTCTGATAGATCATTTTACACATTGGAGGTGCATTCTTCTGAACCAGGAGGTGGAACGGAAGTGCAAAATGTTTACGTTCAAACGAGCATGTGATTTTGCAGGAAACATTAATCCCGGATCATGCACACTAAGTCAATTTCAGAAATGGCTTCTAGATATATTATTAGAAATTGCTCTTCAAATATAAAAAAGCTTGTAATAGAGTTCTGTCCATTTTTCCTTTGGCTGATGGAAGTTGTTTTATAAATACGCCTATGATATGATGTTTTCTTCATCCAAGCCTTTTGGTACTAATTGCAACTTTTTAAGCAGTGTAAGTAGTCGCTGTCATGAACACTTTAAATCCTACTACAAATACCTATTTCTGAACAACTTCACATTTAGGAGTGTATTTTTTCTTCAAATATTTCTAACTATTTCCCCTTTTTTTTTGAAAAGCACTTGAATTGAAAACTGTGCCTTACCTTTTTTATTAAGGGAATGATGTTATTATGTAATAGAAAAAGGGCTCCACTCCCCATCTCCACCCCCGCGACAATCAAAGAGCCGGGAATGGCCACATCGGCGTCAGGAGTGAGCAAAGGCAAATGGCTTCTGGAAAGACAGACTGGAATCCGGCCAGGAATCCTGGCCCAGAATTCCAGGAAAAAACGCTCCTCGGCACCACCACTGCCAGATCAGCACCGCATCTCTGTTTTCTATCAGAAAGGTATTAGATGTAAGGTGTCCATGGGCAAGAGAATTCTCCGTGTCTTCATACCCTCCTCTGAAAGATGGGGATGCGGTGCCCACACCTCAAACCAGCGAGGCTGGAGGCCCTAAAAGTGTCCACCTTGGAGAACGAGCGCTCAGTGCTAGAAACACGCTTTGGGACAGGCTGACCACAGGTCACGTCTTGGCTCTGCTCTTATCAGCTGGGCACCTTGGAGAAGCCCTGACCCCTTCTGAAACCCAAGTGCATCATTCCCTAAATGGGGACAATCGCACCTAATTGGGAGTGTTATGAGAATTAAATGCCACTCCCCTGAGGCATGATAGCAGCTCAGCGAGCTTTAGTTTCCTTCTCCCAGTCTTCTCCTTGAACTCGAGAGGTCCCAAATTCGAGTCACTATTTCCATTTTGGTTTCTCATGACACTTAGCACATGGGGACTCTGGTCTTCCTGGTCTTGATGGACAGATAAGCTTTGCTCTGTAGGCTCCAAACCACCATTGTTGGCAGAACCTGAATCTGCCTTCCTTCTGTGAGGCCCAAACTTTGCAATGAGAGTTTATTAAACTCATCCTTTTTCAGTGACCTTCTTAAAAAGTCCAAATGCTTTTGCTCTGCATTTCAAAGATCTAAAAACCTGCCCTCTTCTTGTCCCTCTAGGCTTATTTCCCTCCTTCACTGTCATTCCCTTTATGCACCCACAAACCACTCCTCTCTGCTCACTATATTCTCAATATAACAACGTTCTCCAACCCCAGACCCTTTGCTTATACTGACTCCCTCATCCTGGGACGGCCTTTCCTCTCTTCTTCAACTGAAAGAGGTCGATTTCAAGCTGAAGTGCCACGTCCACCCTTATGTCTTCTGGGATCTACCCAGCATAGCTGTTCAAGTCCTCTTCGGGTTTGTGATCTGTCCTTGGTGTAGGTGTTACTCGGCAGATGTTAAAATGTGAAAGGATTCCTCAGAAAATGGCCATGTCTCTCCATCTATGCATCCCTGGGCTCCTCAGAAACCAAGCTGAACATAAAACTCTTAAAAGCCTCCCAACAACCCTACTGAAGTAGGTACTATTATCGTTTCACTTTGTACACCAAGAAACCAAGATTCAGAGATGCTAAGTAACTTATTCAGAGTCACACAGCTAGTGGGTCACAGAACAGAGATTTGAACCTGGAGACTTTCACTCTAAAGTCTGCGCTTTCTCTACTACTCTACAAGCCTCTCCACGATTTTCTTTAATCTTCCAAACAACTCTGTGAGGTGGATGGGGAAGGCATCACTAAGGCTTCTTAACAGATGAGGAAACTGGGCTTTAACCAGAACAATCACTTCCCCAGACTCATGACCACACATCCATGGGGCTGATGGGGAGGCTCCCGCTTCCGATTCTGAACATGGGCCTCTGCACAGCCGCAGGCTGCCCCCCGCCTTCAGCCCCCCACGACTCATCTGCTGGAGAGAGCTCACCAAAGCGGGGCAGGTGGGGCCTGGGCTGCTGAAATGTGCCTCTCGGGGCCCCTCACTTGAGCCCCTTACCACGGAGGTGATGTGAATATTATAAGGGGCATCTCTTCTCCCAAGGGATTCCAGTCACGTGAACTTTGCCAATTAAGGTTGGAATGATGTCATCTCCTGAAATAGCATTTTAATGAGTGATGGCTCTGGGAGAAATTGTCATCTTGTGATCTCTCTTTAGAGAGCTTAATTAGATCCATCATAAAATATATTCATCAATGGCACTGAGCAGGTCTGCAAGACACTCACCATCTGCTGGGACATTCTTGCCCACAGGTGGAGCTAGAGTGAGACCTGTCCCCAGTCCTGAGGTCTCAGGTCCTTTCTGAGCAGCGGGGTGCCATTCTCCTGGTTCTTTCCTCCCTCCCTTCCTTCCTTTTACAAATATTTGTTTAGCACCAAATATATGCCAGGTACTGTGCTGGCCTTTCATGCTTAACTCATTCTGTTTCCACCAAAAGCTGGTGTGTTTGTCCCCCTTACTTTGCAAATGGTAAAATCGAGGCTTGGAACCTGGAGCTTCCACTAGGTGCAGCCCCAGCCAACTGAGTTATCTTTCAGGCAGCTTCTGGAGCCGTGGCTGACATACGAGGGACAAAAGGAAAATTGAAAGGAACAGTGGGTTTTATTAAACTCCTAATGCATGCCAGCACTCTGCTGGGCCTTATATGGATAAATTGTCTCCTTTAACCTTCATATCAAGTCTGCGAGGTGAGGATGTTAATGGTTTTATAGTCGAGGAAACTGACTCTCGGAAATGTTACTTGCATGCAGTCAAGCATCTGGCGAGCCTCAGAGCTGGGGCCTGGCTTGGAGGAACTGTAAACCCAAGGGTTCAAACCCAAACCCTATCATATAGTAGCTGTATAATTTGAGGCAAATTACACAAACCTCTGAACATCAGTCTCCACATTTATCATATCGGGAGTAACGACCGGACCCATCTCATAGAGTTGTGAAGATTAAATAAAACTATGCCTATAAAGTGTTTCGATGGTATCTGACCCATGATGTTCAATGAATGCCCAACTATTTCCTCTTGGGAAGAGGCTGCCTGTTCCTTCATCTACAAAATGGGTGTAGTAACCCCTGCCTTTAACAATTCACAGGGAAGCACTTGATAAAAGTTGAAATACTCAAACTGCACTTATTGATCACCTTCTGTGTACCTGAAGCGACCACCTACTTTATAGGCTTCCAGAGAGACTAGGAAATGCTCTCAGGCTAATCTTATCTAAAACCTTTTTAAATTATTATTAAAGTAATGCATTAGCACAAAATGGCAGTGGGGAAAGATCAGAGTATTAAGACTTCAAGGGAAGGTAGAGGTCACTGTGGTGGCCCCAGAAGACTCAGCGTGGGGGCAAGTGCACTGATGCAGTGGCCTGGCTGAGCAGGGCATGCGTCCATTTGTGGTATGTCACCGTGTCTGCAGGGGGTGTGTGTGCATCTCTGTGTGTGTATTGGGCCCCTTTTCATGAGAGGGTGACTCCTGTCACCTGTGTGCACTTGGAGATATTCCCTTTTTTATTACAGTAAATGTAGCTTGAAAGCCAGGAGAGCATAGCTTTTCCCCAAGCACAGATCACATCACAATTTTTCTTTCAGAGAAAAATGCTATAAAACAACCTGCAGACAGTGAGTCTCCCCCTTTCCTTTTTCTTTCTGTCTTGCTCTTTCTCTGGGCCACTCTGCCTCTGTCTCTCTCTTTCTGTCCCTGTGTCTCTCTGTATCAGTGCCTCTGTCTCTGAGGCCTTATTTATAGCTTAAAATGCTTTTATATTTTCACACTTAGCATAGAAAGTGTCCCAGTGATACAAAAAGAAACACACATTCAGGTTTGTAATGAGATTAGTGCTTTGTCCCACAGGAACACTGGACAATGTTCCTCACCCCTGTCCTACCCACAAATATTGCCAGGCCTGAGTATCCCACCCTCACCCTTTTCAGGTTTTGTTTTCCCAACTGCTGATGACAATCCTCCAATCTGTCCCCCGCCCACTCCCTCTGAGAGCCTCTCCTGCCGTCTCCCCGGCGGGCACAGTGCCCCTGGGCAGCAGCCGCCAGAGCAGCCCGGGCCTCCTCGCTCCACAGATCTCGGCACCAGCTCCGGCAGAGAGCCACCAGAGTCTACACTCAGAATTCACTTCCCCAAACTGTCCCAGTGCAAACACTACCCGCAGGGAAAGGGGAGCCGGGTCTCTTTTCCCTAAAATAAGGAGAAACAGTTACTAAGGGGGGAGGGAAGGGAGAAATGGAGATTCATTTCTAGCCAATCTGGACATGTGTTAGAGAATATTGTTGAGAGCAATTAGAGATGTATGAGTGAGGGGTTTATTTCTCACTTGCTTGTCAGGTCAGAAGACAATCTGTTTATTTTCCTGCTACAATTTTATTCAATAAACTGAAAGGATGGGAGCCGGGAGAGGGGGTATGAACAGGATGTGTGCTATCAATTTGTCAAATAAATAATCGTGCTTGGAAACAACAGATTTTATTAATTAGACAGGATGGTGTATTATTACCATTAAAGTGTTATATTGCATTAATTTTTATATTTTACTCGGCTACTAATTACTGTAAAAGATTTCAGGAATGAAGCAAAATAAAATCATGCAGCATTATACATAATGTAAAGATAGCATGAATTAATTTGTCCGCCCCTCCCGCCTGCCTGCGGTGGGGAGCGGGAGAGGCAGGCATCGGCCTTCCCTGCAGCAGAGCCGGCACCAGCGCCCCGGCTCCTGCGGGTTCAAGCCCAGGCTCAGCCACCCGCTGGCTTTGCCCACTTTAGCCAGTCGCCTCTCCCAAGCCTGGGAGTGTTTAAATGTAAACACTCCTCTGCCAGTGTCCCAGGGTGGTTGTGGAAATCTAACAATTCCCCAGAGGAGAAGTGCTTTAAAACGTCAGGGGTGGTGAGAGGGTTTGGGACCCAGTGTTACTTCTTGGAGAGCAGCCGTGGTCAGGCTCCTTGCTCCGGAGGCTGCCCGCGAGGCTGGGCATGGGAAGGCCCTGCAGATAGGGCCCTGGGAGCAGTGGGGGGCTTAAGGCCACCGAAGGCATTGCTCCCACGCCTCTCACTGGGCACTGCCTCAAGGTGGACGCAAACCAGCCCACGGCCACGCCATGCCTGAGCCGAGTTTTTCACCATGAATGCAGACCAGAGGCCACCCCATGTCAGACCCGGGCCTTTGTCACAAGGGAACTCCCCCCACGGGGTATGGTTAGAGTCCAGGACTGGGTTTCAGTCCGGCACAGACACTAACAGAGCTCTGTGGCCACAGCCCAGTGCCTCAACCTCTCTGAACGGCAGTTTCTTCTCCAGTTAAAAAAAAAAAAAAAAAAAAAGTATTGGCTTAGGAAGTAAATTCCCACGCCTGGCACATATTCTGGCGAAGGAGGCCGTGGGCAGGGCCCTCTCCAGGGTACCCGGGGCCCCCAAGGACTCCCCGTGAGAGCACAGCCACACGGGGACCAGGCGCCCCAGGTAGCCCTCCACGCCCCACTCCAGGCGCTGCCTGCCAGTCAGTCCTCGCTGACCTGGGCTGGACAGAAGCCGCCGTCCCGGGCGGCCCCCACGCCCCACCCCGGGGGGGCGTTTCCCGCGTGGCCGAAGCCCAGCCGCGTTTTTCTCCAGGCTGGGTCTCCCGAACCCCGACCCGGCGAGGACGGCGATTTCTCACGACCCACTGCCACCTACTGTCCGCAGCTGGGAACTGCAGGACGGAGCGCGGCGGGCCTGGACCGGACGCGGAGAGGCGACCGGGCGCTCAGCCCCCACCCGCCCGGGATTCGCCTGGGGGCAGACAGAGTCCGGGGCTCTGCCTGGAGCTCACGTTCAAGTTTGTCCCGAGCTCCGTGTGGCGGCTGTTTTTTGGGAGTAGCTCCGCGGGCCACCTGAAGCCCTGGTCCTCAGACTTGCACCGTTAGGGGGGGTGAGAGCAGTGCTAGGGCAACCCCCTGCCCCCCATCTGACTGCAGCTCCCTTAGAGGTACGAAAATCCTGCCTCTGGGTTTCAAGGGCTGTTGCTGGCCACTCAAACGGGACCAGACAGGGGTCTTCCAGAGAATGGCTGTTGTCCCTGTTTCTAGCTTCAGGGGGGTCCAGGAAGCCTGGCCTCTTTCTGAGCCAGGCATGCCCTCGCTTTCTCTGTGCCCACCCTATCCCGGTGCGCCCTCTCTTAGGGCATGCCTCCTGAGTGCTCTCATGGCCCTTCCGGCTGTTATCTTAGACAAGTCATTGTACTGTTACGAACATTTTTTTTATTCTGTAGAAGCAGGAATAATGACATGCAGGCAGCCCATCAGAGATGACTCCAGCCCAGGCTGGCTATCAAAGCAGCCTCACGCCCACCTGGGCATACACGCGCATGTTTTTCTTGGGCATACGAAAGATGGCTCCTTGCTAGGTCTGAACATTTATGTCCCTGCAAATTCACATGTTGAAATCCTAACCCAAAAGGTGAAGGTATGAAAAGGTGGGGCCTTTGGAAGGTGATTAGGCCCTGAGGGCAGAGCCCTTATGAATGGGATTAGTGCCCTCTCATAAAAGAGTCCTGGGAAGCTCCCTTGCCCCTTCCTCCCCCCAAGGTTACAGTGAGAAGACTGCCATCAATGAGGACGGATCTTCACCAGACACTGAATCCGCCAGGGCTACGATCCTGGACTTCCCAGCCTCCAGAAATGTAAGAACTAAATGTTTGTTGTTCATAAGCACCCAGTTTGTGGCATTTTGTTATAGCAGCCTGAATAAACCAAGATTCTCATTGAAGGGAAAAAATGCAAACCTGTGAGTCTACAATTCCTTCAGTTTGAAATGCTGACTCTCCCTGTCATTTGAATAAGGTGGGGAGAAGCCAAGTACACAATTCCTAGTGGAACTTATATTACCAGTGACACCCACGAGAGGCTTCGCAGCGAGTGCAGCTGCGGCCTTGCCCTTGTGCTCGGCTCTGTCTCCACCCATGCTCCCTTGCTGACTGGGCAAGAGCATACACATTTCTGTATCCCAGCATTGATGACTGGTCACAAGATAACTCATGTCTGCACTCACATTAATTTAAGTAATTTTAACCACCTTGCTGACCAAAGTAGCTGGCTGTACAGGTGAGCTCTGGCTTAAAATAGCCTGTCAACAAGGCATTAATAGCAGCGGGGCTTTGAGCTAGGTGCTTGACATCTCTGAGTTTCCCTTTCCTCGTCTGTACAATGGGACTATATGAAATAATATATGTAAAATGCTTAGCACAGTGACTGACACATAATAAGTGTTCATTACATTGTTATTGCTGTGCATTTTACAGTGTGTATAGCATCACAACCTTGACAAAACCCACTCTAAGGCCACATGATAGTGGGTTTCCCATTAGCTGATATTTTGACCATTTTTTTCATTCAAGCATTCATTGAAAATCTACTATGTATTAGAACTTGAACCAGATAGAGGGAAGAAAATTGGATGAACCATGAGCTCTGACTCCAAGATTCAAAGGATTACATGTGCATGTACTTTTTCAGGTCCTAATTATTCCTGGTACTTTACTGTATTATCCCCTTTAATCTTCCTAACAACCCTGCAGGGAGGTTTTGTTGGGGTTACAGGAATAAGTTAAACAGAGCAGGCTGCAGAGGTGGAGCCTGGAGGGAGTGGGGAGTGATGGGGAATTCACAGGGCTCAACCTGGACCACACCTGCGCCTTCCCCTCTTTCAGCCACAATCAGCAAATATTCACAGAGTCCCAATGTGGGAGCAGTATTGAGGCTCCCACCAGCCCTCCAGGTGGGGAAAAGCATGAGTGCCTCCCAGCCATTTTTCTCAGCCCTCTCTTCTGGCTCCCTACCCCTTCCCTCCTTTTACTTCTTTCAGAAAAGGCTTGGACATAAATAATCTGTACCTGAGCATGCATGAATATCGGTGACCACTTCCCTCTCCCAGGGGAAGCTTTGCTTTTGCAGCTTGAGCTCGCATACTTCTGGACCAAAACACAAAGGCTGCTTGTTAGAATGCAGAGGCCCTGACCTAGCCCCCGGGTGCCTGCACGGCCTGACTGCCTTTTTCATTCCCATTCCAGACAGCTTCCCTACCATTGCTCCTGTCTGATTGCAGCCCAAAGGCCCTGGACAACTTGTACACATACTCACACTTCCCATCTCCGTGAGGCTGCTGACACTGCTCCCTCTGCTGGAATCTACTCCACACACCAACACTGCTTCTGCTTTGGGGCCCAGTTCAGAGGTCACCTCCTCTAAGAAGGCCTCCCTGATCTCCAAGCTGGAAAAAGTTTTTCCCTTAGAGAAACTATTAGAGCTGCACTTCACAAACTTTTTTTAAATGTGATTTTCTTTTTTAATGTGAATCAACCAGAGATTTTGTGAAAATATGGACTCAGATACAGTAGATCTGGGGGTGAGGGGGTGTGAGTTTGCATTTCTAACACGCTCACCCACGATGCTGATGCTTCCGGTCTGTGAATCTCACGCTGAGTAGCAAGGGAACCCCAACCCTGGCTGTGTATCAGAATCACTTCATGAGCTTGTTAAACTCCATACCTTGGGGCCAGAGGTTGGTTCAGGTTTTGTGGGTCCTAAGCTCATTCCATATAGAGGGCCCTTTTGGAAATATATATAAAATTATGAATAAGAAACTGCTGCAGCTCCTCCCAGGGCCCTGGAATGGGCTGTGCAAGTGAGGAGTCCTGAAGTGAAAGCTTCATTAGCTTCGAGGTAAATCCATCTTCGCCTGGGTCCACCCTCTGACTGAATCTCAGCAGAACGGAAATATGTGTGTTTTGTTTTATTGTAAGGATTTCTCCAGGTGAGTCTTAGTAGCCAATCCCTGGGCTCCCCCCCCCCCACCTTTGGAACTTGCTATCCAGAATTTGATGATCTCTTCCCGCCTGTCTTCCTACCTCCCGCTATCCTTCCATCACTAAAGGCCCTGTGTCAGGGTCAACACCCAAGGGTCAGTGAAGGGCAGGCTCCTGCCTTGAAGAGCTCTTGGTCTACTAGAAAACTGGTCACAAAATGAACATCTCATCAACAGTCAGTCCAAATGCTGCAGGAGCCAGAGGAGGGCACAGAACTCGGCCAGCACAAGAGGACGAGGCTGGGGGTCTCCCAGGCCTGCCATTCAGCTGGGTCTTGCTGAATTGCTGGGGCTTTCCCGTACAAAGGCACAGAGGCCTGAAAGAACACAGGCTCTTCCAGAACTAACCAGTCAAACCCATGTGTGGCAGAGAGAAGGGCCCGTAGTGGGGGCGGGGGTCATAAGAGGTGTATCTGGAGAGGGGCGGGGTCTCAGGAGCCCGGGCTCATCTGGAATGGAAGGGGGAGCAGGACGGTTGCACGTGTATGTGTTACTTTCAACCTCCAACTATAATGAATTATCTCTACGACTTATCCACTATTAGCTCCAGAGATCTTTCTTTTTTTAAGTCTTTAATTCTTTAATTACTATTTCTTTTAAAGTAATCGCTCTATGTCAGGTAGTATGCTAAGCATTTTAATTTCATTCGTTCCTCCTACCAACTCTGGAAGGCATTTAAAAGGATGTCAGTTCCATATCAGATTTACATCTGAGGATCAAAAAGTTTAAGGGACTTGCCCAAGGCGACAAAGAGAAAATAAGGAAAGCATGGAGACCCAGGGACTGGCTCAGTGCCAGGCACACAGCAGGGGCCAAGAATATTCTGTGAACCGACAGATGAACGCTGAGCAAAAGGCCTTCGCTTGCTCAGCCAATGTGAGGAAGCACGTTTCAAGGAGTTTGAGGGCTGGGGGCCTTCCTGGCCCCCTGGAAGCCCCAGGTCCCTTCCTCCTGGGCGTCCAAGTGTATGTTCCTGGGCCGCCCTCTCCAGCCCAGCGCCTTCCTCAGATCCTCTGCTTCAATTAGAAAAAGGGTGTGGGGTGCAACCGACCACAGAACTCTGAAGGCGGTTGCTTTTATTCTATTTGTATATGGGAGAGGTGGGTTTTAATTAGGTTTTAAACCCATTCTATTAAATTCAACCCAATTCATTTATTCCAATGAAGACAAATGAACAAAAATTTAAAAGTATTTAGTGAGTGTCTAAGGTTGCGACTGGGAGGCCAGGACAGAGGGAGTGAGAAGCTCCAAGATGCCGGACGCTTCTGGAAACACAGGATTTGAACCTGATATATACACCCTTGATCTTACTCCTCAGAATCCATTCCCATCCACAGCAAAATGTGGCTCCTCCTTCATTTTCCTCCAGCCAGTTCAGCTTCATTTCCCTGCTCTCATTGTCAACAATGCCTAAGGTCCTGACATTTCATACAGCACGGGACAGTGCTTTTTGCGTATCAGGATCCTCACAGCCCCACAAGGAGAAAAGCAGAGTGAGATCATTATGATTCCTCTCCCACAGATGCTCAGAGAGGTTCAGAAATGTCCCTGTGCCACACAGCCAGGAGACTGGTGTGCTGGCTCCAGAACCCAGTGTCTAATTCTTGGAGAGACACAATTCTAATGTGAGATTATTGATGAGTCAGCTGACAGGTAATCAACATCCCCTAAGGACACGCCCACTGGTGTTGACCTCTTCTCTGCTCACACAGGTTAGTTTTCTCTTCCAAATAAGCTGCAAACAACTTATGGGAAGGCCACTTTTCTTATCCTTGCACTTCTTACACATTATGAGCATCCTGTGCCCAGCACGGCGAGAGTTGCTACTATGGGAGGTACTAGGGACACAATCATGAATAAAACAAATATATCCCTGATCTCTGAGGATTACAGTCTAATGGAATAATATTCTTTTATAACTTTTGAATGTTTACTATGTCCTAAGTTCTGTGTTCTCCATTTTTCAGAGAAGTACATTGAGATGCAGAGAGTAACAGAGAACTTCTCTGGTTTGGGAGACCTGAGATTCCCGTGGATTCCCCACAGGGGCCAACCCGGGGTCAAACCGACACTGCAAACAAGAACATGGCTCTAGAAGACAGACAGATTCCATCTCAGGTCGGCCAATATGTCGTGTAATCCTAGGCAGGCTGTTTACCTTTGGACCTCAACCTCTACATCTGTCAAGCAGGGGGAGCAACAACCAGCTCCCAGTTTTGTTCTATGGATCAGTTGATAAATAAATGTCAGGCCCTCAGATAACAGATAAATACCTGAGCCAGAGCAAGGGCTCAACACACTGTGGCTGTTACCACTCTTATTATTAATATGTGGCAGACACAGCCTGACCGTGCACCATTTATGCGCATGATATTCTGCTGTCTCCTGCCCTCTAAGCTTCTGAGAGTAAAATGCTCCAAATTCCTCCACCCGGCTCTTCATACGGCCAGGAACAGGGCTCGCTCTCGACAGGGCCTATTTTCATGACCACTGGATGCCAGTGGCCCCTCGCTGGAAATGATCACGAGCACAGCTCAGGACACAGGAGCCGCCAGCAGGCGCCTGAGCCCTGCCAAGCCCTCGTGCCCACTCAGGCTCCGGGGGAGGGGGTGGCTATGGCATAAACACACGTTTGCTTCCATTTGGCTTAGCTGACTGTGTGTTTTGTTAAACAAATTTAGGTTTGGAAAAGATTATTTTTGGTACACTGCTGCATAATTAGATGAATTTTCATGAGTTTATTCTTGAAATAAACTTTGAAATTGTCCGTGTTTTACTGTTTTTTAATCATCTGCAGATACTGTTTTTTTAGTCTTAGCATGGGGGAAAAAAACCTTGTTACATATCAGTTTAATTTAGATTCAAATAAAATAATTTTTTGAATTTGCAGCAACAACAAGTCTGTGAGAGTGGTTGTAACTGGTGCTGAGTTGTTTGAGGATCAAGATAATTACAGTTTAAAGGATAAGAGAGAATATAATATCCTGGCATCCAGCGCCTATTCAGCTAATCCCCAGCCCTTGACAGATGTTCAAACACAGTATTTTTAAAAGCTGACTTTTTAAAAAAATGGGGCGAGTCCCTTATTAGACATAAACAGCACGGTAAGAAATTCAGGCTGACATCTATTACGAACTGTCCAGGGGGAGAGGCGCGGGAGGCGAGGGGTCAAGTGCAGGGCCACCCTCGCGGCGGCTGGGTGCCCGAGCAGGGCTGGGTGCCCGAGGCAGGGCCCCCGCTGTCAGGGCGCAGGGCCCCTCCGCCCCGGGCGGCTCCCCCGGCGCCTCTCTGGCGGCTGTTTGGGAGCAAGGATGCCGGCCGTCAGCACCGAGGCAGTTTGGCTGGCTTGGTGACATAATAGTGACAGAATGTTAGGTGGCCCCAAAAGGTGGCCAGGGAGACGGGGAATTAATGAGCAGTGCGCTTGTTGGCTCAAGGGCTGCTCTTGCCTTGCCCCCGCCACTCCTGCACTCCCCCCGCGACGTCCCCCTGAGCCTATCTGTCGGGTATCAAGCCGTCTGCGAACCTCTAAGACTCGGAGATGAGGAAGACTCCATCCCTGCCCTGCCTCCAAAACCTCACAGTAAGCAGAGGAAAAGTCGTATCCATCAATAACCACAATTATGGTGACTGAGCTTTGCCTACATGCTAAGCTTCATTCGAAGTGTTCTTATTCATTCCCACAACAACTTGATGGAGCAGGTACTATTCTCATGCCCATTTTATAGATGAGGACATTAGGGCACAGGATGAATAAGTATGTGATGAGTGATTTCTGATGGGGAGCGTGGGGGGGTGAAAAGAATCAGGGGAGGCTTCAGGGAGAAGGTGGGATTTGAGTTAGGGATGTAAGGACAGACGGGGTTTGGAAATGTGGACATGCTGGAGAAGGGCATTCAGGGCAGAGAGAACCATGCAGAGAGAACGAAAAGATTATCTAGTAAACTAACACCAAGCTGTACAAAGGATGATATGGAATTTTCTTTTTTTTTGGCTCTCTGCTTAAATGGAATTTTCTATGAAAAGACCTCAGCAAAAAAGGAAGCACAAACCAGACTCTAAATATTGATGCTTTCCCCAGAAATGAGCCCACGCCTATATGATCAATTCATATTTGACAGAGGAGGCAGGGACATACACCGGGGTAAAAACAGTCTATCCAATAAATGGTGTTGGGAAGATTGGACAGATACATGCAAAGAAGAAAAAAAAGAAACTAGACCAGCTTCTTACACCATACACAAGAATAAACTCAAAATGGATTAAAGATTTAAATGTAAGACTTGAAACCATAAAAATCCTAAAAGAAAACATAGGCAGTAAAATCTTGGACATTTCTCTTAGCAAAATTTGTTCTGATATCTGTCGTTGGGCAAGGGAAACAAAAAAAATAAGCAAATGGAACTTCATCAAACTAAAATGTTTTGCGCAGCAAAGGAAACCATCCACGAAATAAAACGACAACCTATTGAATGGAAGAAGATATTCACCAATGATACATCTGATAAAGCATTAATATCCAAAATTTATAAAGAACTCATACTACTCAAATCAGTCCAATAAAAAAAAAAGGGGGGCTGAGGACCTGAATAGACACTTTTCCAAAGAGAACATACAGATGGCCAATAGACATATGAAATGATGCTCAATGTCACTAATTGTCAGAGAAATGCAAATTAAAACCACAGTGAGGTATCACCTCATAGCTGCCAGAATGGCTGTCATCAGTAAATCCACAAACAAGTATTGGTGAGGGTGTGGAGAAAGGGAGCCCTTATGCACTGTTGGTGGGAATGCAGGTTGGTGCAGCCATTATGGCAAACAGTATGGAGATTCCTCAAAAAAAATAAAAATGGAGCTGCCTTATGACCTAGCAATTCCACTTCTGGGTATATATCCAAAGAAACCCAAAACACTAACTCAAAAAATATATGCACCCCTATGTTCATTGCAGCATTATTTTCAATAGCCAAGATACAGCAGCAGTCCAAATGTCCATCCAAAGACGAGTGGGAAAAAAAGCGGTGGTATATATATACAGTGGAATATTACTCAGCCATAAAAAAGAATGGAATCTTACCACTTGTGACAGCATGCGTGGACCTAGAAGGCATTATGCTAAGTGAAATAAGTCAGCCCGAGAAAGACAAATACCATATGATTTCACTTATATGTGAAATCTAAAGAACAAATAAATGAAGAAACAATTGAAACAGACTCATGGACACAGAACAGATTGATGGATGCTGGAGAGGCGGGGGTTTGGGGGACGGGGTGAAAAAGGTGAAGGGATTCAGAAGTACAAATTGGTAGTTACAAAATAATCACAGGAATGTAAAGTACAGCATAGGGAATATAGTCAATAATATTGTAATAACTATGTATGGTGCCAAGTGGATACTGGAAATATCAAGGGATCACTTTGTAAAGCATATGATTGTCTAACCACTATGCTGTACATCTGAAACTAATATAAAATAATATTAAACTGCAGCGGAAAAATTAAATAACTAAATAAATAAATAAGTAAGTAAATAAATAAATAATAAAGGTGCTTTCTTCCTTTGTGCGAAATCTTTCACCTGGGTTCCTTGAAACTCCTTCTGGAACAGCACTGGCTCTAAGGGGCAAAGTGCTTTGCAGAGAAAGGCTTCCTTCAGGGAAACCTCTGCCAGATGCTCCGCTCTGGGCCTGATTCTCGAGCCGGTCTGCTGGGGAAGAGCCGGCCTTGAACATCGGGCAGGGCTAGGCCCGGGCTGGGCCTGGGCTGTGGATTAGCCAGAGTGCAAGACCGCCTGGCCTACCTGTCCCTTTGTCTTCATCTGATGCTTTCATTATGTATTTCATTCTACCACCACTAATCTCTTTTCAACACTGTCAAGAACTGTCTTATCAGCATGTTATTCTAAACAATTGCAGAAAGGCAATTCTTTTAGAGAATATTCAGTCCTCCCCACCACCACTCACCCCTGCTGCGAGAGCCCATCCTTCCACGAGGATCTGCATTTGGGGCAAGGGAGAGGGGCTTCCAAGAGACCAGGCAAAGAGCCTGATATGTGTCCCCTTCTGTGGGGTGGCTAGGGCCTGACATGCTGGAGAACTTAATCAGCCCAAATTCCACCTGATTAGCTGTTAAGTCCTCAGAGTGAAGGAGAAGGGGCGAGCTCTGGGGGCGACTGCACTTCCAGAGTTTGCCAGGGCAAGAATTGCTTGAGTGTTTTCTGGGGACCAGATGCCAGCCGCTTGTGAGGGACAGCCTGTATGGGGCTCTTTTAGATCTTGCCCAAGGGAGCCATCTCGGGGGGGTGGTCACTGTGGGAGCACATAGCAGGGAGAGAGGGAGTAGAGGTCCCCACTGTGGTCTCCGCAGCGTGTCCTCTTGGCAAGCTCCAGGATGCACAGCGCTTCCATAGAGTGGCCCTTTCAAGAGCCTCTTAGCCCTGGCGTGAGGGGTGGGAGCATGAGGTGAGCGTGGGTGGGACTGCGGCCCAGGGCTGCTGCTCCTGCTCCATCAGCTCCCCCTGTGGTGGCCTCCGCTCAGCATGTCCATCACTCTCCTCAGGGTCCCTGCGACAGCCATAGGATTCAAGGATCCAAGGCTCTGGTCATTGGCCTCTAACTCTGTGTATGATTCTTTCTGATTGGGCATCTCAGCTTCTCTGAGCTCAGGCTCAGTTTCCAAAGCTACCTGTCATTTTCCCCAAATTAATATTCACCAGCCTCCATGGAGTGTTTTCTAGGCACCAAGACTGCTTATGGATTTTTCATGTATTAGCTAATTTAATTCTCACCCAAAACTTAAGGTGTGAAACTTGAAGCACACATGTGTTCTGAAGATAATAAATACTTATCCTTCCAACACGTCACAGAAACTTCACTAAGAATAAACGTCAGATGAGTGACAGACTGGACAAATGAATGAATGATGGAAGGAAAGGAAACAGGTCACCAAGAAGGCAGTGAAAGAACCACTGACTGGGGATGACTTCAAGCAAACGTTTTTATCTCTCTGAGCGGTTGTTCTTCCCTTTGCAAAAGGCGTCACTGGTACTAAGAGAATAAAGAAAGGCGTAGGACCTGACGGTACTTCGGCTTGCTTACGGTAAGTGCCCATCTGCTGCTGTATAAATCTAATCTCACTTTTTTAGCTCTACAAGGACCAGTTCTACTTTTCTGTCTGCCCTGCTCTGGGGGATGAGAGGGGCATATCCTTAGGAGCAATATGAAGATGCTGATGTCTCCTCATACGTATGCAATAGAACCACAGCTTCACATCAGTTTTTACAAACGCCATTCATTCTGTGTTTGGTGACCTCCAATTACAGAGTTCACTGCTTCTGGAGGCTTTTTCACCCGTGGTCACACGATCCTCAGGGTTGACCAGTTGTGCTTGCATCGGGCTGAAACTTCCCGCCTACCTCACTGAGTGAGCAAACAGAGCTTCCCTGGGCTGCACTTCAGCTCTTCTCTATTTGGAATGGAAAAGTATAGATTCACAGACTGTCAGAGTTTAGAGACACTCAGCGGTCTCTTATTCTGAGGCCCTAATTCGCAGATTAAGAAAACCCATACACAAAATCTAACCTTCGATTGGTTGGGAAGAGGCATTTCATCATTCAACCGTTTGTCCAGGCCACTGGCCTGAATGATTTCTCCTCAGAGTCCATTAAGAGAAAGTCACCTTGACCTCACATATTCAAGTTGCCTACTTCCGAATGACTTCCCAGGGCGGGGTCCATGGTGCTTGTGTTGGATAGTTGAGGTAGTGGCTCCTGGTGGGGTCACAGCACCCTACATCCATGCCTTGGGGAAGTTCCCCAGACACTTACTCGGGGTTTGGCTATGTGATTTGCTTTGGTCATTTTGGCACAAGCAGAAACTTGAAAAGTGCCTGTGCGTTGGAACTCTTCCTCTCTTGCAACCCCGTGATGGCCTTCATGCAACCAAACCTGGGCTAGCCTGCCGGGTGATGACAGACACAGCCCTGTTGCCACCATCACTCCACCCAACATTCAGCTAACTGCCGGGACCAAAGCCACCTACCTGACTGCACTGACTGTGACCCACGTAAGGGCCGTCCAGCTGAGCATGGACCAAACTGGCAACCTCAGAGTCATCAGCCAAGCAAGTGATTGTTATTCTAAGCCACTAAGGTTTGGAGTGGTTCATTATGCTGGGATTCTCCAAATTAAATTGCAGGGGCCATTCCTCTAACTAATCTGGTCATCAATTCAGAGCAGCCATGGAATTGAGCCGGCCGCTGGTTACAAAGTTTAAAGCACACAAGAGGAAGAGTTCTTCTTACACTTTTTAATTAGCAAAAATTCACAGGCACACATAGGTATACAGGTACAGTCTCAGGTCCTGAGATCTTGCTTAAAGTCACAGAGCCAGCTGGTCATCAGAGAACTCAGGATTTAAATCCAGGTTTCCTTAGCTCCAAATTTTAAGCTCTATTTTTTAAATAGAAGCCTACCAGACCTTTTATCAGGATCTCCATTGGGGTCTATCTCCCTGCTGGGCTCCTGACTTTTGTATGAAGCAACCACCAAACAGTGGGAGCCACCATGATGGGGTTGTCCTGGAAGGAAGGGGAGGAACACAGCCATGCCAAGCTGTACGCTACTAATTCTAATCACTAACATTGACCATGAATTATTGATGCCTAACTATGTGACAAATATTCTTCTAACCCTTTACATGTATGCATCTCGTTGACCCCCTCACCACAACCAACTAGGGGCGTTATTAGTAGCTCCATTTTGCAAACATTAACAAACTTGGCCAAGTAGGTGAAGAGCAGGGATTCGAACCCAGGCCAACTGGTAATGGAGCCAGTGATGCCCACCCATGTGCTGCGCTGCCTTTTGATATGGATCAGGGGTTAGGAGATTTGCTCTGGTGGGCTTCCAAAAACCAGGTAGTCAGAAAGCCTGCAAAATTATATGCAGCTACTGGGGCCAATGCTTTCTGCTCTGCGCCTGGGTTGTTAAGGGCAACTAAGGATTCGTTGCTGTGCTCTGCTATTTTAACATAGTCTGTATCTTCTATAGATTGCTTCCCAAAGGATAGAAGAGGGAACATAGTGGCCAGCCTTGGGTCCTAGAGCCCATCAAAAAGTAAAAGTCTATCTCAACATATTTTTGCCTCTGTGGTAGATATTGTGCTAGGTCTCCTCTGCCTGGTGCACCTCACAGAGCCCTCGCCACCACCCTGAGATGTCAGCATGATTAGCCCCATTTTACAGATGCCAAGTAATAGCAAGTCCCAATCAACAGAACTCTGGATAACCCATATTTTAATGTAATTGGGTACTTTCCCAGTGCCGCAAAATAATTTGTTCCCTTTAGCTCAGTAAACACTTCTCCTCCAGTTGCATTTGCCTCTTTCATTGGCTTAAGCAAACTCTTCTCCACAGAGGTAAAATCCCATCAAGAGGAAACTCCAGGGATGTCCAAATTGTCTCATGGAGAGAAATTCTGGTCTAATGAATATGAGATTGCAGTTCTCATTCCCAAGCAAGGGGACCTGGGAATGCAGACAGATTAAATGCCCTGGACACAGAGCCCCAACTGCAGCTGGGTGAGCGGGCCGCCTGACGCTGCGAATTACCTGACAAATTCTCTAACCTCACTTTCTAGCAGAGCGTCTTCCTCATTTTCTTGTTGCCCTTCAATTTCTGTGGGTCTTGTTCAGATGTTTTTAATGAGTTTGTCCTGCGGCAGCCAGGGAATGGCTAATAAGTCTTCTGGGCCCTTAAAAACCCATTAGAATGTTATTTCTTACAAAGTGAAAACTAACCTCATGCCAGATGCAAATAGGGCTCAAGCCATCAGAAATGAAGTTTGATTCTGAAGGAAAATTCCACTGAGACATGCAAGTTCTTTGGCTTGGAAAAAATAGTCTTTGATGTCTAGCCCAACTAGGCAGTCTAATATGATTATTAAGGGTATGAGTGTTGGAGAAGCTGGCTTGAGTTCAAATCCACTCTCTGTTACTTACTGGCTCAGTGATCTAGAGCAGGTTGCCTAACCTCTCTGTGCTTTAGTTACCTGACCCGAAAAGCCTGGGACAAAAATAACACCTTCTTCACAGGATCAAATAAGATATTATAGGTGTATCAGGTAGGTGTATGTTCAGTTGTGATAACAAAAAAGAAAGGGACTTAAATTAGTAGAGCCTTATTTCTCCCTGATTTAAAAGAAATTGAAAAAATGGCAACCCAGTATTGTCAGGGCAGCTCCATAGTGGTCAAGGACCCAGGCTTCCTCTACCTTCTACTCTACCACCTTGGGAACTGCCTTTCTTTCTCAAGGTCTCCTCATGAGCCTCATGGTTCACAGTGGCCACCAGGCACCAGCTCTCAGTCTATATTCTAGACAGGAAGCAGGAGGCAAGGGGAAGGGGACAGTGAACGTAAAGTCACGTGTCTCAAATGGGTCATTACCTGTTTAGGAAATTTCCTGGTAGTTCCAACCAACAATTTCTCAGATCTTTTGGGCTTCCCTAACCGTAAAGAAAACTGGGAAATGAAATAAACTGCTATTCAGAATAAAAACTTGGGATTAAGGTAGTAAACAAGGGTGAGTGGAATTGGATAGTTGACTAGTAGCCTTGGCTGTAATATTTAAAGTATTTAAAAGCAGTAGTTGTTGCTTGCTTGGCTGTAAATTTGGTGCCCACAGTAGGAGGCAGCTTGTGTGATAAACTAAACACAAACTGTGGAGTCCAATGGACTTGAATTAAACCCTTGCTCCATCCCTTACTGGGAATGACAGTTTGAGCAACTTACTGAATTAACCCATGAGCCTCAGCATTCTTGGTTGTCAAATTAAGTTTTGAGTATTGACTTTGTAGAATTTCTGGGAGAATTAAGCGAGAATGAGCATTTAAAGGGCCTGATGCATAGAAGGTGTCCAATGAATGTGAGATCCCACTCTCTACTCCACCCCACTAAGGTTAAGACACTTCTGTGCAAAACAAAAATCACAGGAATCATCTCCGCCCAGCAGGCCCTGGGAAGTGGTCAGAAACCTCCCAGGAAACAAAGCCGCTTTGCCCCCAGGCTGCCTGCTCTCTGCCCACAAAGTGCTAAAGTGAGTGAAGCCAACCCTGTAATCAAACAATACCAGATACTTTAATTACAGTTTTTTGCCGTGATCTGAATCACTGTTTTCATGTGCATTGCTGTGAATTAATCTCGTAACAGTGGTGTTAATTCCTCGATGCATAAAGCAGTGTTTCAGCCACCAAGGTACTGCACAGAGAAGGGAATGGAGTTTACATTTAATTAGCTCCTGCTCTCTACCGGGCACTGTGCTGGCGGCTTTAGAAACCCTGGCTCATTTGTCTCTCACAATAACTCTGTTTGGTAGCTGTCACCGCCCCGTTTTATAAGTAGCGGCACAGAGACTCTGAGATGCTAAGGAACGTGCCCAACAGTATAGTTTGTACAAATCCCAGGACTGGAATTTGAACTCACACTTGTCTGATTGCAAAGCTCGTGCTCTTGCCACCATGTCCTGCTATCTTGCTGCTTTCCCAGCCCCAAGAACCAACAAGCCTTTAGAACTGGGCTGTGGAGGGACCAACAGAAGGAAAGAAGACCGGGCTGGAAGCCAGCTCACCACGTCTGAGCGCCGGCCCTGACCTCCCTCCCCTGGGACCCGTGTAAGACCCTGTCCCCCTAGGGCCTCATTTTCCTTTCTGTAAAGCAGGTGGCCAGGGGATCGACCAGGATGAGACCTCCCTTGCAGTCCTGAGAGGCTACAATTAGGGAGTGAAATTATACATCTTCATTTCTCCATGTTCTGACATTAAAAACGCCTACTATGCACTGAACCTCACTATGGGGAAAATAAAGGACAAATAAGATGTGGTGACCATCGGAGGAAATTCAACTGAACTTGGGAGAATGGGCATCAGATTTTATTTAAAAATATGGAGATACTTGGAGGTACTTTCTGACAACTGCATTTCTACAAAAGGGCAATGCCGAGGGTGGTAGGCTTCCTGCCACTGGAGGTCTTCAGCCGCTGGCTGGGCCATCATATGATAATGGTGCTACGAAATATGGAGCAGTTGGGCACAAGGGTACCTGAGATTAAACACACACCTAATGCCTGGTCATTTGAAAAGAATCGAAGATGCAGACAATCAAATTGGAAGCCCCCATCCTCATGTCCCCTCTCCTGATTTCAGTCCCTAGGAACAAGCATTGTGGCTTTCCTTCCCAACCCTTTTTAAGATATTATCCTCTTAGTCATGTGTTCTGAAATTTCTCCTCTCCGTGAACACCCTTACGTGGTGGTTCACAAATCATTGCCTTCCTTCCTTTCATCAGTTACATGATGTTTCATAATGACAGGGACAAGGACCACCGCTGCACAAGTATTGTATACTTTCTGTCCTTCCTTGCACGTTCTTCCATCTCATCTCTACTCTGCTACAGGTAATTATTTCATTATTGGCTCAGATTAATTTGGTAAACTTATTTATGGTATTGTTTCCTTAAAAACCCTTACACAGCTTTAAGAACACACATGGTCACATCTGTCAGTGTTTTACATTTTGACTTCTGGGTTTCATATCTTGCTTCAGAAAATCTTCTCATCCTGTCTTATTTAGCTATAGTTACCATAAAGTTGTATATAAAAGCACCACAAAATGTAGTAAGTTAAAAATGTAATCATGTGTCTGTGCTTCGAATATTAACTGACCTAAGCTGGGTTTGGCTCTCAGCGTAGCTTGGGTTCTGTTCTGCTCCATACAGCTCGCATCCTCCCTGGCTCAGCAGGCCGGCGGGGCATGTTCCTTACGCAGCGATGGCAGACATGCAACAGAGCTCATGCCTTTGCTCATGTCAGGTCCGCTAACAGCCCACTGGAAAGCAACTCACATGGCCACCCCCAATGGTAATGGGGATGGAGAAGTATGTTTAGATCACACTGGGGTTGGGGAGAGAATGAATATCATACCCCAAAATTGTTTGTTAACCTCATTTTTTTAAAGTTGCATTACAGTTTTCTTGTTTTGTTCCAATCATCATTTATTTGTATTTAATTGAGTATGTATGTGCGTGTGTGTGTGTGTGTGTATGCACATTAGATATCTAACATTAAACCAGGGGTGATGCTAAGGTGAGATATCAGAAGGAAGACAAGGTGCTATAGGAAGGAGAGTGCTAATTATGGAGGATCATGGAATTACCTCCACTTTTCAAACCCAAGGCTTTTGCCTTCTAAAGGAGGGTTTATTGAGAATTTCATCCCAACTAGAGAGTTAACCACATAATATATAATGTGGGTCTAGGTCTCGGAGAGCTTGTCAAATGGAAGGATACATATAAGGTTGGTTTTAGGGCTTTGGTTGATGGTGGAGGCTCCTACTGAGGCTTTAGCCCCATCAAAATACGCGTATTTTCACAGAAAGCCCACAGGAGGTAGCGCAATGGGCCAGAGGTACCTTCAGGTTCAAAAACTGGAAATATAAAAGCAATAAAGAGACAGCACATGGGCTGTGGTGTGGTTTCTTCCCTGTGTTTGTTCTGGGAGGAGTGACTCCACCCCATGCGGGACCTTGGGAGGTGAGCCTGCGCGGGCCTCTGAGCAGGACGCAACGGTAATGTGCGGTTTCTCAGGCCGGGAAGGATTTGGCTCTCACACTTCTAGGCTTGAAATATTTGTTGAACACCTATCTACTGGAGAAGCTGAGCACGGCAGGGGTGAAGGGCGCGGGAGCGAAGACCACAGCGGCAGAGCTCACTTCTCCCCTACTATACTGAACTGCTCTGCTTGGCCCCAAACTCGTATACTCCCCTCAGCAAAACCAAAGCCCCTCAGCCGCCCAGACTCACCGCCCTCTGAGCGCCGGTTAGCACGGGTCTCTGGGATCCTACCCTGCACTGAGAGGCGATCAAGTACTCCTTTGTTTTGGACACTGTCCTAAGATAGATGCCTCTGGTTTTTTTCTGTCCAATGTAATCGCTCACTATCGCTCACTGCACCCACCAGCCCATCACCAAAGAGAGACGGCAGCCTCGGAAGCCTAAGAAATCGGCTGCAGCCGCCTCCTAACCTGGGCCAGCGCGAGGGCTCACCCTGTTTAGCCAGCACAGCGGCTGTTTGTGGCAGGGGCCTAACAAAATGGTAGCAGGCTGTCCTGGCTCTTACCTCCAGCTCGGAGGCCTGGCTTCCACACTTCCCCTGTGCCGTTCTGTGTGCCCTGTCCCTGTTCAGGGCCTCCACGCACAAGTCAGACCCAGCAGGGAGTCTTCCCGGGACATGACCATCCATTTCTCTTCTCCACAGACCAGCCTACTCGGGGGCAGTGCAGGAACACAGCAGGAACGAGGCATGTGGGCGTCGGGGACTCTGTGAAGTGGGGCTCGTCGGCCTCCAAGGCTTAAGGAGCTAAGCGCTTACTTCCAAAAGCGCGCGCTCGGCCTCGTACCCGCTCTGCGCCGGCAGCCCGGCGCCTTCCAGTCGATCCCGCCCGGGGTCCTCTTCCAGGGGAGTGCGTGCTCTTAAGCTCATCTTCCATCTTCCGTTTCCCAAACCCTTTCCGTGCCCCTTGGACGCTGGCATCTTGGGCAGCTTCCCACTGATCCCTCCACTCTGCTTGGGGTGGGACCTTGTGGGCTCATCAGGGCCTCTGCAGCTGTAGTCTCTTCCTTTTCCGTGTCCTTCTGAAGGCGCCAAGGGCTCATGCAGTTAAGACTGTGGAGGACAGGGCGCAGGAGAGGGCTCAGCGTTCACCCCCGTGCGCTGCGTGCTCTGTGCCCCGGGCTGGGGGAGAGGCCCTGAGCACAGCAGGTCTGGTGTATGCAGCGCCCCGAGAGGCACGCGCGGTGCAGTTCCAGCGCCAATCTGTCCCCTGTATTAAGAACAGTAAGTGATCTAATACTTTTTTGTTTGGCTGTAGATGTGCTTAACTGTGACACTTCATAAACATACTCACATCGGCTGAAATAAGAGACGCAAAGGAGTGCTCCTAGTTCAGGGAGAGGCTGTCTTTGGAATTGTGGGTTTATCAGTAAAGTTACTGCCTTAATATTATGTCTTCTGGATTCAATTGAAATCATCTTTCCCCTGCCCACAGTTACCGGCTTGGATGGAACATTGGTCAGGATTCTTTTAGTTGCAAATGACAGAAGGTGAGCGTCCACCTTCTTGAGCAGAAAAGAGCATTTGAACGGGTCAAGACTCAGGCTCAGGGACTTGCACAACATCAGCAGCATTTTCCTGCCCTGCCTTGTCACACCCACCTTCCCCTTTGCATTGACTTGGCTTCTCTGGAAGTTGGTCCTATCCTTTCCTCCTACACCTTGGGCTTCCTCTATGTTGCCAACAATGGTGGCATAGTGGTGAATGACGTGACTGCAGACAAGTACAGGCTGACAGAGCCTCCACTTAACACCAGAAATAAAGAGAAAGGTGCTCTCCCTCCCCCAAGTTTGAATACAATGTTCCAGGGCAAGTTCCTCAAGTGCCTCACTTGAGATGAGTTCCTCTCCTTCAAGTGAATGGCTCACAGTTATAGATGCACATTTGCCCAGGGTGCTCTGAAAAGTGCCAATACCTGAGCCCTGTGCCCAGAGGTTCTGATTCCATTGGTTTGGGTGATGCTTGGACATCAGTACTTTTAACAACTCCCTGCAAGTAATTCTAATGAGTAGCCAAGCTCGGGAACCACTGCTTTAGACTCATTCATTTATTCTGCAAAGAAACATTTTTGAGCACCCACTCTCTGCCAGGCAGTTTATGAGGTGCTGATAGAGCAGTGAGCAAGACAGATAAAAGCATCTTCATGAAGCTCACACTCTATGGGGAAGGTAGGCAAGAAATCTATTAATAAATAAATAAATTGTGCTAATGAGTAGGGAAGTCCTATTCAGAGACTAAACACATGACCAAAGTCTGGGTAATGGGAAGGAGCCAGCCATAAGCAGCCTCAAAGGGAAGAGCATTTGAGGTACAGGAAACAGCTGGCACAAAGGCCTAGAGGCAGGAACAGGCTTGACCTGTCCCAGAAAGAGAAGGAAGGTCAATGAGGCTGAAATATGGTGAATGAAGAAAAAAGCGACATGGCATGAGGTCAGGGAGACAGGCAGCAAGCAGCCAGCTATTGTGAGCTTCCTTAACTAGGCCAGCGGATATGGGTTTTATCCAATACGCTACGGAGCATCAACAGGTATGGAGCAATGATGGACTCGGATTTATATTCAAATTATTATTCTGGTTGCTGCATGAAGAAAGAGCTAGATGGGGCAAGAGTAGAATCGGGTAGACCAAACAGGGTGAAAAGTGAGGTTGCCTTGGCCTGAATTGGGTTTGGGGAGAAGTGAATGGGTGTCAGCTTTGTTTTTGAGCGGACAGGACACCAGAATGGAATCCCCTTCATTGTTTCTGTCACATTCTCAATACCTGGGATGGGGATTGGGGAGTAATGCACTTGGGCCAGTAAGTGCTCAAGAAAAAATTACTGAATTCGTGAAACCAGAGTTCAGAGCTATGAGGATGGAAGAGAAAGGATGGAAATGAAACCCTGGACTTACAGAGCCGGAGAACAGGCCTCCGTGATAGAGCCCAGTGCCTAGCACAGGGCCTCACACCCGGAGAAGGTCAGCGGGCGGGGACTCAAACGCAGCTGGAGGAGAGTCAACTCCGTGACCCGGGACCTTGTAGGAAACAGAAATACACACCTGAGAGGTGCAGCGAGAGCTCTGGGCTCTGCTCCTGGGCGAGAGGTTTCACACGGGCAGCCACTGCCTCCCTGTCCTGGTGAAGAGAAGTTTAACGACACTAGGGCCGGGGTAGCTACTACAGCCCCAAGACAGCAATCAAATATTACTCGGTGCAATTAAATAGGACGTATACCCTGGGCCCAGCAATCCGAGCCCCAGTGTGTTTTCCTGAGAAATTCTTGAACAGGTCCATGGCGATCTGAACAAGGAGGCCTTTCATGACGTTGTTGAGAGCAAAGACAGGCTAGGGGCCCACTGGCGGTGAAAGGGTAAATAAGTGGGGTGGATGCAAGCTACGGACTAACATGCAGGTGTTAGCAGCACCCAACTCCCTGTGCCCAGAACAACCTGGGAGACCTTAAAAACTATTGAATGAAAAATGTACGAACTATGCCATAGATAGAACCTAGCACCATGCCATACACGCCCACCGAACACGTGCACACCTACGGCAGGTTTACAAGGAAACGCACACATTTCAGGGCAGTGTCAAATATGTTAGAGTAGCTGCTGACAAGGACAAGAAATGGGAGTGAGATGGGCATTGTACAGGCCGAATAATGCCCCCCCGAAGATGTCTCCCTCCTAATCCCCAAAACCTGTGAATCTGTTGTTACGTTATGAAGAACAGGGGAATTAAGGGTGTAAATGGAATTAGCATCCTAATCAGCTGGTAGGGAGATTATCCTGGACTATCTAGGTGGCTCCATGTAACCACAAAGGTCCCTAAGGCAGAAGGGTCAGTCAGAGGAAGATGTGACTATTCTAGGCCTCAAGTTGCTGGCTTTGAAGTTATAGAGAGGGGACCATGAGCTCAGGGAGGTGCGCAGCCTCTGGAAAAGGCAGCAAAACAGATTCTCTCCTGAACAGATGTTCTCCAGAAGGGAATGCCATCACCCTTGTCTTACCCCAGTGAGATCCGAGTTGGGTTCTTGGTATACAGGACTGTCCAACAAGACATTCGTGTTGGTTTAGTCAATGAGCCTGTGGCAATTTGTTACAACAGCCACAGGAACCTAATCCAGGGATACAGGGACTTGCTTGACCTGACAATCAAAACCAACATGCACGGACCGAGAAGTGAGCATCACTCCACCCTCCTCATCCAAGATCCAAAACAACAATGTTAAAATGGAAGGGAAAGAATAAAAATAGTAAAAAATAAAATAAATAAAAAATTCATCATAATAGAACACCAGAGACCATGGAAAACAGCAGATCTGAGAAGGAGCACTCATCATGTCCCAAAGACTGAATTAGAACTTTACAGGCATGAACCCGTCTTTGGTTCCTGAGAGGCGGGGTACTATGACTGCCAGTCATACTCACTGGTGAGGGAGATTATTATTATTCCATGAAGCCTGTCCACCCCTCCCCCTCCAGTAAACGTTGTCCGCCACCCCAGCCCCTGCCCCCTGCCCCACACTCAGCATCAAGCACGGTGCCTGTGGCAGAGCAAATCTTGTGCATGTGGAGCTGATCTCTGTTGATGCTTAAGGAAGCTCCCGACTGCCCACCACACCCCAGAGCTCTCACAGTAGTGGAGCCATTCATAAAAGAGCCCTGGGACTTCCACGAGCTATTTATTCTAAACAACTTAGAACAACCCTCGGGGCCCCAGTGGGATGTTTGCACGTCTAATTTCTGTGAGCTATTGATAAGAGCCCACTCCAACCAGCTAGTTGTCAGCCTTGACTCCAAGGGCCTGGGAAATGTACTATTTGCAATTACTTGAAAAGGAACTAATTAGCTTTAAGGAGGAAACCATAGGTAGAAATGACTGAAATCAGCTGTTCAACTGTGCTTGGCAAAAACTTAAAAGGAGTAGGCGATCACTCCTCACTTTCATTTCATTTGAAGGGAGAGTAGGAAGAGGGGCGAGCCTTGCAGGGGAGTTTTCTCATTAGGAAGAGGCCTCTGAGCACCGGCAGTGCCCGCAGACCTGTCAGGCGGCTGAGAGGTCACCACGGGACCTAGAATGCTGCATTTGGACCTTGCTTGGTAACAGCATGGAAAGTATTTGGAAGAGGGAGCAAGGATCAGCTTGGGACTTTAGCAATGTGTGTTGATCTTCGATGTAAGTGTCAGGTTTCTGCGTCGCAAATAAATATGTGCTCTCCTTCAGAAGTCGCCGTTCTGAGTCATTTCTCTAAACAGATTTTAAAATAATACATTACGATGGCTCGGAGCCCAGTACTCTGCCTGGTATACAGCGGGTAGTGGTGAAGTGAGAGGACAGTGCCCTGGCCACAGTCTGCAGGCCCCCCTGAGGGGAGAGGAGTGATGCCCCCATGGGAGAGTGCTGCCACAGGCCAGGGCAGCGGCCAGGGCAGGAGAGGGAAAGGACGCCTCCCGGCGCCACTCAGAGCAGTGACCAACATTCTTACGCTTTACCACAATAACGAAGACAGAATGGCACATTTACTGAGTGCTTACTAGTCCTATGCTTTCCATGCGTTAACTATCATTATTTCAATTTTATTCTTAAGGAAATGGAAATTTAATTACCAAGGTTGCCCAGGTAGTCAAGGTAGTAACAGGACCCTTCTGAGCTCAGAAGAAGATTCTGGTGAAAGGATTTTGGGGGTAAGTCATTCACTTGGGAGGTGATTCCAGGAAATAACCAGCAAAGATGTGAAACATAAAACAAGGGAAGGAAAGAAGACCAAAGCGGAGTTATAGCTGATTATGGCGAGTGACTGGAGCGAGGCCCTGCTGGGGAACCCTGGGAGATGCAGCAGAGCACTGCCAGGGAGGGGGCAAGGACGCTGGGCATTATTGACGGACTCCCTATCTGTCACTATCTGGCGCTGCTTCAGGGACATGAACTCCACCCTCCTGCTTGTCGCTGGCTCAAGCCAGTCCTGCCCCACAGCTGCTCGCCGCAGTGGAGCTCAGGCCAGAGGCGAGAACCACGGAGAGTGAGCTGGGCACCAGCAGCGTCAGCTGACCGTGCCCTCTGCCTGGGTCCGCCCCAGTTTGCGCCTGTTGCCTGGGAATAATTATAAAATTTCCCATTTTGCTCTCAAGGTCGTCTGCTTTGGGTGATTTATATGGCGCCTCTGCAAGGGAAGGAGCCATTGCAAATCCTGATATGGCCCCAGAGCCTCTCTTCTGCATCCTTCATCCTCTGTAGGTTGCACTGTGGCCTTCCTCATCAGGCGTGGGGTGACAGCCCTGGGCGAGATGCAGGCCCTGGCTGGCCGTGCCCCTGCTTCCCAGAACCGCGAGCATTTCTCCAGGTAGGTCCTGGGCCACCGCACCTGCATCAATACGGTGCTTCATAAACACCCACGTTCCTGAGTCTCATCCCTACACTGCTGAACCTGAATCTCTGGGGCTTTGGACCTGATGATCTGCATTTTTAGCCCATTTTCAGGCTGATCTGTACAGTAAAGTTTGAAAACTACAGGCCTTGAAAAGGGAGACTATGAATGTTAACAGGTCCGAGAAGCCGCAAAGTGGGGTGGGGAATGGCAGAGCCTCTGAGCGGACCTGCTGGTTCAAATCCCAGCTCTGTCACTGACGGTGAAGAGTTCTCCAGCACAGGACCGAACTTCTGTGTTCCTCGCTGGAAAAACAGGTATACTAATAGCACTTATTTTATCAGGGCTGTTATGAGGATTAGACAAGTTAATCCATGCAAAGCCCTTAGAACACTGCTGCGCACGTAGCAAGCACTCAAGATGTTAGTTAGTGTTATTACTGACTTTTCGCATTATGCCAGGGATCTTACTAGGCTGTGATATTAATCCTCAGAACAACCACACGAGGAAGGTATTATTAAGGATTTGGGACAAATAACTTATCTACGGCCCAGAGGTTACACAACAACCTAGGGAGTAGTGAGAGGAGGGATTTGATCCCAGATCTGTTCCATCTGCCTCCAAAGCCCTAGCTCTCTCCCTGACATCCAGCTGTCCTTGGCGGGCTCATTCCCCACCTCCACTGTGGCATCCTGGTTTCCACCCCAGGCCTGGGGTCCACCAGGGACTTCTGGGCATGGAGAGGAGGGAGGCTGGCATATTGGCAGCATTTACCTGCTGCATCCAGCCCGCCTTGGCAGGGCTGGAGCTGCTCTCTGGGATCTGGTTAGCGGCTAATGATCAGTGGGCTCCGGCTATAATGATCGGATTAGCTGCGCTTTAATCACTGTCTATTGTTTCAGCAGGGAGAGAATTTCACAGCTCATTGACTGCTCTGACTCCTAATCTACACGGAGGAAACAATGTTGCAGCTCATCAAATGCAATCAGCTGCTAATTGAAAGGAAATGGAATTTTACAATTACAGGCCACCTTTCAGTGCTCAGGATTTCTAAGCACTTCTCCCCACCCTCCTTTGCCAGCTCAGCACTGGCAGGAGCACTTGACAACCTGCTAGAGACTTCTCAGAGAGCTGCATTTGGACCTGGCCCATTTCTCCCCAGCCCCAGAGCAGCAGAAAAGGGAGGCAGCATCCTGGCCAGTTCCGAGCCTGTCCTTCAAGGCTCAGTGCAAAAGAAAAAGGCCTGGGCTGGGTGTCCGCAGACCCGAGTGTCCTGGCTCACCTTCCCTTCCACCTTGTGACTGCATCACCTTGGACATGTCCTCACTCCCCTCTGAGCCCCATTTTCCTTCTCTCCCAAACCCAGATTTGATCATTTCCAAGGTTCTTACCAGCTTTGAGGATTCTATTTGCCCTGTTCTTGCTACTACCCCCATCCAGTGGAGAACATCTAAATTGACACCCTCTCTCTTGCCCAGAGATCTGCTTTTTCAAATGCCTCTAGGGTGACTGTTTAGGTCTCCCAAAGGATTTGTCCTGATGAGATTTTAATGGGACAGAAAGCAAATTTGGGAAGTATCCTACTTAGCCTTCTGATCAGACATCTCTCTCCCTGTCCTGGATCCATTCACTCCCTTGGATGAATATCAATCATGATTAATTTTCAAGACAGTCGCATAGATTTTTCTGGGTTCTGTCTTTTCCCAGTGAAATTCTTGGATGAGGGCTACCAGCCAGGAAGAGCGTTGCTGCTTTTGACCCTGTCTCAGAGCTCCGTTTCCAGCCAGCGTTTCCTCTGAGAAAACAGGACAAACCAGCATCTGCTTTGGGCTCTGGTCTCTGTCATCCCACAGTAACACTTGCTCTGCTCGGGAATGCATCCGAGGCCCGCATAACCCGAAATGCCATTTTCCCTTGGTTCCCATGGTCTGCGAGCTTGTCTGATGAGCTTATCAAACAGACACTGGATATCACCACTTCCCTTCAGGGAGATGAGTTATGGTGTGTCTCAAAAAGGCACAATCAAAAATATTTTTTGTGTGGCCAGCATTCCTTCTCAGTCCCATTTCCCTCTCTGGGTCAGAGCAACACTGTAGGAAAGTCTCAGGGTCTTAGTCTAACCCGCACCTTAGCAAGATGGGCTGTAAACAAGGAAACAAAAGGCAGAAATGGGGGCTCACCTCTCCTTTAACACTACAGTGGGCTGCAAGGAGGCCTGGCGCAGGTGACTCCTGATGTCCTTCTGGAACCCTGGCTCTGAGGCAGGCTGGGGAGAGAGGAGACAAAAGCTGGAGTCTCGTGAGGACTGAGGGAGCAGGGAGTGTGAAGGAAGCTCTGAAGTCCAGGTTGGGGGCAGAAACAGTATCACTCTGAAAGATTCCAGTTATTGCCAAAGGGTCAGAGTTCTGAGAGCCAATGTGGAGACGAGAGAGAAGGCCAAAGGTAAGAGTGAAATGCTTCATAGCTTAGGAGATGTCCGAGGGCAGTGACAAGAGACTCCTATAGTCAATAGACTGAACAATGTGGCCCCATGCTGACCCAGCCACCACGCAGGTGTCCACCCATGGCATGCTGCTAGAAAAGTACTGGCTGGTGTGGGGCCTGGGACTGGCTGCTACTGGGAGCAGAGTGGGCAGGAGAGAAATTTGCATCTGGTGGGCAGAATGTGGCATCCAGAGAGTATGGAAATAGGCAGCCTAAGATATTTCAGAGATGCTGTTGCATTTGGAATCTTAACCCAGATATTCACGATGTTCTGCCAGGCAGATGGGACAAGATGATGGGGGGTCAGAGTAGACCTCGAGCAGAGAGGCAGCCCTGGAATGTCTAAGGATGTCTCAATAGAAGCTTTTATTTTTAAAAATGTAACCAAGGGATCCTGCCTTTCATAGAGGTTTTTATCTTTTTCCTATCTTGATCATAATTCTGTTAAGGGGAAAGGTTAGCATTAAAACCTTGGTATTTTAACCAAAGTTGGGATGCACTGAATTTAGAACACTTTTTGTTTAATCATTTTAAAAAACATAATGAATAATTTATGAGGTTGTTAAATTTTTGAGATATAATAGATAAGGCCCATGGATAAAAGTTTCACATGTCCGCTTTAAGATCTGGTGTGCCTACATCCATTCAGCAAACATCGATTAAGTGCCTACAACATATTGGTTACACATCAGTGAACAAAACAGGCAAATTATTTCCCTGATCTTTGGAACTTGTATGCTAGATCTTATAAAGTATTTATTTAAATGTGTTAACCATTATTTTATTTAATAAACCAAAGTTTTATCTTCTATTAAGAAATAAATATACTTAAATACAGGATGTAACTTTTAGATGTCAACTTAAAAATTGTCAGGTAGGGACACAGTTGTCAAATCTTTTGGAGGTACATCAGCAAAAAAGTTTGAAATCAACGGTGGTCATCTACCTTCCAGAGAGAGCAGGCATTTTCTCTGCAGTGTGCAGCTGCTAAATTGTTGCCTAACTTCTGCTCAGTCTCTTATGCTATGAAGCATCACATTCCATTCCACAGAGCTCTGTGCTGGTAGAACTCTTGTCCTTTAACTTCCTCCAGGGAGCTCTAATTCTTCCCTCTGGGATCACATAGAAACTTGTTACTCAAAGTGTGGTCCTCAGACCAGCAGCACCAGCATCCCCTGGAGGCGGTTCGCGAGGTTCCACCCAGCTTACAGAACGGCTGACAGGTCTGGGCCCTCCCTAGACCCAACCAGACCCAAGGGCTGTGACTTATGAAGAAGGAGCCCTATTAAGGGCTATATGAGGGTCAGGCCACTTAGTGCATCCTACATCTCATCTATGTCTTCTTCCGCTACTCACTGAGTGTGTATTTCATCCCAAACACAGTGCCCAGGATAAACACAGAGATGCATATAAAGACATGGTCTCCTGTATCACAAAGTTCACGGTTCATAAGCAGAGCAATACTTTTCACACAGGAAAAGTGCTATAATACCTATCGACATAGGGTGCTGTGGAGGCCGAGAAGAGATCGGTTCTGTTTGCAGGTGATGAGAGAAGACTTCAGAGGGGACAATAAATGCGTGATGAGGAGAGGATGAGGAGACGACTTTAGGCAGTGAGTTGGGCATGGTGTGCTGTGGGAGGAAGCGAGCTATGCTCTCTTGGTGTGGCTGGAGGTAAGGTGGTGGGTCTTGGGCCAGAATAACTTAGCAGAGTAGGGATCGAGTCACTGAGGGCTTTGTAGGCCTTGCTGAGGAGTTTGGCTACACCCTGCAAAACAGGAGAAAAATCTTTAAATGACTTCAGTGGAGAATGTTACGGTCAGATTTATGTTTTGGAAAAAGGCAACTTTGGTGGCAGAAACAAGGAACAAGTGCCAGGCCAGTGTGGCTCAGTGGTCGAGTGTCGACCCACAAACCTGGAGGTCATGGTTCGATTCCTAGTCAGGACTCAATCCCCAGTCGGGGGCGTGCAGGAGGCAGCCGATCCATGACTCTCTCATCATTAATGTTTCTCTACCTCTGTCTCCCTCTCTCTGAAATCAATTTTTAGAAAAAGAAACAAGGAACAAGTCTCGATAAGAAGAGAAGATGGAGAACAATTACAAAGCTGTTGCACTGAATGAGAAAATGAGGGTCTGGGCAAAGTATTGCAAAATAAATGCCATCCATGCTGCTATTCTCCACCCCAGGACCAGCGCAGACAGCATTCATTCGTCATGGCTCCCCCAGAGTCCACATGAAATCCCATCATCCTACTCAGGGCGGACATTACCAACGGACCAAAAGATGCAACCTTTTTGCAAATTGGGCCTAGTCCAAGTCACTGAAAGCGGGGCTGGGGAGGAAGGGGAGAGGCTGTAAATGTTTATGGCCCTCCCAGACCTTCAAGAACTCTTCTCTTTGAGTCCTCCCAGTTACCCTGGCCAGATGTGCGATCATACCCTCCACTGCAAATCACTTGCAACTGGCTAGTGCTTTACAGCTTACAGTAATATTTTCATATTTTAATTCACACTCTCACCACGAAATAAGGCAAGGAAAGTCAGATCCACTTTCCCTTCTTTACAGCCTAGAAAACTGAGGCTTAAAGCACCTGGACTCCTCTAGCACTTGGTGTTTTCAGGGCACTTTCATCCCCTCAATGAGCATTGACTGAGAAACTATTATCCCCAACTGGGTGCCACACACTGAGGATATAGCCAAATGTGACTTGGTTTTAGCATTTCTTTTTATCGCCCATATTGGATTTATATGAGTGTATTTGTTTTATACCTTCTTCCTGATTATCAGTTCCCGGGGGGCAAAGTCTCTGGAACATATTACTGTCCCTAATCGGAGCCTGGATGGCGCACATAGAACACCCCAAAGAGAGCAGGCGTGTGGCCTGGATTTGCCCAACCTTGGCTACAGCATCAGAGCTCAGGGATCCAGCCGCGGATCAGCCCAGAGGTCTGTTTCTGATCAGCTGGACAGCCATCTTTAGTGGCTGCTATCATTTAACCTGGCGGAGAGTACAGGCCTCTTCCACAAATCAGTGTAAAACCACAACCGCAACCCGCAAGACCTGGAGACATGCAAATCCAGCGATTACACCATGGCAAGTGTGGCTGTGCTGGGAGGCAGAGTCTTCCAGATCCTTCAAGTCCAGGTTCACCTGGATCACGTCACACTGGCTGTGATGGACACAATGGGATGACTGACCATCCAGCTTCACCCACCCTGACAATTTCAGAGCCCCAAGGATGACTTTGAACCTGACTCCTTCTTTGGTCTCCAATGGTGAAACCACTTGGGGGTTTGGCAAGACAAAGGAGCTACAGGATTGACAGTGGTCATGTCACAGCCAGGCCAGCACCATCTAAGTGGCTGCCTGCCTCTTTGACCAGCCCTCGCCCCATCTTGATTTATACATGGTATTTTATAATAGCCAAAGCGACGCTCAAAGGGATTTCCTCAGCCTCTGCCACCTCCCACCACCACCCCAGACATGTAATAATGTCCCAGAAATACATGGCCTGTCATGTCTTATTACTTAAATACAGGCCCGAGAAGCTTCTCTGTGCAACAGCATGACGTGAGTGCCACCCAGGAAGGGCCTTGGGCAAGAGGGAGACAGAGCACAGTGTTCTTAAGCAGGATTGTCATCTCCCAGCATCCTTCCACTTAAAACTGGAAAACATGGGACCATGGTACCCAACAGTCCATCCTGGCACATTGGGGTAGGAACACAGAAAAGGATACGGACCCCCCAGGTCCTGCTGTGAGCCCCAGGTCTGCCGCCTCCTGAGTGTCTGGAGGAAGCGACCTTTTCTGAGTAGCAGTTTCCTGCTCTCTGTAAGGAGGGGTAATGATCCAGCTCACCAGGTCAGTCTCTGGCAGGATCAAGTGACACAGTAGGTTTGAAAATGTGAAAATACTTAGTAAACTAGAGCTTTGCAAATTTCATTTAGTAATTATAACAATGATAATAATGATAAGTTTACATTCTTGTTGGCCTCAATAAAACACCTATAGCCCGGCCAGGCGTGGCTCAGCTGTTGAGGGTCAACCTAGGATCCAGGCGATAGGGGTTCGATTCCCGGTCAGGGCACATGCCCGGGTTGTGGGCTCCATCAGTGATTCTCTCATCATTGATGTTTCTATCTCTCTCTCTCCCTCTCTTTTCCTCTCTCTGAAAGCAATAAAGATATATTTTTAAAAATCAAAAAACACCTATCTTATATGGAATGGCGATGTCAACACTGATACAATACTTTATAATTTTACAGAAGACTTTGATGCCCACTCCAGTATCTAGGCTATAGTATCCCCATTTCTAAGAGGCTAGCGTTGCTCACACAGTTCTATAAGTTGCTCGAGCCACACAGGGAGCGCAGGGGTGGAGTAGATTGAGCCTCAGTCATCCGAGCCCAGGCTCCACGCTCTTCCTCGTGTGGGCTCCTCGAGTAAGAGTTGGAGCAACAGGGGCCATTTGTGTGTGGAGGCGCCGGGGGAGGTAGGGCCAGGACCTGTCAGTCTCTATTCTGAACACCTCGGGCTCTCGTTCCTCTGTGCTGAGGAAACTCTAGGCTTGGTTCGTTTATACGAAGGCAACTGCTCTACTTGAGGCTTCTATCCAAAGTGACTGTGTGCATTGGCCTTACTCTGCTCCGGCCCCCGTCCTCCATGCCGTGGTAACTGTGCCATCAGAAGGAATTTCACCGCAGTCGCCCTGCCCGCTGGTTCCTCGGTGCTCAGAAGCATCGTGTCAGGCGGACCCTTTGCTGAGGCAGCTCTGCCCCGTGGTCATTCTGTGCTCTGGCAACTGGGTCACCTTGTCCTTCCGCGCTGACATATCTCTGGCTGCGTTCCTTTGTTCTCAGGAATCCACGTGCTCTGGTCCTTCCAGGTCCGTTTTCTGAGGCTGGAGTTTTTCAGAGCTTAATTCTCCTAGGGAGGCTAATTCTGGAGTTCCCCTGGAAACAGACCGAGGCGAGGCTGTTGTGTGCAGGTGGTTTATCTGAGCAGCGAGGGCGCTGGAGAGAGGCCCGTGGAGGTGAAACAGCGCGGGAGGAAAAGGCAATAGGAGGGCGTGCTCAGGAACCGGCCACCGCCCGCGACAGAGGCCAGCCCTCTGGGGCTTTGGAGGAGCCTCGGAAAATGTGTCTTGGGATGGAGAACTGGACTGTGAAGGAAGAATGCGTTTATCCATCAGCTCTCTCCTCCGATACTCAAGGGTGGTCCTCCTGTCCTTTTCTTTGCTGCACTTCCAGTTGCAAATGCATGTGGCCAGCAGGCTGCGTGGTTGCCTCTCATCTTCATGCCAGAGAAGCCCCAGGGCAGGAGGAAGGAGGTATGAGATGTGCACCGAGGCAGAGAACGCAGGCAACCCCCCTGAGGATCTGTCAGGGTCCAAGCAGGGCCAGGGGAGGTGGGGAGGCTGGAGGAAGGTAAGCAGCGGTGGAGAGGGTGGGAAGCGGTGTACAAAAGCTGTCCCTGAAGAGCATGCGGCCTGTCTGGAGACCAGGAGTTCGAGGCAGATGCTCAGCCAGTCTCTGGGCATCTGAACTGACTGGTGTGAAGCCATCACAGGGCACCATCCCCTTGGTGGCACGTCTTCAGAGTCATGGCTTGGGAAGAGCTCACCTGGGTTGATGCAGACATAGAATGACCTTTGATCCCAGGCCGACCAGTTCCTTGTATGACCTGAGTCTGATACCAAGAGCCGCACAAGCCATTAAGGATTTAATACGTGATTATGACAATGAGACACAGTGTGGGGAACAAAGAGGCACTCAGCAGCCTCAACAGCATGCTCTAGGCCTCAGCGAGGCTCTTACTTGCAGAGCAAAAAGATTGATAATTATTTGAAACAAGCTTAAACATTTGGATTGCTCCAGCCGCCTTAAATCACTCTGCCATATTTATACTCAACTAGTGTTCTCCATAACAGCTTCCAAATCAAAGACTTTTGAAACATTTCAATCATCATGTTTTGAAGTGATTGAGAGCTCAGGGTGTGAGCGCTGTAAAAATAAGGCATATTAACATTATTAGCGCGACAAATTTCCTGAAGTAGTTACATTAAGAAATGATCAAGGCCTTAGCCTCTATAGAGAGGGGTGGCATGTGGCTCAGGCATTTGGTTTTGAAAGAATCTTAACTCTTTTGATGCTGAAGGGAGATCAGTGGTCTGAAACCTGATCATTCCAAATGGATGGTGTTGTCAGGAAGAGATCTCCTGTCCTAACAGTAGAGAGAAAGACAGGAACAGGAGAGAGGGCTTCAGGATGAAAAGAAACCATAAAAATAGCTCACTCTTATAGAACTTATGTTTCAGGTGCTATTCTAGGCATTTTACATATATTAATTATGTAATTAATTAATATTAATAATATACTTATTAGTCCAAAGATCAATCAACCCCATAAGGTCAATATATTGTTATCCCATTTTACAAGGTGGAGAGGCAGTGAAGATCCTACATTTAGATAGTGAAAGAGCAGTGATGTAACCAGATTCACTCTAGAATACCTGATCTCAAAAAAGGGAAGGAAAACCCTATTTCTAGCTCCACAATGTGCCAGAGATTTTCTCATTTTAAATTGTCAAGAACCTTCTCAGATTTTGTCTTTCATTCAGTAGATAAGAAAGTTGGGGCCCAGACAGATTGGCCAAAGTCACATGGCTTGTAAGTGACCAATACAGGATTTTAATTCACAGCTACCATTCTGGCCCTCTGGTTCCCATTGTGAATATTTGTTAAAGGGTAGGTAACCCCTGGTGTGCAGAGAGAAATTAATAACCATAAGTGATCTAGACAGAAGTGTTGGCCTGAGGCGTGGCCCACAGTGCTGTTTGGACAGGAAGTCCGTTCCCTGGGCTGAGATTGTGTGGATCCTTAGCATAGAAAAACCAAGACCAGGCCCTTGAACTCTTAGCTGAGTCTAGAAATGCGGATGATTACTCAATTTCAGCTTTGTTCCTTTTGAGTTTCGTGGGCAAGGCTGGCTGTGCAAGGGAAGAAACGCACAGGAGGGGTATTCCGATGAAGACAGCCCAAGGACGTTAGCAACCTTCTCTCCCTCTCCCTCGTTTGTCATGGCTTCGGTCTTCTTCTTAGTCTAGCCTTTTCCTTGGCAAGCTCCCTGGGTGGACTTCTGTCAAAGTTGCATGATTACTGGAGTATTGGATTCCTATAGCCTTGGACAGAGCCCAGAGCCTGCGCTGCTGTTCCCGTTTGATCTCCCGTTCAAGTTTCCGGAGGAAGTTGGCTGAACTGAGGATCAAAGTTTTCTCCCCATGCTTCCTCCTCTCCCCTACGACAGCCGAGTGCCAGCAGTTCTGCTCGGCAGCAAATTAACTCCTCGGCCGATCACCGCCTCAGAATTTCTCCCATCCCTGGGAAAAGACAGTTCACGTGGATCCAAGGTTTCAGAGAGGGAGTTTTTCTTTGTTTGAATGAGCCTGCAAGTAAAGATATAGGACTTTTTTTATTTTCCATACCAAGGCGCCTCTCAGGGAAGCCTGCTGACTCTTGAGTGTTTGTTGTTGTTGTTGTTTGGTTTTGGGTGTTTTTTTTTCTGGACAGAACTCCTTATGGGAGCTTTCCCATAAACACAGAGAACTTGGATGCTTCCATCGGAACATCTTGGCTTCTGAAATGCTCCAACTGGAGACTTAACAGTTTTAGCAATGACTTGGGCTCTCCGGGGAGGAGTCAGATTCCTGCACAAAGAACACATATCCAGATAATCTTATGTTCTAGTACCAATACCCTACTAATTGTGTCACTTTTCTCCCCTCTGAGCCTCTGTTTCCTAAGTCAGGCCACCATTCAGGAAAAAATTAATTCTCAACTGCCTACTATGTGTCTGGTGCTGTGCTGGTCTCTGCCTCCCAAAAGCTTGAGGTCTAAATTTTACTCTTCAGTTTTTAATATGCTTACATGTCACCCGGGGATTGTGTTCAATGCAGATTCTGGGGCGGGTCCTGAAATTCTGCATCTCTAATAGGGTCCCGTGTGGTGCTGAGGACACTGATCCTTAGAATTCACTGAGAGTAGGATTTGGAGGAGCTTGTATGCTGGTACAGACCAAGAGAATTTCTAACAGATTTTAGCATCAGTTTAAATGGAAGTCTAATATGTAACAGGTAAAAATGGAATTATTCTGGTTGAGGGAGGGCAGCCTGGTGGAATCTTTAAATATCTTCAGCTCAGGCTTCCTCCTGAGTCTCTGCCTCTAGCCTTATCCACTAACGAGAAGAGCCACAAGGCACCTCTGTGGTACCACTGGCTCCACGGCAGGCACAGCTTGATGCCCAGAGCAGGGGGTGATCCCTGGGTGTGCTTCTCACATTCTGCTGATGAGAATGATGTAGAAAGATATCACCCGTGTTTTAAGAACAGGAAGGAACACGGCTCCCATGATGTTTAATCTTAGGTGTCAACTTGGCTGGGCCACGGTACCCAGATATTTGCTCCAACACCAATGTAAACGCTGCTGTGAAGGTATTTTTAAAGAGGAGATTAGCATTTAAATCAGCCGACTTTGAGTGAAACATTACCTCCTATGCTATGAGTGGACCCCACTCAATCAGTGGAGGACCTTAAGAGAAAAAGACGAGGTCCCTGAGGAAGAAGAAATTCTGCCCCCAGATTGCCTCCTTCAGACTCAAGCTGCAACACCAACCTTGGGTCTTTAGCCTGCTGGCCAGTCCTGAAAATTCTAGACTTGCAAACTTCTGTAATTGTGTAAGCCAATTAGTTCAATACATCTCCCCATCTCTCCCTCTCTCCCTTGCCCTGGAGAACCTTACCAAACTAAACCCCTTCAAGCACAAAGGAGTTTATTGAAATAAGACCCTCTCTTCTAGCTTACAATACCTGTGACCATTTGACTCTCAAATGTGTGATTTGTGCCCGGTGGTGTTACGTGTGACCCTTGGGCCTTGAACCTATGGAAGCCCCACCACTGGCCCTCGTGCTACAGCTCATTTGCATAGTGGAATCTGGAACATAGCGCAGGCCTGGACTCAGGACATCTGAATCGCTGCTTTGACTCCACCACTAGCACACTGTGACCTGAGGCAAGTTACTTCTACTGACAGCCTTGGTTTCTTCCTCTGTAAAATAATATGATGATATACACCAATTTCTAAAAGGCTTTCTAAAAAATATTAGGATCCTTTGGGGGGAAAAATCTCCAATCACCAATGCCTGGAAAATGCTGTATACAGTATCCTTTTCTTAGAGACTTGCAGTGAATATTCATTCCAAAGGCCCTGAAAGGTTCTGCAGCAAAGAATTCTACTTAACCTTGGCCGGCGTGGCTCAGCTGTTGAGCATCGACCTATGATCCAGGAGATCGTGGTTCAATTCCCGGTCAGGACACATGCCCAGGTTGCAGGCTCAATCCCGTCGGGGGTGTGCAGGAGGCAGTGAATCGATGACTTTCTCATCATTGATGTTCCTCTCTCTTTCTCCCTCTCCCTTCCTCTCTCTGAAATCAATATATATATATATATATATATATATATATATATATATATAACAGAATTCTACTTAATATTTTTCTCAGGCTGAGTTGATGCCCAAGTGCTAGCACCTATTAAATCTAGAAGAGACACATCTGGGGCTATGTAACACTAGATGGCTGTTTTGGTTCTCTTCAGCCATCAAATTACTTACTCTCTTCATAGGGTTCAAAAATTCAAAGACAGAAGCCAAGAGAAAAATCAGAATCTTTTCCATAATACTTGAAGGGTATCCTGCTTTTGACATCCTCTAAAATAGGAATATTACTAGAACTTCCTGCACTGGGTTATTGTAAGGATCATGTTAAATCACGCATGCAAAGTACTTAGCACAATGCCTAGCACCTAGTACATAGCCAATAACTTTCTTTTTCCCTTGAGCCCAAAATGATCATATTTGAAGAGAAACTCAGACATTCAAGCCTTCAAACCAAATCCAAACCATTTTATGCTTAGATTAGTTCACCCCAAGTGAAGGGCAACTTCCAGGCATTTGAAAGCTCTGATGTCCCTCTGGCAACCCAGGAGCATTCTGGAGCCAAGACACTAATGATTTAAGCATTAATAAATCCTGAGATAGGTCATCCAATTTTCTTTTAAATGCAGATCATAAGAGAGGGAGGGATATTTGGGTCAAGATGTACTGACGGTTTTACTGAATCTGAAGGCTTTGGAGCGTTTGGTAGTCACTCACTAAGTCTAGTGCCACACTGCATTTCCTCTACCCCAGCGCTTGGAAGGGGATATTTAAACCCTGGGCAACCTCCTGCTTTCTTTCTGACTCTAAAAATACTCAAAAAGTTATGTTTATACTTGCAGAGTACTTTGGACTTACCCAAAGACTGCCACATCTATTGTCTTTCTTCAACCTCTCAAATCCCACTGACTTAAGAAGGGCGAGTAATATCTCCCTATTTAACATATGTGGAAACTGAGGTCCAGAAAGTTCTGTGATTTGTTCAAAGTCCCCAAGTGAGCCGGCCAGAGAGCCTGGACCCGAAACGCCACCTCTCGACCCCCAGTGCCGGGCTCTGCCTCCTGGCCCCCGCTCAGGCGATCCCCGCAGCAGGGACACAGCGGCGCCGAGCAGCGAGCTGGGCCGAGGCAGATTGGTATGCAAGCCTGGTGGGCTCCGGCGGATCTCGCCGAGGGAACCCTTCAATCTGGGTAACAATCAACAAGATTTTAAAGAAATTTGGGCCAATTTCCTGGAAGTCTATGATTAATCTAATTGCCGGGTTTTCCTCTGTGTTTGTCTCCCACTGTTAATTTCATTTATTTTTCTCTTTCTTCCCCGACACAGACTGCCTTGTCTCTGTGCGCGGTTTTGTCACTGTTGTTATTTGTCCGCACATAGTTTATCATCGGCAGGGCGCTCAATGGGATTGTTGTGCTGTGTGTCGGGGAAGGAGAATCTTTCAATAGAGCCAACACGATGCGGCAGGCGGAGGAGCGCCGGGCTGCGTTTCAGAGGCCCCTTTTCCAAGCCCGGCTCTGCGGGTACCTGCTACGCCTCCCTGGCTCCTGGGATTCCCCAGGGCGGAGAGACCCTCCGAGTCTCCCGACCCCTCCCTCGTTAGAGAATCCCTGGGATCGCCTGAGAAACTTTAGGGGCTGTGACATGCTGCCAGCTGCTGTGAATAGGAAAAGTAGTTCAATACTAGATTTTGCCCAAATAAAATAGGAAATTTCTCCTTTCAGTAAGGGGGATTGGTTCACTGGAGGTCACATCAAAGGGACAAAGCGCGGTGGTAATAGTCTCAGAACAAAATGAACAAAGGAATTCTAATACTAGCACTTGGATTAAGACAGAGGTTAGGAAAGGCAGCAAAGAAGGGGTTACCCCGGCCACGGCTGTCCACGTTAGAAGAGTCAGAGGTGGTCAGAGAGGCCTGGAGAGAGATGGGGCCAATCTAGCGCATCAATCAGGTGAAAGAAGGGTAAAGCCGTTTTTCCTGCCAGCTGTTTCTATTACCTTAAATGTATCCAGCTGGGAAGCACACCCAGTCACTGACCCCCAGGCATGGGGGCACAGATGGGTGATTGGTCTGGCAAAACAGCACCAGGAATGCTAAACTCAGTGGGCAAGCCGAGCGGCATTGCTCCTGAGACTGAGGCAGCAAGGAGAGAAGAGTGAACTTGACCCTTGGGCAGCCAGTCACCCAGGTGACCCCCAATCTCCTCCCCAAAGCCTGCCACCTATAAGCCCCACTTCACACCATGGGGTTCCTGAGAAATACACCACGAGGCCAGCCAAGATCTTCTTTCCTCAGTCTAACTTCTAATGGAGCATTAGAGAGGCCCTGTCCTTGACTCTCTTTGGAATCTAGAGATGTTCTTTCTCACCAACCACCTGCCAGAAGTCAGAGAGGCATGAAGTACTTGGTAGCTAACCCAGGAGGCAATAATAATTATGGCCCTTAATATGGGGCCCTTAATGTGTGCCAGGTATAGACCTGCCTTATGTCATTGTTTCTTACCCTCACGCTTGTAATAAAGGTTTATTTTATAATAAGGATCAGGTACATAATTTGCAAGGCCCAGCCCAGTGTGAAATGAAAATGTGGGCCCCTTGTTAAAAAATCATTAAGAATTTCGAGATGGAGGAGAGCAGAGCATTAAACCAAGAGCAAGACCCTTCTGAGCATGGGGCCTGGTGCAGTTGAATAGGTCACATGCTCATGAAACCAGCTCTGTTTATAACTGTAACTGAGACATAGAGATGCTAAGTAATTTCCCCAATGTGATGAAGCTAATAGGCTGAAGGTCTGTTTAACTGCAGAACCTGAACTCCTGACCTCTCTGCTAAATTGTCCCAGGCTACATAGATGGTGAATGGTGGACCCTCCAGCCTTGCCAACACTCCCCTGCTACAGGCAGTTCTGGGGGATCCACTCAGGGGCCTCCGCCTGGTCACACTGTGAGCATGCTCGGGAGGCTCATACAGCCAGGGCTCCAGCCAGTAAAACTCAGTCTCGAGGGGCAGCAACCTTCGCTGGACTGCGCTGCCTCATCTAGAAGCGACAACAGCTGCAAGGTGAACAGACCTGCACACCTGGAAATGGCTCGCTCAGGTGAGTCACAGCCTCCCCCAGACCTGATACTGAGTCCAGTGTAAGAAAACTTCCAGGCTTTAATCCTGGTGGGCTCGCTGGTTCCATTTACTCTGTCTTTGCCCAGAGAGACAGGGACAGAGATTATGCAGGGGTCTTCTATTCATTTCTCTGCCCCGAGGTCCCAATTTCTCTTCTACTTTTTCTCCTAGGAGCTATGAACTCCCTAGGCTCCACGTTCCAGAGCTGTTGAGTTGTGGAAGGAGCCTAAACCAGGGGCTATCTTCCCTCACCTCCTATCATCTGGGAATGCACCTCCCGAAGGCTGTCACCAGAATCTCCCCTAACTGGACTCAGTGACACTGTATAAGAGACACAGGGCACAGCCACAAACTGGACCAGGTGTAAAGGCAGGGGGTCATCTGGGCTATGGTCTGGAGGAAGAGTTGGCAGTGGTCTGAGGTTGTGGAGAGGATGAACCTGGTAATTTGTTGGGTATCGAAGACACGCAATGAGGAAGACAGATGTGTCTCCTGACTCCTGGAAGCCGTGGTCTAGCAGACAACACAGCCAGCAATGAATGACTATGTAAATGCTCACTTAATTATAAGTGAGAGGAGTAAGGAAAACGCAAGATGACATGAATGTGTACATACAGAGGGCTTGCTCTCATCAGAGGGGCCAGGAAAGGTCTGGAAAAATGACATCTAAGCAGAAACCTCCCCGAGGAATAGAAGTTAGCCAGTGAGAGAGGTAGTAGGAGAGGGTTCCAGCAAAGAAAACCATTACCCTAAGCCAGGAATGTACCTCGCCCTTGCCTCAGTGGAACCAGAGAAGGTCCGGGGAGCAACGCTGTGTCAGAGAGTGCTGCCTTGTTGCAAGGGAGCAAGGCAGAGAAAGCAGGATTGTAGAAGGAAAACGAGGTAGGGGGCCCCATCGAGCAGGGCAGGAGGAGAGGGCAGAGTGGGGGAGATGGGGAAGAGACCCAGGGGGAGGAATGAGAATCCTGATGCCCAATTTCTGAGCCAAACCTCGGGGGCCAATCCTCCCCTAGGGGAGAAGTAGCCAGGGAGGGTTTGGACTTCATCAAGGCACTGTTCCCTCTGCAGCATGTCCTCAGATGCACACTCATTCCTTCCCTATGGGCATGGAGACTCCAAGGGGCAGTTCAGCCAGGATCAGAGGGAGTCAGTTCACCTTGAATCACGCAGCCCTTTCAGCACTTCTCACCCAGCCTGAGGATGAGAGTGATTCTTGGGAGTGGCCTGAGGATTGAGGGAGAGAGTGCTTGTGAAGTGCCTAGCAGGGTGCGCAGCCTGTAAGAGCTGCCCACAAGCGTCTGCTGCCTCTAATATACGAAGTGGGGAGGAAAGGCGTTAGAATGACCTAAGTGTGAAACCTGGTTGTCTCTCTAGCTTTGTGGTCTCAGGCTGATTGCTTAACCCTCGTAGTCCCACTTTCATCATCTATAAACCGGGCTAATAGGATTTATTAATGGAAAGATCTACGGCGCACAGTTAACGATCATCCCCTTCTTTAGTTCCTCTGAACATTTCATCTGGAAATTCAGCCATTTCAAAATTTGAGGGAGTACAGGTCTTCTGCAAGCAGTCTGCCATCTTCTCACTACTTCTAAAGGACCATGGATGCAGCCTGGAACATGAGAGTTCCCATGTCCATTGCCTGCAGTTCGCAAAGCATCTGTGTGGGCTTTGCCAGCTGCAAATCTCACAGTGGTCTCTTAAAGGCGCCGGAGGTAGGACCTGCCATCCGCATTTCATGGAGAAGAAAACAGAAGCCCGGAGAGGTCTATTTACTCCACCGAATCACTGAATTCTGCAGCAGACCCAATGCTCAGCCCCACACAAGAGAAATACCCACTTACCAGTTTAAAAAAATCAGAAAAGAGTCTTTCAGGGTCCTGGGGTGGTGGCAGGGCAGGGAGGTGAAGTGGGAAGGGCTGTGCCAGAGCAAACTAGCTTATGTTATGCAGCCCTTGACCTTCATGAAAAACCCAGTCCCAGGGAGGGCTAGAAGGGTTAGGAGTGCCTGTGGGTACAGGCAGATCCCTGAATTTCCTGACACAAGAAGTCCATGTGAGCCCCAGACACTCTCCTGGCTCCTCCCTCCCTCCCCAACAAGAGCCTTCTTGCCGGCTAATCCCTGGGGGGCTGCGGCTCCCCCTCCCACCTGGGCTCCATCCAGTCCTTCTCTGCTCCTGCCAGGGCCTGGAGTGCCGGTGGCCTGAGTGCGTCCTAGCCCACTCTGGATATTAGAGCGTTCTAGCGTTTGAAAGGCTCCTTTATTTTTAGTGCTAAATCAACAAAGCTGTTACTGTCATTTTCCATCAGACCGTCATCTTCCACGGATTCAAAATTACACTCAGCTGCAAACTATTGACACTCCTCTTAACAAAAAAATGGTTTTAATAAATCTTTGCATTAGCCTATGAGATAAAAAAAAATCTTTACCATGAAATATACAAGTGTATAAGTGTTTTATGAAAGTTTTATTAACTTTACAAAAGAAAAATTGGCAGTGGACCATGAACATCCTGTACTCCTAACACGTGGTTATAAATTACATGTTCTTTCCAATAACATCTGAAAAAGAGACTGTAATTTAAATTTCAAAACCACTTGGCATACCTACTATATAGTGCTGACATGAAGTAAAAGGAAGAACTAGAGAGGCCCAGACAAAGAAGGGAAATATAAAGACGTCCTTAGCTAAAAAGCTGCTGATGGGCACAATCCCCCTCCAGCTGGACAGAGATCGAGTACTTGCTTGTCACACCATTCAATGCACTGTTCAATCTGGGATTCTTCCTTTCAACAGAAAGAGAACTTAAGTGCTGGTAATCATCGCTTGCAGAACTTTATCTCCCTGATACCTTCTTTATGTCAGGATTTCTCAATGACCACTGCCACTGGCAGAGGGATCAAAGTTGTTATTAAACACAAATGCAGTCCCCAGCCTGCGCAGAAGGTGTGAGCAGCAATGCTCTCTCCCGGGGATGGAAGCCTTCCACTGCCTTCATGGTTTTTCATTTTCTTTCCACACTTCTTAGACTTTCAAATAAAGTTCCTATAGGGTTTGCCCAACATGGGAATTGGAACCCAACTTTTCTTTGCAAGTGTGTGCTTGAGTGTCAGGAATAATTCTGGACATTAAGGCCCCCCCCCCCAGTGGGATGCCGGGCATTTGGAGATGTGCTCTGGGAATGAGCTGATAACAGGGGATCTGGCTGTAGCTTGCAGAGTTCACCGCTTTGGGGAAATAGACATCCACCAGGACCTCAGCAGTTCTGAGCCTGCCTTCCTGGTAGTAGCAGAGCAGAAAAGCCTAATTTGAAGTCATACACACTTGGATCCAAAGTCCAGTTTTGCTCCTTTCTAGCTGTGTGACACTGAGCAAGTCACTTACCCTCTCTTTTAGTCATACTGAGAATGTCTGAAGTGTGAGGCAGCTTCCTTTAGTCTGCAAGCTCATTATTTACACACCTGAAGCTGTGACCTAGAAGTCATGCCTTCCAGACCCAAGAACTTCACACCTGCTGAGAATGGTCCATGAAAGGTGGAAGGGGGTAGAGGCCCTCCGTGGTGGTCTCTGCAGAAATAACCTCTCAGGGCCTGAAATTTTGCAGCTTCATTCAGGGTCTTGAATCTTCCAATTTGCCACTGATAAAATTTCAGCCTCTAAGAGGTGTCCCCATGTTTGGTGCCTCAGATGGCCCAGAGCTAGGAGCTAAAAATAATGCTGGGAAGCCCTCTTAGCTGGGTAACGGTGGCACTGGGAACTCTGGCAGGGTTCCTGAGATCCAGGGTCTAGGTCTTGCAAGGAGTCCCCTAAAACATTTCTTTTCATGGTAGAAAGAATTTGAATGGATTTCCCATCCAATGAGGTTCTTTCCAAAACACAGGAGATGGCAGATCTTGAAAACACACCTGCCTCTTTGCCTTTCGCCTTCATTGAAGTGGTTACTTTTTAATTCATTGTTTTAGTGGCTGGATTAGTTCATTGAAATAAACAGAAAGAAAGCCCCGCACTGGAATGACTGGAGAGTATACTACGTGGGGATTCAGCAGGCCCAGTTCCTGTTACAAAAGGGAAATGCGTGTCCTTGATGGAAAAACACAACTTTTGACCAAATAAATTATTTTCTTCCAGTTCAAAATAAGTGACGGTCTTTACAAAGTAGAACTTGCCCTCCTTCCAAATGTGTTGAAGGAGAATGACATGTGTCGTGGATGCAGAATTACAAGGACATCATGTTAATCTGCTGGGGTTGCATTACCCCCCACCGAGAAGGCAGACACGGTGCCTGGGAACAGCTGCGAGTGTGCGGAGGTCACACTCGGGGACCGGGCAGGAGCTGGCGATAGCCACCCAGGGCTGCCCAAACTTCATTACATGGGGAAAATGCACCCAGTGGCAAGATGCAGAACATCTGAGAATCAGCGAGAAAAGTTCATTTGGAGTGACGGGAACTTGATTAGTTTGAAGCCTGGTGTGTTGCTACTGCCTCCCTGACTTAGTCTTCAGAATATTAATGGACAGATTGAAGAAAAGAAGAGGCACAGGAGACATACCTGGCGACGCTGTGCATCCTTCCTAATGACGACAGTAGCAACAACAGCAACAAGGAAAATGGTCACAGTGACGTGGGGAAAGCTCACGTTTGCTGAGGTGTCACCATGCACCAGGCACGGGGGTTTACTTGCATTATCCAGTTTATTCCTCACAACCGTCCTCTGAAGTGGTTATCATGTGTTCGTATGTCCAGCTTGCAGGTGCAAACCCCTCTAGCGCAGAGAGGTAACATAATTGTCCAAAGGCACCCAGCCTGAGGTTTATGCCGCATAGGAACTTTCATTTCCACGGCTCGGTCAAGCTCGACCACCCTGTGTGTGTGCCCACATCAGACCTTAGCTGAAAGCGGTCTCCGGCTCTAACTGCCTCCTCCTGTCCATCTCCAGATTTAACTGGGCATGGCTGGATTGTCACTGGCAGGCAGGAAGAGGTTTGACACTAGTCTAGGGCTGACCTGAGGGTAGGAGCTGATGTCAGGGGCTCCTGCTGTTGGGTAAAGCCTGGCACTTGAGGATGCAGCCCTCTCCTAGTTATACTGGGAAGGCTGACCTAGCAGGTGGGTGGGATACAGAGACAGAGAGACCTGGCTGTCAGTCATTATCTAGGAGGACAGCAAGTAGGCTCTGCCACCAGCCAGCCACCTGGGGTAGCAGGTCAGGGAGAGAGATCAGGAGCTAAGGAAAGGAGTGGAACTCGGCCTGGAATAGACATGGCCAGGGCAAGACAGGACCCATGTTCTGGATGGAGGTTGGTGGCCAGGCAGCTCATTGTCACAGAGACTTGGAGCCAAGCTTGATTCCCAGGGTCACACCCAGATTACATGGTGTAGGATGCCATGCTCTGAGCATGGGGCCATTGAATGCCATGGAAACAAGAAGTCAGCGATGGGAGAACTGGAAGAATGACTTGCTCCTGAGTTATGAAAGGTGAAGCTACAACCCAGCAGAGCCCTGAGCTCATTCACTGGCTCCCTCTTTCTCTCCCTTGTTCTTTCTTCGTTCATCCATTAAAGTGTTCATTCCATAGCTTTATCTGTGCAAGCATTCTGTGATGGACACCGGCATAAAGATAAATGAGACACAGGGGAGTTCCATTTTAAAATGCAAAACTCAAATGTTAAACTCTCTGTTACTTTGCAACAGAGATTTTCAGTTTTCTGTCTTCAGCACTGGATCTCATTCTTAAAAATGAAATTCTACTTAGAAGCCACCAACACAGAAAGCACTTCAAAGAGATGCTTTTTGTGTTGGTTTGGAGGTGGATGGTGTGGCCCAAAGTCCCTCACCCTGAACCACTTCCCAGGCCCTCAGGGCTTCTTTGAACCCAGTTTGAAAACCTCCCATGACTCTGGACCAGGTTGCCCAATACATACATAATTAGTGCACAAGGAGGACATACAAGCCCTAATTTTGTCGGGATGCCTCTGTACCAGACAAGGGACTGCCCTACTCAAGTCGCCAGGCTGAGGACTGGGTAGGTAGGACACTGCTTTGGAGACTTAAAGCTTCTGTGAGTAGATGGGGAGATTTGTAGGACTGATTCTGAATAAGACCACTTGCTAAACAGTTCCTAATGATTTAGCATCATTCTATCTCAGAAAGTGTGCAGTTTGTGACAAACAGACTCTATTAATGTTTCCCTCCTGTCAGGTACAGAAGTCAGCAGCAGGAAACAAGCCAGCTGGGCAGAGCCAAAGGCGCTGGGATGCATTTCTGGCCTCGGCCCTTGCTAGTGGCGTTACCTTGGGTAAAGGACTCAACCTACACTTTTTGATCCTAAGTTTCCTCACTGTGAAAACCCCATCTCACATGGCTGTTGTGAGAATTAAAATGTGCAAATGTGTTCAAAGTATCAAATGCATGCATACAAATAGTATGGATATAAGTATGTGGAAGTTCCCTTCCTTTGATTCCTCTGCTCCCCTCTCTAGACAGAAAAAAATAAACCAGCAAAATTAAATGGTACTTCCTAAAAATAAAACTCCTATTCATTCTTCAAAACCCGGATCGGTCAATACTTCTTTCAGCAAATCTTCCTTAAGCCTCCAGAACAGAGCTAGCACCACCTTCAAGTTATCTGGAGTCTTCGTACTTGCTTCTGCTACTCCGTGTTGTGATTTTACTAGCATGCTGTAATTTCCTGTTTTTATGGTCATCTTCCCCAGTAGATTGTGAACTCCCTAGTGGAGCCTGGCACATACCAGTCAGCTATCCACATTTGAGGAGCTGTATTTATAGTCAGTAACCCCTGAGTAGCCGCTACCGTCAGCCCAGCCAGCATCCCACTGATAACTGGGAAACTTAGAGGTCCCTCTACCCAAAACTTGACGATGCATCTGATCTGCTCTCCAGAAAAGCCCTATGCCATTAGCCCTCATTTCCAAAAAACAATTCTGCACGGCCCTCAGGAAAAACTCCAAGGCTGTGTGTGTATGCGTGTGTGTGCACACACACCATGTGAATGGATGGAAAAACTGTGGAGCTATTGTTTTTGGCACTGAAGTTCTTGGGATTATAAGGAGGAGGATTTTGCTCCCCTCGATGACTGTACCAATGTGATAAAAACATAATAAAATGCCAAGTTTTGCTCCAGGCCAGCACTTTTGTTATTCTAGCCCTACTGGAGTCAGGAGCTGCCCCGTGTCAGGAATAATCAGTAGAGGACACTGGGAAGGGCAGGGACTATGCGATCACACAGCCTCAGTTTGAGTTCGGCTCCGGGCCTGGGCACGTGCACTGCCTGCGTGGGGGGGTGGGGGGCGCGTCCTGCAGGCTTGCAGCGGGGTGAGCGAGGCTTGTGTGCTGCAAGCTGGGGCTGGGCAGAGTGCGCACATGGCTCTCCTTCCTGTTCCCAGGTTGGTTCTCAGGCTGCCTCACAGCAGGTGACTTGGATGTGTGTTGAAGGCCCCCCAGTACTCAGGGAACAAGGCTGGAACTGAGTCAGGAGAATTGGACCCCAAAGCTCTTGTGGAATGTGTCTGTCCTTCACTTGGGAAGTCTGAAATTTCTCATTTTGATTTTTATCTTTAGCTTGATAATGGATGTGGCCAGTGCCTCTCAGCCAGTGCCCTGGGCATCCCCTTTGGGCCCTCGAGCCCCTCTGCTCCCCTGGCTGAGTTCCACAGGAGGACCCCTCGGACCTGAGACAGGCCCAGCACTGCTTTGTTGCTCACCAGTGGCCTCCTGAGCACTCCTTTTTCCTCATGCTGCAGTGTAGAGGGATCAAGGAGGGAAACAGTGAGCAATGGTGACAGTTCTGTTGAGTAATGAAAACAGCAGCAGAGATGGCAGCTCTGGGGCTGACAGGGACCCACCCTTCCTTCCCGCCCGCCTCAGCCAGGCAGCCCCCTTTCCAGAGATTTCATTCCAACAACCTCCGTGGAGCCAGTGAAACGGGTGCCAGATCCCAGCTGATGCTCGGGGACAGCCAGGCCGCAGGGTGTGATGGAGGCTGGGGGTACCCCCACCTCCCCCTTCAGGACCAAGGCACTCCCTCCCTCAGTGGATTTGGCTGCTGGGCTCACAGCTGGGGCCCCCTCTGGGGATTGTTCTCAGCTGCTGGGTGTCACCTCACTCTAGGTCACATCTCCCCACTGGAGGCACAAAGCCTCAGTCCCCTTGTCCACATTGGGACAGGTTTGAAGCCCCCGTCCAGTTCCAGAGTTCCCCATGGCATCAGCAGAGGCCACTCTCCCCAGCCCTGCCCACTCTCCTCTCCTCCCTCACTGAGCACGTGCACACTGATCTGACCAACAAGCGGGCTTCCTGGGAGCTGAGCGCAGGGCTGGAAGACTTCTGGGCTGGGCGACGGAACAGCTTAGTTCTGCGCCCTGCTTTGCTACCATCATGGCATGTGACTCAGGCAAGTCCAAGAAGTGAACAGATTCAACCTTAAAGTTCCTTTCAACTCGGACTATCCCTGAGTTGTGCTGAAACGTGAACTCAGAGTACCTGAGGTGCCGTCTCTCCTGAGGGGGGATCACACATCCTCGTTTGCCTGTGACCTTGTCAGGTACTTCTGTTGTTTGGGGTAACTGTTAATAATGTCCCTTTCACTCTCAGAGCTGTCCTGGTTTGGACAATAAGTTTTTGGTTACTCTACTTATGAGAAACAATGGACATGAGGAGTGGGGATGGGCTTGGGGAAGAAAGTATGGAGTAAAGTCAGAGGGTCCAAAGTCATGGCACCTCTGCCTCCGGCTTCTCCTCCCAGGCCCTGTCTCTCCAGGAATGTCCCACGCCTGCAGAGAAAGCAGCTCCATCTGTCTCCTCTGTGGCCCTTTGTTCCCTGGGATTTGCAGATGGAGGACACTCGGGACAGCCAGCCTTGATGAGGGCAGCAAAGAGTTAATGCAGCTCCCAGGGGGCCAGGCAACAGCCTCAGCTGCTAGCAGGCCCTGATTCTGATTAAAAAGGTGTTTGCACAGGAGTATAGAATGTGTGCGAATGAGGGTGGGGAAGGCGTATTTGGGCATACACATGTCTGAGAATACATGTGCCTGTTTGAGTGCACACAAGCATCGGGTAGTCTGTGTGCCTTTGTGTATATGTATGATATGTCCGCATGGAAACCTGTGTTTGAGTAGTCATTAACGCATGTATGTGTACTCACTGTGTGTATAAGCATGTGCATCTGCAGCTGAGTACACAACCTATGTGAGTGCAGAGAAACATTTTGGAGATTTCAAAGCATTTAAAAATAATAGTCATGATTAAAATGTGTAGAGTGCACACAAGCAGACGGTTGAGCATAGGTGTGTAAATGTCTGGGTGGATGAGAAGAGCTGGGATGGGCAGTGATGTAAGTGGGCATTTATGGACTATCCAGTGTAACTGTCCCATTCTACAAATGAGGAAACAGGTTCACACAAGTGACCCCTCCAAAGTCACTAGATTGCTTGTGAAGTAGATGGATTATTTTCAATTTCCTAACTCCCTCCTTCCATGTGAATTGCAGAGCAGGGGAATGGGGGGGTCTATCCCCCTGCCCATTGATGTCGGCCTTGACCATCTGACCTGTTTTGAGCAATGGGATATGAGTGGAAGGCAAGGGGTGCCAGCTAAAAGCCAAGATTTCAGGGGCACTTACACCTCTGTCATCATCCTGAAAATTTGCCCCAGGAAAGCTGCTGCTTCCAGGGAGATGAGACACCTGTGGAACCACCTGAATGCAGTGAGTAGCCTAGAGTCCAACTCAGCTGACTAAAGCCTGAAGCTGAGGCACCACTAGCATTTATCAGGCAAATCGCAGGTCATCTGCCTTTAGGTGAGCGTGCACATAGATGTTTGTTGTAAACCATTAAGATTTTCAAGTGGTCTGTGATAGAAACAGCTGGCTATACACCTGCTGTGACTGGAGCTTAGGTGGAGGCCCTGTACTTAGGTTCCCAGGCTTGTCTGGGGTCACTGGAGGAGCTGGGTTCCATCCTAGAGATAGTGATTCAGCTGGCCTTGGGTGTGGTCTGGCCTCTGTAATTTCCAAAAGGTCCCCTGGTGATCTGAATGTGCTGACACACAGCACAGGGGGTAGGGGGCCACAGGATGGAATGAGAGAGGTAAGTCTAGGCTTCATGTAGCTTTAAATGCCAAGCCAAAGAGCTTGGACTCCATTCTGAAAGTGATGTGGGACCAGCAAAGGGTTTAAGGAGAAAGAGCACATATTTATGTTCATGCCTTAGAAGGATCACCCAGACCCTCACCTGCGTGGGCTCCAGGGCTTCCTGCTTGACCAGATGTGGGACCCAGATGTATACCTGGGCACTCGTTCTGCCTCAGCAACCATTTCCAGAGTGTTCCGTACACACCCATGCGGCCCCATAGCGGGGAACGACCATCTCAGAAGAGGAGAAAGAAAAATCAGCAACTTTTCCCAGCAATGCCATGGCTGCTGCCGGATCACAGGCCTCACCATCCCTTACCCGCCACAGTCTGCTCCCTGCGGGCCATGCAAAGCCCTGCCCCGCTGGTGAGCCATCCCAGGTCCTGACTGCCTCTAGGATAGGGCCCAGACTCTCCCCTAGGGGTCAAGGCCCCTCCTATTCCAGCCAGAATCCGCCTTTCCATCTTTATCCCCCACTGAAACTCCTCAGGGGCCTTAACTTGAACTTGCACGCATCAGCGACTGCCTCCCTCATGCTTTGAGCGCACTGATTTCTTGGCCCCAGAGAATTTGCCCTGCCTTCTCCGCCTATCAAAATCACACCATACCTCCACGGCCTCGCGTAGGGGCTTCCTCCCCCCTTAAAATATTCCTGGACTCCCATGGCCCCAGGCAGAACCACTGTCTCCTTCCTCAGAGCCCTCAAGCCCGCCCTTCGGTCCCCTCTTGTTTTCCTTGTCGATTATTGACACCCATGCCTTGTTCGGCCTTTGTGAGCCCTTGGAGGTCTGGATCTAGCTCTCACATCTGCTCCAGCAGCCCTGCCCCTAGCAGTGCCAGATAGGCAGGGGCTGCCAGGTGAGTATTCATTGAACTTGACCGAATTCCTTGCCCAATATCTGATGCAGGAACAGCAAGGGCAGTGTGGCTGGCTCCAAGCTCCGGAGACAATCTCCCAGAGGCATTCTCTCCACACACACCCCCTCCCCCAGCTTCTAAGGATGCTCAGCCTTCGCCCTTCAATTGGGCTCAGAGTCAAATACATCTCCTGGAATGTTTTAGCTCTCTATTATCAGGATAAGAGCCGGGCCACTGACAGTTCTCTGGTCCACAGGCCCATGTGCCCTGGAAGGTCACAGGCTTTATCTTGTTTATGTCTGTGACTTTCCTGAGGCTCTTCACTTCTTGACAGTGTCACAGAGCAGGCCTGTTGCCTGGGATGTGTCTGGAAAGTGGCCTAGCTCACTCCTTCAGGGACAGGGAAGGGGAGCCAGCCGTGGATGATGGTGGGAATTTCTGGCCCGCCCTTGATCAGTCTGTTTTCTAACTTGAAGGCTAGATCTGGAGCTGGGGCTGAGCATGGGTTACAAGGCACAACATTGAGGTTAAAGTGGAACAAGCCAGAGCTAAGCCACCACCCACCTTGTTCCTTCTTTGATCACCTGTAAAGACTAGCTCCTAAAAATTTACATAACTGGCAGGGGTGGGAACAGAAGGGGAGAAAAGGAAACAGGACGCTCAGATGGAGTCCCACCCCGTGCCTGAAAACAGTGAGTACAAAGGCCCTAAGGTAGAAACGTGCTTGGTGTGATCTCAAAGAGGCCTGCGCAGCTGGAGTGGACTGGACAAGAGAAAGAGAGTTAGGAATTAAGGTTAGGAAGGTAGAGGAAAGTAAGCTTATGGTGAAGATGGAGACTTTTACTCTGAGTGGTCAAATGTATGATCTGATTGATTTTCCCAAAACACCACCCTGGCTGCTTTGGGGATCACAGGTTCCCACCTTCCCCTAAAGTAGGGTCCTTTCTGTCCTGTTTTCACTATTCTCCACCACCCAGTGCGGTGCCTCTCAGAGTAAGCCCTCAGCAGATATTTTTTGAATGTCTTGGCCACAATTCAGTAGCTTTTACTTAGGCTCCTTGTGAATTTCAAGGGCACTGCAACTGTCACCCAGATGGACACTTTGTCTCAGTACCGTGTTAGGTGTTTCTTGTGTCATGGGCCCTGTTCTCCAGATGTCAGATGGGTTGCAATTGACATATGGTACCCGCTACAGCTGGCAAAAGCACAGCTGGATGTAATGCTGTGCACATCTGGTACCCACATGTCTAACCGTGGACTTGATAGTCAGCCAGCTACCTGTGAGCGCATTGCAGGCAAGTGGGAGAAATGTGAGTTCCTCAGTGCTGGCAATAGATGGTGAGTGCAAGCCCCTTTCAGGATGGCCTGTGGCCACTTTTCCAGCTTGACCCTATGCCTATGCCATGACCAACAAGTGGAGCTTCAAGCCCAGGGCTCCTTAGGTCCCCTAAAACACAAACTCAAGTTTATACAGGTGGCAGGATCCTTAGTGTCTACTTTTCTTAGCCTCAGTTTCCTCATCTGTAAAATGGGAGATACCTGAGCTGGAAAAAACTTAAAAACCATTGGCTACAGGCCCTCATTACACAATTGGGGATAAGTATTAGATGGGTCTTTCCTTTCTCTGGCCTCTGACCTCTGTCCTCTGCAACATAAGACCAATTGTAAGACAGTCACTTCCTGTGAGTCCCCAGGCAAAAGTTGAGTATTCCTCCCTCTCAAAGACCACAGGCCCCACTCCCTGCCTGGGAACAGACCACACCTTGCGCTTCAGCTGGTTTGGGAAAATCTGACTTCATTTCTCTTTTGCATCCTGCCAACTTCACTTATGACAAGGCCACTTTCTTGAATGAAAATGAAGACTCTTAGGTTCAATTAATACTATAATTTTAAAGTACAACATTATTGGAGCTTTTTCCCCCAAACTTCAACTATAGGCATTAAAGAATCTGCAGGGACCTATTTTAAGCACTGGAGTCTCCAGTACATTTTAGAGCTGCCTTTAAAAGACACAGGCAACATGTGAAAATCCCAACTGTTTCCCTAATGCTCTCAGCATCTCTGAGCTGAGTGGGGAAGAACAGCTTCGGTCAGGCCCCTCTGCAGAAGTGAAATTGGACGGAAACTCCTCACACTGCTTTGTTATGAACAACCCCAGGAAGAAAGGTATTCTCCTGGGAAAGGAGGCTGGAAATTCAGACTCCTGAGGGAGGAAAGCTCTGGGAGACTAGGAGAGAACTGGAACGATAGAAGGAAGATTGCCTTTGACCTCACACCCGCCTGGACTGGAGTTTCCTTTAGACGCCTATTTGCCCCTCACACAGACCCTTGGCAGAGGTGGTGTCATCGTCTCTTTGCAGATACAAAAACTGAGGCTCAGAGAGGCGTCTGTCTAGGAAGTGATAAAGCCAGGCCTTGGACCCAGGCTCACGTCCTTTTCATTTATCTGACCTGCCCAGGAAGTGTGCAGAGTGTTATGCAACCTACTCTGGAGCTGGGCTGCCACTCATTCAGCTTAAAGACCTTGGGCAAGTTATTTAACTGCTCTGTGCCTCAGTTTCCTCATTTAAAGTGGGGCTAATAACTGTAGCTGTCTCAAAGGGCGGTTATGAGGATTCACAGAATTAATGCAGAGAAAACCTCAGGGTGCTAGGTATACTCATACTTGACACCTGGTAAGAGCTATAAAAATGAGCTCTTATTATGATTTCCTGACACAAGCTAAAGTTGCCAGGGTGGGAATATGGACAAGTGGTGGAATCATCCTCCCTGACTGCCCTCTGCTTTACCCTCCAAGCTCCCCTGAGATCTGACGCCACCAACGCCTTCTTTGTTGCTGAATCCACCTCCCTCCTTCAGGACTGTGCTCTGGCCTCCCTGCCCTTCGCTTGCTCCCTGTATCGTTCAACCCTGAGCATTTGCCACGGAACACCTATGTTGACTGGAGTGAGTTTCTTAAGATTTCAAAGGCTTGATTTCTCCATCTATAAAATGGAAATAACATTGCATCTCTCATAGGACTGTTGTGGTAATTAAATGCCATTAACATATGCAAAGATCTGAGGCGATTACTTACTTATTCAGTTTTAGTAATTATTATTTATGATTGCCTAGCATGCTAAAGTTGCTTTTCCTTTTCTGAAGTCTACTCATCATTTCAGAAGCCAGCTAATGTTACATTCCATCCCCATCCCCCATGCGGCTTTTGCACAATTAACCTTCTCTCTCTCCTAAATTCCCTGTGGCAACACCCATTTGAGACTGTGGTCCTCTCTAGACTCCATGCATCTTTGTGCTTCCAGGGGAGGGCCTGCTCTTATCCATCTGTGAGCAGGAATCAGCTCTCCCTGTGGTGTCTGAATCAACCAGGAGGCAGTTGCCTTGTCTTTTATGAGTGCAGTGGTCCTGGGTCCTCAGTCCTAGAGAAATATAACTTTAGCAGGAAGGAATTCTAAGATGATTGAACTGATCCAATGTACTGGGGAGGCCACGGAGGTCAGAAAACAAAAATAATTTTCTCAAAGTCACAAAACCACAGGGAATCAGCATGGTAGATGAGAAGGAACAGGATTTGGAGAACAATCCTCAAGTTTGAGCTCCTCTACCAGCCATTAGGACTTTTAACCCTTCTGGACCTTGACTTTGACCTCTGTCAAATGGGTATAAGAACAGATTGTTATATTTAATCAGCTGACACAGAGATTTTCCAGCACATGGCATAACTATTATTACCCTATAGGGTTGTGGTGTGTGGACTGGGATAATTTTCCTTCCATGGCTCCTGGCTAACTTGTATTTCTCTGAACAACTGGCTCCTAGTAATGCTTTTTTTCGAGGGGGGGGGATTTACTGAGAGCAAATTCCTACCCAGGGCGCTGGTGATGGTCCAGCACCTGAACCCCAAACTTCAGCATCAGTCCTGTGGGGTTGAGATGTGCCCTAAAAAGGCCATGCAGGCCACTGTAGCAATGCTGCCTCTATACCTGCCTGGCATGGTTATCGTCTTTTTTACAGAGATAATGGGATGCTCCTGCCCAATGTATTTACTGTCCTTAAAAACAAACACAAAATATCTTGCCCTAGATATTCTATTAAATCAAATAACAACTGCAACTCCACACCCAGGGTGGAGGCCAAGGGACGCGCTCTCTTGGAAGATTTGTTTTCCGGACTACTTTATTGTCGGTGCCTGACCAGAAAATCAAGTAGCCCTGGCTGAAAGAAAATGCCTATGTTCAGCCTCCTTTCCTTTTCTGGGGTGTGCACAGGTGTGGTGCCACCACACTCACCGCCTCCCCTGTCACCGAAGCCCATGCTGGGGAGAGGTGCTGACCACAGGTGGTTGTATGTCAGCAGCCTGGCACCCTTCCCTTTGGCAGAGGCTGAAAAGGCCCTCAAGGTTGGCAGGGCCCAGGCATCCCAGAGTCTAAATGTCCACCTGAATGCCTCTGGCAGGTTCCAGGCTCATCTTTATTTCATTTCTCCCAACCTGGGAGATGCCAAGAGAGAAATCTGGACTTGTTTTCAAAGGCTTGAGCTTCAATGATATTTGTGAAAAGTAAGCATCTTCATTGAACATTTCTGAGTGGCAGCCACAAACAAGGACCCATGGACATAACTGATTTATTCCACAGACAGTGCAGGCCCTCTGTTGGGCATCCATTCATGCTCAGAAGGGAGCTTGTGATGCTATCAGTCAGAAGACTGGTTGCAAGCAACAAAGCCAACTCTTGCTGATATATAAGGGAATTTATTAAAAGGATAACAAGAGCTTGATGAATCAATGGGAGAGTTGGACAACCAGGCTTGGAAGTAGCCTAGAAGCAAATAATGCAGGATTACAATAATGCAAGTATATTCTCATAGCAGAAGCAATCAGATCAGGGAACTGCATGGTTAGGTGAATTCTGACCACCTCTCTCATCTCCGTATTATTTGCTTAGAAAGCAGGTGACTAAGAGAGAAAGTCAGCTGGCCAAGCTTGGCCACATATTTACCCCTGGGTCTGGTTGAGAAGCCCACAGGGGCCCCTTTGGCTTCCATGATGGGAGAGCAGGCATCTGGATTTACCATCCTGTCAAGATTGCAAATAACACAGGAAAGTAATTTGTCAAAAAAAAATCAAAAAATAAAAATAAAAAATCAAGATCCTAGTTGAAATGGGGAATGGAAGCTTTACAGCCAAAAAACAAAAACAAAAAATCCTCTGTCCTCTGCCTTTTTCAGTTGAGAATGATGTGTGTGGTTTTGAACACCCAACCATCTAAAATCATCTTCTGAACATCTACACTATGATGGGCCTATGCTAACTCCTGGGGATACATGGGTAAAGAAATTATCTAGCTCCCTCTTTCCCATCAGAGACCCACAACTGCTGTGCACCTTCCCTCCGTCTCTTGGGTCCCTTGGCCCTGCTTCTCTTTTCTCATGCTGGCCTGGGGGGAGTCCTCCCCATGCTACCCCTGACCCCTGTAGCTTCCTAGGGACCCAGTCCCGGTTTCCCCTGAGACCCACTGAGTCATTTCTTACCCCCGAGACTCAGCATTAGCACCTCTTTGGAGTCTCAGGCTTCCCTACTGGCTTCAGTGAAGGAACAGAAGCAGGGACTGGGTCCCCCAACCCCTCTTCACCCCACACAAATGTGTCTTGTCTCCACAGGCCGCTAAACTTTGCGAAAACTTCGAAACAGGTAGTTCAAGGACAGGCATTAGGTGATGCAAGACAGGGGAAAGCCTGCAGAGACTGACCCACATCCTGTGCTCCCCGGCCCCGGGGGGACCCGTCAGAGCACTTGGCCCTGCTGGGGATTTTTGCAGTAACCGGCTCAGCCCGACCATGGTAGGAACCCACCCCTCGCGGTGCTCTCTTCCACTGTTGTGACAGAGTCTGCTCGGATACCTTTGGTACCCAGCTCCCAGAGAAGAAAACAGATCACCTGTCACTGGGTAATTATAGAGCACCTAAAAGGCCATTTAGCTACTGTGCGATAAGCAACAGACTATTTTAATAATGACCAATTACCATACATTATAGCCTATCACCCGGCATTTGATTTCTACTGGGGTCTCACCTGTTCCTGGTGGAGAGTTTCACGGCTGCTCACACCTTCCCCAACAGAAGTTGTGTCAGTTTCTAATTGAAGCACTGTTTTTATAGTTAGGGAAAGTTTGCAGAGGTGGTGCAAATTATATCATGCCAAGTAGAGGAATGGGCTCTGCCAGTGCTGTTTCTGACAGCTCTGCCATCACATCACACTGGGCAGGATGGAGGGTGGGATTTATTCCATGATCTGTGTTAGCCTTTCGACATTAGAGGAGGTATAAACCTGGAGGCCCACTGTCCAGGCAGATGTGGGCAATCCAAGCACATGCCCACTCTCTGCTGGCCACTCCTCCCCCTGCTGGGACATGTCTTTTGCTGGGATGTTGAGCTGAGAGTTACGGGGCTGAGCACCCTGCTCATGGTCTGCCATGGAAGCTATAGCAGACCCTCCTAGGACACAGGGTTCTTCAAGGGGCCAGGGAAGATGACCATCCTCCTACCCTCTAAGATCTGCTCAGCCCATTCTCCTGGCCTGGGCCCCCTCTTTAAATTCACTCTCTCAGCCACTTCCCTAGGGCCCAAACCTGCCAAGGGGACAGCCAGGTCAGTTCTGGGTCAGTGCCTATCCCCACAGCCATGTATCCACTGAACTTTTTTCATGATCTACACAATGCAGAGGCTTAGCTCTGAATCCTTTCCTCCCAAGAAGGCACCTGGTGTCCTCATGAAATTTTTCAACCCTTTTACACACACATACTTAAGTTCAACCTCCAAGAGACTCCCTGTTACTAATTCCCAGAGTTATAAAGTTATAGTGGTTTCTATTTGGGACAGGCTTATACAGGATCTTACACACCACTTTTCTGCCCTGACAAAGCAGATGTGACCCAATCCATCAGACACTATTATCATAGCCACATCCAACCACTTCACCCACGACTGCTTCCACTGCCCAGCCCGCTGCCTCCCACCTGGATTACTGCCGTAGGCTTGTAACAGTTTTCCGCGCCCCTTCCTTGCCCCCAAATGGTCTATTCTCAATATATTAGCAAGAAAGATTTTGTTAGAACTTGTTCAAATCATGTCACTCCTCTGTTCAAATCTCCTCAATGGCTTTCCATGTCATTCAGAGTAAATATTTAATAAACATAAAAAGTTCCAGAGTAAAAAAATAAAGTAAAAACTCTTACTCATCTTAAAGCCTGCCATGCTTGGTTAGCTCCATACTTCAGAGGAGCTGGTTCACTTTGCTTATTCTGTTCCAGTTATACTGACCTATTTGCTATGTCCTTGGACACAATGTGACAGTTTTATTTCAGGAAAGAAAAAAAAAAGCACCTAAATCATCTTTGCTGGCATTAATAAAGTAAATAAGATGAATTATATTCCAACCGAACGGTGAGCTGAACTCAGGAGCCAAAGAAACATCAGACCCAAGTTGGCAGCTGAGCGTTCATACTGGGGATGGACAGGGAAAGTGGAAGTTTTTTTTGCCCCAGTTATGATGACTCAGAAATGGGAAAAGATGGAAACTAAAGATAAACAACAAGAGTGAGCCGAGAGGAGAAGGTGGAAACCCTGAAAGAAAATTACCAGAGCAATGGAGCTGAAAACATGAGCAAATGGCTGCAAGTAGAGATTGTGGGGCTGGTGGCGTCTCATCCTCCTGGGCAATGGGTCTACTCCAGCCAAAAACCAGACACTGGGAAACGTCCCTACTTGAAGATCAAATGACACTTATCATACCTATACTTTAAAGAAAAAATTTACAGATATGTGCCCATTGTACCACGTGTTAGCCACCATGCTAAGCTCAGTGACAGATCCAGAGAAGCATATTCCCTGTCCTCCCCCCCCCCCCCCCGCCACACACACACACTTTTAGCAGCTTACAATCCAACGAGGAGGGAAAAACACACCTGGGTGAATTATTTAATAATATCAGTTAGGAAAACAATGAAAGAAAACAAAAAAGAAAAGAAAAAATAATAACATCAGTTAGGGAGATAGTGTGATGTACTGGCAAGAGCATGTGTTTGGAATCAAACAGATCTAGATTTGGACCCTGGATCTCCCACGTATAAAATGCACCTTAGGTAAGTTTCTAAAACCCTCTAAACCTCACTGTACTCATCTTAAAAATGGAAATAGGAATGCTTACATCCCAATGGCTGGCGCATAGTAGGTGTTCAATAAATGTTGGTTCTTCTTTTATAATGCAAGGTCATATGTGACTATGCCAGAATAAATAGGACAACCAAAGAGACCCTCTAGGAGTTCAGAGAAAGGAGAGTTTAAGATCCCAGGCAATGCCCGGCCAGGTGTGGCTCAGAGGTTGAGCATCGACCTAGAATCCAGGAGACTGCGGCTCAATTCCCGGTCAGGACACATGCCTGGGTTGTGGGCTCGATCTCCAGTAGGGGGCGTGCAGGAGGCAGCCAATCAATGCTGACTCTCTCATCATTGATGTTTTAACTCTCTCTCTTCCTCTCTCTGAAATCAATAAATATATATTGTTTTAAAAAAAGATCCCAGGCAATGGAAGACTTGGATAAGTTTCTCAGAGAGAGGGTAGACCCTGAACCACCTATGATAGTTAATTTTACATGTCACCTCAACTGGGCCATAAGGTGCCAGATATTTGCTCAAACCTTATTCTGGGTGTTTTGCTCAAACCTTATTCTGGGTGTTTCTGTGTGTTTCGGGATAAGATTAACATTTAACTCAGCAGACTTACTTAAGCAAACTGCTCCCCCTTATGTGAGTGTTATCATCTAATCAGTCCGAAGTCTGAACAGAATGAAAAGGCTGAGAATTCCTCCTGCCTGAAGGCCTTCAAACTGGACATTGGCTTTTTCTCGCCTTTGGACTTGAACAAAACAATTGGCTCTCCTGGTCTCCAGCTTTCCAATCCATCCTGCAGATCTTGGGACTTGTCAGCCTCCATAGTTAAGTGAGTCAATTCCTTATAATAAATCTCTTTTTACATATGTATGTATATCTCATGTGTATATATGTATATATAAACAGAGCCTGTTGGTTCTGTTTCTCTGGAGAACTCTGAAAATTTACCACCCTTGAACGATGGGTTGGGTTTGAACAGAGGTGGAGTAAGGGCAGGGACAAAGGCAAGAAAAATGAGTGAAAATCAGAGTTGGGTGCTTTTCTGAAAACTGAAGAACTCTGAGTAATGCTAGCCAACATTTGCTGAGCATATAACACGTGCCAGGGGCTGCTCTACCTGCATTGTCTCATGTAGCCATTAACAGTCTGATGAGCTTGGTACAAGTGTTACCCCATTTTACAGATCGAGAAAACTAGACACAAGAAGTCAATAACATTTCCCAAGTTCCCACATCTAGCAAGCAGCAAGATCAGAGTTCAGACCCCACTAACCTGACTCCAGGGTCTATGCTCTTACTCTCAGTACAGATTAGTGTTTCATAAGGTTACTGGATAAAACTAGATAACACAGGTGAGTTTCAGATGCCAGACTAAGTAGGTTAGGTAACTGCAGAACTTAGGTCATCATTCAGTTGAGAAGGAAATTGAAGTTCAGAGATGAGAAGTGACAGAGCCAGAACTTGACCAATGGATCTTTTGTCAGCTGAATCAAATCTTTGACCTGCCTCAGGCAGGGTCCCTGCTCCTTTTGGGGCCTTACTGTAACATGTACCTCTCCTAGGACTGGGCCTCTCCTGGAATCTCTCTGCTGGGGTCCCTCCAGCCCAGTCACTCACAATCAGCCTGTGACTGTATAATTCAGCTCCCTCCTTCCTCTGGTTGCCTTCTCTTGCTCATAGAACCTCTCCCTCTTTGCCTCAGTTCCAACTTTCATAGTCTCAATTTTCTACAAAAAGGATCACATTATACCAACTGTAGGTCAGCTCCAAACAAGGCTCAGGGGTCAGTCCTGTCCTCAGCTAGAGACACTTTAAGTAGCTAATGTCGGGTACAGGAAGTGACTTAGCATGCCTCCCTGGCTGCAAACTGGCACTGCCCTCAGGGCCCAGCACAGACTGGCTCCAGTTGTCATGACCTCTACCTGCCTTACTGACCAGCCGCATTTCTGCCTGCTCTGAACCCACCTTGGGTGAGGCTTCTCCTAAATCCTGAAGATGACTCAGACAGAGTCTCTGAGTCACTCTGGAAAATAAACAGTCTCATATGCAAAAAGACGAAGGCCACACAACTATCCAGCCACACTGCTTGACCGCTTACTATGTGTCAGACACCAGTGACAACAATGAAACAGAGTGCCAGCTCTCATGGAGCTGAGAGTGACAGGTTCATCACAGACAGACAAGCAATCATATTCCAGGGGGCAAATGCTATGCTAAGGAAATACCAGTTGCTAAGAGGAAACACAGCAAGGGCATTTAAACTCGACCTGGCCATTAGCATGGGGTTGGGGCTGTCAAAAACAGCTCCCATGGCAGCAATGCCTGCGTTGAAGAATGAGTAGGAGTTTGCCAGACAATAGGGAGTAGGTATGAAGGTGGCGGGGCTGTGGGTGGAGAGGTGGAGATAATTTCTGGGCGAGGGAACCGTATGGATGTGGTATGAAATGATGAGAGAAGGCCCGCTGTGATGTGGATTGAAAGTTATGCTGTGTCCATGGAACAGAACTTAAGAAGGGGTGGGAGCTGATGAGGCTGCAGGTGCCATCAGGACTGGATCACGGAGGACCTTATAAATCATTCTAGGGAGTTTGGCATTTATCACGCAGCCTTGCGGGGAGGGGACTAAAAGATTTTAAGCTAAGAAATGACGTGGATGGCTTTGCAACTTAGACAAAGAAGTGGGCCTGATAACAGGGAGGTGGGTAATACGCTGGGGAGACGGGAGGGTGTGGCTCCCTGTTTGGTTAGGAGGCCAGACCAGAAATTCATCCTTGGGACCCGAGGCCTTCCTCTAAATGCATTTCCGAACCTAGACCCAGCATCTGGCCCAGATTGCTAAGCCTGCGAGGGCCTCCTCAAGCCTGGCCTCCAGCTCCACTGACTGAACTACCTCAGGCAGCTTTCAAACCTGTCACAGAACCTGCTTCGGGCCCTCCTCCCTCCTGCTGCTGGCAGCTGGCTTGGCATCGCTCCCACCTCTCCCCACCGCTCTAAGCTACGGGCTCCATCTGCCCAGCGAGAAGCCTGCTCTCCACGCCCCCGAGGTCGGGCCCCGAGCTGTGGCCCCACCACAGCGCATGTCTAGGGTTCAGGTCCCTCTAAACCTGCTGCATTCCACAGCAGTCTGGTCACCAACTTCTAACACTATCGCTAAACTGGGCTGGTTGAAACATTCAGACCAGGATGGGGTACAGGAAAGATGCCCGGGAAGAGACGACCCTCTCACCTTGCCCCTCATAGGTTCTCCTGTGACCTCGAACAAGTTATTTAACCTCTCTGCCCTCAACTCCCTCGTCTGTAAACAGGTATACTAACAAGACCTACTTCATGGGTTTGTTGTGAAGATTCAATGGCTTAACACATGGAAAGCACTTTATTTAAAAAGTGCCTGACACATAGGAAAGTTAGCCTTTTATTCATTAAGAGCTGCGCCCACCACTGAATAAATGTAGACAGCATCCTTCGAGGTAATGCAGACAGAGAGAGTCAGCGGGCAGAGAGAAACGCAGTAGAATTTCCCTCGAGTAAACAAAACCACAACACGACTCCAGAACTGAGCAAAATTCTTCAGGGAAAATGCTTCTATAGACAGGGCAGCTGCCCCACTGGCTCACTATTGTCAGCTTCTGGGTTTTGCTGAATCCCCCATGTTCCTTCACTTTGACGGGTAAGGGCAGAGGAAACAGCTTGGCCTTTGGACCCAGACCGAACTGAGTCTGAACGCCGACTCTGCCATGTCCTGGCTGTGACCTCGCAAAGCTCACTCTGACTTTGCGAGCCTCAGGCTCCTCATCTGTGGGGTGGGCACCATCCCAACCACATGGGAATGTGGTGATGAGGAGAGTGTTTCCGCCGCCTGGCATGACGTGGGACTCAAGTCAGGGGGCTCCTTTCCCTTGGGTTCACACCTACCAACACACTAAAGCACCTGCAAGCAAAAGGAAGATACAGGTACCCTGGCTCGAGCGGGAAAGAGCTCTCAGGAGGTGAGATTGGAGAGGGAGGTCATCGAGGATGCCTTCTCTTTCCTCTTAGGACTTTTCTTCTCTAAGGTTCGCTGTTCATTCCTGGGAGGCTTTAGGGCATGGTCACTGTTAGGGCCAAGTTCTTCCCAGGACTGCGAGGATCAGAGGGACTCACAAGGAGAAGGGCACACCTCTTTCATTGTTCCACATCCTGCTGCCCCGAGCCAGGTTGTCAGCCCAGGAGTCATTAGCAGGTGGCAGGGCCAAGCATGGGGCCATCAGTCAGAGGAGAATGTCTGCTGCAGTTCCTGGGATGCAATGGCACCCCGAGGAGCCATCGGCGGTAACGATGATGGGTATTTAGGCAAATGAACTGTTAATGACCAGGCAGAGGTGAGCTGCCTCCCAGACCAGCTGGAGCCCAGAGTTGGCGAAGGAGGCGAGTCAGGGACGAGGGGAGAGGAGAGGAGAGAGGAGAGAGACTTCATTACCTTCTCAGATCCTGGTTTCCTCGGGGAGCCTTGGTTGGCCACGGGGCAAACCTGCCTTTATCTGCTGCCCCCCCGCCCGCCCCCTCAGGTCTCACATCACTGCCATGAATCATTGCCAAGAAACTCATGGCTGCCCTGCCAGGTGTACCCCACCCTCTCCCCCCATCTTTCTAGCTCCGTCCTTCCTGCCGCACAGCAAAGAGGAATCTTGTCAGCGGCCCACAGCAGCAGGGAAAGAACAGCCAAGACGCTGGCAGCTGGACCAGGTTAGGGATCCTGACGGCTGGGGACTGAGTGGCAGGGGAGGTGCATACAGTAGTGTTAACAACCACGCCGTCTACGATAGTATCACTGCCACAAACCGTGTACGGAGAGTCAAACATGTGCCACGGTGTTCTTCTAAATTAACACTATTTAACTTATTACCCATGCCATCATTCAAGTGGAGACTGACACTCCCATTTTACAGAGGAGGAAGCCGAGGCTCACTCAGAGAGGTGAAATGACCTGCCCAGAGATTAGGGAGCTGGGAAGTTGGTTCAAAACTATGTCCAAGTTCAGCAGTGACAGTGGGAGGGAATTTAGTAATGCCCATCTTTCATGACCATGGAAGGGAGAGTAAAGCACAACGTGGAGAGAGTAAAGGATATCAGAGTGAGGCTGAGAAAGCGCTGACTGAGAACAAGAGGTGCAGCCAAGATCAAGAGTTTGTACCCTTCCTACCCACACAGAGTCGGGCAGACAGGAGGTCGGTGGCCTCAACATGCTGCAGGGGGACGCTCCTGTTCCAACCCCTGCATCCTTACACTCTTGCTTTGCCCCTTCCCACTGGGACCATACACACCTATGCTGGTAAAAAAAAAAAGTGTTGTCTGGGAAAATAATAACAATAAATAAATAAATGAAATAAAACTAGCTCTGCCCTTAAACAGAGCGTGCCACATCCTTGCTGTGTGACCTTGGGCAAATTACTTAAGCACTCTGAACCTGTTTTTCTCATATGTAAAATGGTATAGAAGGGAGGTCACTTTTTATGTCCTGGCTCTGACCCCAGCCAGCAGCGGCTTTAGTGAGGTGCTGAGCTGCTGTGATACTTTGTTCTCTCATCTGCAAACCGGGGTAATTATTCCCCCCTGGAAGAATCATTCCAAAGATTAGAGGTGATGTAAGTAAAACACCTGGCACATAATTAGTAAACAAAAAACAGGAACTGTAATTAATCTTTTTATCATCAGGTGTATAAGGTGCCCGACCCATTGACTGGGTCCCACAGTGAGTGCTCCCTGTCTCTGCTCTCGTCTGTGAGAAATTTTCCTTGCACCCTCTCCAGGAAGGCTTCTCCTGTCACCTCCAGCACTGCATCTCCTCCAAACTCAAAAGTTCCTTTCAGTGATTAACTAAGCTCAGACTGTATCGTCCCCTGGCGGTCCCTTCGTGTGTTGGTTGGCTATCGTACTGGAATTTCGCTAGAAGACTGACTGGCTGTGTGAATTTGGACACATAACTTTCCTTCTCTGAACCCATTTCCTCTTGAACAGATGGAGGTCAGGATAGGAGCCGGGTCTTCTGTCTCCAAACTACATGATTTTCCAGGATCCAAGCACAGCATTTGTGAGCATAAAACGTACTTACCCCACCTCCACATCTCAGTACCCATTTTAAATGCTGCTTCTGCCACACAGTTTCCTTAACCCCCTCTAGACAGAGCTGATTTCCCCATTGAAACTGCAGAATCCTTGTGTTTAGCCACTGCCCCACTTAGATTTTCCTGGATTTTGCTTGGAACAGTCACACCTCCAATGGGAGCTAAAGTCTCTGATCACAAGAGTGTCAGGAGCGTCCCCATGTCTCCTGAAGCAACAACACTCTAAGCCTTGCCCAGTAAGTGACCCTGAATCTTAGGGCCCTGTTCTGGGAACTTTGGAAGAAGCCAAAGGCATGCTGTGTAATTCTCACCAGGGAGCTCACACATCCAAGTCACCGTTTCTGCTAGAAGAGGGACCAGTCCATACACGGTGTTCTCTGGGCATCACTTTCACACAGAGAGAAACCCACGCCTCGCCTTCCTTCGTTCCCTGGTGTCCTTCCTACTGCAAGATTGTCTTCACTACGTCCCATTCCTTTTCCCACCTGTGCTCGGAGCTCTAGCCCAGAGCAAACGCCCTGACTCCAGGAGCTGTATTTTTCTTCTGCTGTAACTGGCATCTGTTCGGGCGGATGAGTGAATATTTATTAGATCTCAGCAGGTTTCGGCCACTTTAATTGTTTTCTAGTGAAACGTGCTCATTGCTGAAACCGGACCTTGTTGGCCATTTATCAGGTCAGCTAAGTGAAAGGGGAGCTGCGTAAAGACGGGAGTTCCGGCAGGTCCAGGAAATTTTGGCTGCAGAAAGAAGTCACACCAAAGAAAAATGAGTCCCAGGATGGTCATTTGAAAGTGATGGATTAAGCGATAAACACCGGAGTTGTGATCTCGACACACAGAATCATTGGACCAACCATTCTCATAATTAGATGCAAGTGGCAAGCATTTAGTGTACTTTTTTTTTTTTTTTTTACTTTTAAAAGTGAGTGGAGCAAAAGCTGTTTGAAACAACAATTGCTATTTTTTCAAAAAAGAGGTTGAGGAGGAGAAGAAAGTGTTATTTATTAAGTGCCTAATATATACTAAGCACTAAACGTAAACGGCAGTTTCTAATTTTTTTATGCAGAAAATCTTTTTTTTCCCTCATGATGAATTCCCAGAAGCCCAACATTCAAAAGAGAACGAAGAAGAGCTGCTCTTGTCCAAGCTTTAGTGAGAGACCTGAAGCTCCCTACTCCTGCGATCTCTACCTACCCCACCCCAACCAAATTAGCTCTTCCAGCCCATGAAATCTATTTCAGAAATATTATCTCATTTCTGACAGCAATTCTTCACTGATGGCATTATTTTCCCATTTTACAGATGAGTTAAGTGAGACTCAAAGAGGTATGGTCACATGGCAGGGCAGTGAAGACAAGTCAGTTTAGAACCCTGCTCCCCTGATTCCCGCAGGCCCAGTGCTCCTTCCACACGGTCAGGCCACCACCTGGTTTGAAAAGAAGAGACTGCGATTATGGGGCCCAGAGTAAAGCTGTCCCGGTGATCCACATGAGAGAAGCAAGAGATGAGAAAAAGAGGAGCCGAGCTGCATGAGACACTGGAGAGGACCAAGCAAGAGGTCTCTGGCCTGGCCAGGAGAAGTAGAGAGGGGAGGGAGCAAGGATGGGCCCCACCTTGCTTTTATCCAGGTGACGCTTCCCGTCTGGCAGACTCTGCACTTCACTCTGCCTCCCTCACATGAGAACGCTCCCCACAGCTCACTGTCCCCCCCTTGCCTGACTGTCCCTCTGCCACCAACACTGCCTTGTCTCCAGGTGACCTAAGCCAGTCACCCGCGAGGAACCAGTCCTCACAGTCAAAAAGGTGCCTCTAGACAGCATGAGAGCCTCAGGAAGGAGGAGGCTGGTGTGACCCCTGATGGACAGTCATCCAGTGAAGATAATTTGGTGCCACAAAATGTCAGTGTGTTTGTGGACATGTGAAGTATGATAAGGCTGAGGGCTGAGATCCAGATGGAAGTGTCTGGCGGCCCAGCCGCGGTGGGTTGGGGTAGAGTCAGGTGGGATGTCTGTCCCTGGCTAGTCCTCAATGCAGTGCTCACCTCACTCACTAGGTAGCCCTGATTTCCAGACCAATAAAATCTCCTGTGTGAGCAACCTGGCAACATATAACCCAGTTCCCCAGGAAACAACCAGCAGCTCAGCCCACTTTCTGCTGCCTTGCCATCACTACCATTTTCCTCTATTCCAGAACATTCATGGGAGTCTTCAGAAAGAAGATAAACAAGAGCATTCATTCAGTACCAATACAGCTGTGTCCTGGTATGGAGGCTTTATGCTGGCGGACATAGTACGTTAACCATTTTCACTTCCATCTTCTTTGCCAACTTCCGGCCTGAGGCATCCATATGACACATCTCTGGGCGTTATAAATCAGTGGGAGCCTGTTGTGAGATTCCTCGGAAAGCTTTTGATTTTCTGACAGAAACCCTCATCCTTCCCCTTAACACTTCCTACTGGATTACAGATGTGATGGAAGGAGTTATAGCAGCCAAACTGCAACCATGAGGGAAATAAGAAGAGAATTGCAGAGATATCATCCCACCAGCAGTTGCTTGCCTCCAGATATCTCTGTCACTCAAAGCCAAAAGCATTCCTTACACAGCATGTGAGCTTATGTAACCCTCGTGACAACCCTAGGAAGTAGGTATCATTATCCTTCTCTTACACTCAAGGAAATTAAGGTTGAGAGAGGCTAACCACATAGAAGTCATCTTTTGGTAGAATCAAGTAGCAGAATCAAGATTTGAATTGAAGCTGTTCACTTCATGCTCCCAAACCCATACTGAATGAATAAGAAGTTAAGACATCATATCTATTAAATATTATATGTATCTATATTATATATAACATCTTATATAAATATACTTCTATATATACTTTTATATAGATACATTATACATATATTTATATATCTACATACACACACACATGCTCTTTCATCTTATGGCCTAATTTCCTCTGAGCCCATCTGACAACATCGTCTTTATCCTGGGCCCGCAATGATTTGTCTCATAGGCTAACGTTACCATTAGCCCGCTGGATATGAGTAAAGATATCCTGAAGAATATACTGGTGATTTGGAAGTACCATGCTTTCTAAATATTAAGGACAAAAAAGAGCCTGAGTGTAGGAGGCAGCATGCAGAGCACAGAAAGCAATGAATCTGAGCAGGAAGATGTAGGTCACGGTCCAGTTTCATCCGATGCTACCTTGTGAATGCTTTAACCGGGCACTTCCCCACCCTGCAACCCAATTTTCCCACCTATAAAATGGAATGAGTATCTGGTGGATGTGTGTGTGGTAAGGGAATAAAGAGAGAAGTTTTGAGGTATTTAAAATGATTCTAATGTTGAAAATGCTGTGGCTGAGACATATATATTACATGGGGTATATACATTTATACGATATATTAAGGGAATATATGGCCATTGGCCAGAAACCCCACCTCAATCAAAATGATAGGTTCTCTGATGATTTTTTAACTGTGAAGATGGAGACGCCCCCACCTCTTGGGGCGGAGGGTGGGCATGCACATCCATGAGAGAGACACCAGTCAACAAAGGCTTGGCACCTCCTGAGTCCACCTCTGCCATGCCAAGGCCTTGGGCGCGAGACCCTGAGACTTGAGTCAATTTGTTCCTGGTATAGATACAGCCTGCTCTCAGAAGCCATAGCTTCATGACCCGCACCCTGCCAGGGCCTAGCAGAGCAAGTATTTTCATATCTTTGCTATTTTCTTAGAGGCTGCCTCATCTTTTTAGTGTTTTTTGGGGGCGTTTTTTTCTTCTGCAATGTGTTCCAACGCCCATGCTCTTTGAAGCAAAGCAGTCACCTCAGCCATGGGTGGGTCAGGGGACCCTGCCTCCCCTAACATAATAATCAGGGGGTGGAATGGGCTTTCGGGTGTGATCATAGCCTCATAGATAAACATTTTCTCCCCTAGATCTCACTTCTATCTTCCTTTATCACGAGCCACAGGAGAACAAGCCTCTCACAGAAGCTGCTTAATCTGGGATTACCCTTCCCTGTGATCAAAATGTTTGCTGGGATTACCCAGGATAGATTGAAATTAAATGTGGTATTTCATTCAATAGCCTCAGGCCTTTGGCTTCCCTTACTCGCTTGAGCTGCCAAAATAAATTCCCACTGACATACATGTCCTGGATCTGTCTGGCTTCTTAAAGTAAAAACATAGAGTCAGCGGTGCTGTTCACAGCAGATTCTCCCACATTCGCAAAGGGAGCCCAGAGCGCTTCCATCCAAGGCAGCCCTCAGGCGCCTCCAGAATTGAGCTTCTTTCCTTCCCGCCCTGACCTACGGCTAAGAGCCAGCCATCACTTCCTCCACTGGAGACCATCTGAGGTCCCTGCGGTCTTTCACTTAGACAGCCCAGCGCTGTTCATTCAGCCTGCATTCAACAAGCGTTACGAGGACTTACGACTTCAATACTCACTGCAGCAGGCAGCGCCGGGCCACGGAGCCGATGGTGAAGGAGACCATCCGGTCCCCGCCCTTGGTTCACGCTCCACAGCTGACGCTGCAGCAGGCCCGCGTCCTCCCTCTGCAAGGCCATGCTTCGCCTGCGCAGAGAGGATCACGCGGGGAAGCGCCCGTCACTGAAGCCATGAGGGGCTCTCACGTTTAAATTCATCTAACATTCGGTGGAATTCTGTGCGACAGACGCGGGGCTATAGACGATTTCACATGTGCTCAGAGTGCTCAGGGAATGTCTGTGAAATTGGATTATTTGTTAACATCCTCTCGGCTACGAGAGAGATAGCATTTGCCCAGTTTTCAGTTAAGATGAGGCGTAGAAACTTTCCTAAGTGATTAGAAATGCTACCGCTAGCTCTGTGATTACCACTCTGCCACGGGCACGACGACGGCTCCGTGGCCACCACGCTCTGCGCTGTCACTGCCACTGCCGCCATTACCCCTGGCAGGGCGACCGCGTCGTTACCGCTGCCCTGGGCGCGATTATCCCTGCCCCTACCGTGGCTGTTTCCCTACCACGCCTGCTGCTTCTACATCACTACTAGCAGCTAAAAATGACCGGGCTCTGAGTGTCAAGCCCTGTGTCAATATTTTAAATGTATTACTTAAGTTAACCTCCACAATAATCCTATCAATGAGAGATTATTTTCTATCATTTGCAGGTAAGATAGTTAAGTGATATAGTTACACAACTAGAAGGGACAAAATCAGGGTCCAGCCCCAGGCAGCTTGACCTCAAAGTCCATGCCTTTGAACACCGTCTTCTATTTCTTCTTTAGTTTTATTGTAGCACCCATAGGTGTATGATTCCAAAGCCATGCTCCAAACCATGGCGTGTGTAACTGCTCTGGAAAGAGGGAGGGAGGGAGGGAGGGAGGGAGGGAGGGAGGGAGGGAGGGAGGGAGGGAGGGAGGGAGGAAGGAAGGAAGGAAGGAAGGAAGGAAGGAAGGAAGGAAGGAAGGAAGGAAGGAAGGAAGGAAGGAAGGAAGGAAGGGGCAAGCTAAGGTGGGAAGGAGGGAGGGGAGGAGACCTTGGCGGTTGGTATGCTACACCTCTGACCTTTCCTAATCTCAGCCCCCAAGTCATGCAAACATCAGTTTCCAAGGTAGAGCCCAGAGGAATCTGGACTTAACCTTGTGTTCATTACCATAGATTTAGAGGCTGAAGGAAGCCTCTCAGGACTTCTTGCCAACCAGGGGGCTGAAGGAAGTCATTAGAGTGGAAAAAAAAAGGAGGCAGCTGGTGTAGGAAAAAGACATGGGGTTTTCAATTCCAGGATTTACATTCCAGTCCTGGTGTTTTTACTTTGGATTTGTCCTTGCCCCTCAGCTTTCCTCTCTATCAAATGGGAATACTGTCATCTGCTTCCAGGAGGTGTCATGAGGATATAAATAAAAACACAAAACATGTGAAAGTGTTCTGAGGATGGAGACTTGCCTTGCAGATGATATTCCTTATTCCATTCAGAGTGTCTACACTGGCTCTTCTTGCCCAGAGCAGCTCTGACCTGGGGGTCTGGGTCAATCTTGCCCCCAAGGGAGCCTGCTGCGGGGGTGGCCACCAGCCGTCCCCAGTGCCCATCTCATAATCCTCCCCACGGTGTCCTTAGTGAGGAAGCCAAGCCAGGACGCGTTTTGTGTGGCGCCTGGGATTCACCTCAGCCGACCAAGAAGGCAGGAGGAAGGAGAAGGCGCGGGGTGAGCACTCTAGACTCGCTCTTCCCCAGCTCTGCAGAGGCCTCGCCACTGCGGAAAACGCCGGAAAAATGCCGGCTAATTTCAGAGGCTCCACATCGGTGGGCCAACAGCCCAGCGAGAATGGGCAATTATGATTTCCATCTATGCAACATATGCTGTTTGCTGGCCTCTTTCGAACAGCTGTAGGTTAGATGCTGTTAAGATTAGTCTCCTTCTCTCCTCCATATTTCAGAATTCAAATTAAACTAAAATAACAGCACCTGCTGAACAAAAACCCCATTGGAAATGTGTCCTCGTACACAATTACTGCAGGGAGGCTGGTCACCATTGTTACCCGCCTATTCTTCCTGAATGGGAGCGACAGCGAAGTTTCCCAGGCAGCTGCAGCCATTCAATTGTATAACTGGAGCTGGCCCTGCGCCAACCCTCAAGAACTCAAGTGGCACCAAAAGATACTATATTGATTTGCAATCGAACATAATAGGCCATCAGCTTAATTATTACTGAAGTGACAAGGTTCTGGGTATTTCATATTTATATTTCAGGGCCTGTGAAGGATGAATGTAAATCTTTTAAATGCACGGATTTGCATATCTTCAGAAGGGTTGAGTGCTCTTATTGCATTCATAGCCTTTGAAAGACCAAAAGGACTGGCTATTGAACTCAGGTTGCCAGATCCCACCGGCATTTGCTTGGATGAAGAGACAAAAGGCATAAAATGGAAATTGCTCTTAGTCCAAAAAAAAAAAAAAAAAAAAAGCCAAAGGGAAAAAATAGAGCCCAGTACTCAACTGCATCAAGCTGAGACCTCTTTGGGGGCCTTCAAAGGGAGACTGGTTGCAGGTCTTACTGGGACAGAGGCACTTGGTCATTGAGAGGTGAAACCAATGACCTGGACCCATGCTCTCTCCTCCCAGCCTCTTCCTAGATCCTTCAGGTCAGTGGAACTTTATGAGTTGCTGAGATGTGGGCAACAGAGGAATGGGAAGAAAGAGAAGTTACTCTCTAAGTGTCTACTACACATCTGTACCATACTAAGATCAAAGACTTAAAGACAAATGGTCCTCATCTTAATCCCATCATCACCATCAATCTCCTCACATCCTAGAAAGAAATTTTAGAACCATTCCAAATTTTTCTCCATCCCTACCCTCTAGATGTAATAGGTCATTGAATTTTATAGATCCCTCTTCCTAAGTCCCTGTTGATTTCTGCTCTTTGCCTCCTTTCAATCCTAATACTTCCGCCTTCTGTCAGGTCTCAAGACAAAGCCTGGACTCAAGAGATTTTCCTGTTGCATCCTTCTGCCTCTATCTTACTGAATCCCCTGAATCCCAGTTCATCTTCTATCCTACCATCAGAGAGCCTTTCGGAAAATGCTGGGAACGTGTGGCACTCCTGCCTAAAAGCCTTCACTGGAACCCGAAGATAAAGTTCAACTCTCTCCGTGGTCAGGCTGCAGCCTTCCAGCTACCCAGCTACTCCCTAGGTCCACCCTTTTACCCATGACATGTGGTGTTTTGATTCTCTGAGACTGGATGTCGTCTTCTTCTCAATGGAGAGACAAGAGTCATCTTCCAAGATTTACATGAAGTCATTGCATGCTACCTTACCTGGGCTACCGCATCTGCAAGCCCACTTCACTTTGTTCTTCTGTGTGTTATGAAACTGATCACATTGTGCTTTATTTACTGGTTTATATGTCTGCTGCCTAAACTATGAAGCCCTCACAATCAGAAAATGTGCCTTTAAATCTCTTTTATCCCCAGGACCAAATTGGGGCCTGGAATGCAGGAAGCACTCAGCAATTGTTGGATGAGTCTTCATCCCCAGGGAACATCAAACATGTATGGAAGATCTATTATAAGTGAGACATTGTTCCAGGCACTGAACTGAAAATAGCTCGTGGGAACCCAAGGCCCCAGACCAGGACACTGCTATCAGTATGGCCGTCTAACTGATGACCAAAGCAATGGATTAAGCATCAAGTGTTCTCAAAACACAGAAAAACAGAGACTTGTGGCCTAGAGTGTTTGTGAGAAAACAGAACTAGAACCAAATCTGAAATCCTAAAATCCTACAATTTAAGAGGCAGGGTTATTGGAATTCACCTGCTCTGATCTCCACACTTTCCAGATGAGCAAATTGAGAAACAAAATGGCAAGATATGTAAGTTTACAAGAGTAGTAGGAATTCTGACTCCTCAGTCCACATCCCTTTCGTTTAAGTATTATGAGATGCGCAGGACTTGATTAGGCACGGAATAGGGAGAATGCTCCAGATGGTGGCTCTGATCACCCCCACCATCCTCAGTGCCTCCAATATCACTATCGTCACCATCACCCCACTCCCAGGACCACTGTGGCCATCACCATCACCAGTATCTCTCCGACAGCATTCCAGCCCCACTCCTGCCATGATCCACACCAGAGAGGCCTGTGGGTTGAGGAAAAGTGGAAAGAGAAAGTGTTTCATTTTGGTTTCCATCATCATTACCACTTCTATTCCTGCCTCTATTCTACTCCGCATTCCTGCACCATATACACAGCTCCTGTCCTTGTATATCAGGCTCTAGCGTTGCCAGAGGCACATTGTGGTAACTTCCCCACTCCAGGAAGCATCTTTTGCACCCTTGGGCTGACAAGGATCCAGGAGAGAAAAAGGGAAAAGCGAGAAGAAAGGAGAAAATGTTGCAAATTTTGGAAAATCAGAATTCTCTCTACAAACATAATGGGCAACAGGAGTTAAGATCTAAGAATTCTCAAAGACTCAGAGACTCTGAAGAGGGAGATGCCCACCTTTACCCAGGTCAGGAAACTTGAAATGTCCTTCAGGGCCCAGTGGATTCCTCTCTGGCTCTTGAAGTCATGACTCACAGTTGGCCCCACCTCCCATTCCTCTTTCCGGCCTATTTTATTGGGGACCTATTTAGAACCCTCTTCCCTGCCTTAGGTCCTTAGGGAGGGGCCCCGCACCTCCACTGGAATCACCCTGGAAAGAACTCCAGGCTGGCAAAGCCTCAAGCTCTGAGTCCTCAGCGGCAGCATCTCCCCGGCGGCCACTCCTGCCGGCTGAGCACAAAGAAAGGCATTATCCCGAGAGGAGCAGGGGAGCCGCGAGGACACCTGCTCAGGCAATTCTGCGATAAAAGGAAGTGAGGCTGGAAATTGGACAATTGTTACTAAGTAGCTGAGGACCCAGCTGAGTGGGGTTTTCTTTAGTAAGGATGACAGAAGCTAGCTTTAAAGGCAGATGGAGACTTTCCAGAATCTGGGGTGTCACAGAGAAGAGCAGGGGAGAAAGTGAGGCTTGGGGAAAGGACATGTCTCTCATCCTTATGAAAAGGGGGAGTGAGGTTCTTTCTTTCGGACTTCAAAGTATTTCACTGTCAGTATTATCAGGGCACGGTCTTTGTGAGCATGTGGAGGGAGGCAGTCGTCCCTAAGACTGAGTGAGGGTTCCCTAAGAATTAGCTACACGGGACCGGTCTCATTTTTTTTCTTTCACTGCTTCCTAGGCTGGTAAATTGTGGAAACACGGGAAAGCGAGTGTATCTGGACTACAAAGAAACATCTGAGTCCTTTATCTTATTGGAAAAGACGGTGATAAGGTAATTCGGTGGATTTAGCACTAGTTAGCACCTAAAATTTATTGAGTGCTTACCATGTGCCAAGTGCCATACAGGGTTTTCCATATAACGTAGCGCTGAGTCATTAACATTGCCATTTTACAGATGAGGAAAGTGGGGCTCAGAGGGGTTTGGTCAGCGCAGGGCAGCCTGGGTGATCTGGCCACTCTGTCCCATAATGTCTCCAGGCTGGAATGGTAGCCTACCCACGCATACAGAGGGGGCTGCCCCACTTATGCACGGAGGAACCCTAATAAACACACTGCTAGTCACAACCACATCCGGCTCCGACACCCACACACTCCTGTGGGGGGGGTGCACGTGCACACATATCCTATAGGTAAAAACAGCCTGCCACACCACAGCCACCTATATATAGGTGGTCTGGCCTATTGTTACCTCCTATCTCCACCTAACAGAGAGAGCTCCTCTCACTTCCTGCTAAAATCGGGCAGTTATCTCCTATCTCAGAAAAAGGTGTTGATGAGCAGTGTCCTAAGGGCATGGCTGTGATGTATGAGGTTGAGGGGGCTGAGGCAATGAGGGGAGGCCCAGCCACCACCAGCTCTGCCACTCAGAGAGGCCCCAAGACCAGCCCTTCCCAGGGCTCCTGCCATGGGGTCCAGGGGAAGTGAGGCAGAAAGACCCAGAGGGATCCAGGGGCCAGGTCTGCATCCAGATGCCCAGCAATGTGACCCCAGCAGTCCCTGCACTTCTCCAACCACCCTGTTAAGATGGTGTAGACATTCCCACCAGAAAGCAATTGGAAAGCCCTGAGCGCAGAGTTTGTTCTGAGGGCCTGTGCCTGACCAACAGCCAGCCCACCCCGTTCTGCCACGTTCCCACGCTGCCACCTTCTGATGTCAAAGCCATCTCCGTGGCAAGCTGCACTGCACCCTGTCAACCGCCCCCAGGAAAAAGAGGTGGCAGAGAGTCAGGGGGGTTGAGACCCTCAGCTGCTCCTCGGGAAGCAGGGCTGACAAGGCGAGGATTGTTTTTCCCCTCCTGGCGTGAAGCACGTTGACTTGCTGTTGATAGATGGTAGGATGATATTAATTAAAATACAGGCAGGCGTGAGGGCGCCTCTTAGAGCTGCAAGTTCCCTGGGGGGAGGGGAAGGCGTCGGGTTCTATTTTGTAGCCATAGCAGGAAGAGTGTCCTCCCGCCCTCTCCTTCCCCTCCTGAGAGCAGGTGCAGCTTGAAGAAAAGGGTCTGGATTTCCTATCACTAGGAGGGTCAGGTCATAGGAGCGCTGGGCTCCAGGTAGAAGCACAGCCATTTCCTCCCATTATTCAGACATCGCAAGGTCTGAAAGATTCTGCCTTTGGAGAAACCGCTCAAGGGATCACTTAACTTCTTTGGTACCTGCCAGCTCTGCCTTTGACCCCAATAGGCAGGAGAGGGGTGCAAAGGATTCTGAAAGGGAGGAGGCTGATGACCCAAGGCGGACCTGACAGGGGAGAGCTGAGGTGCAAATACCACAAACCACAGTTCGGGGTAGATGCCCAGAGGTCAGGGGGCTGGATTTTGATGTGGGGAGAACATGCAAGGGCAGAGCTGGAACAAGAGAGCTGAGTGCAGAGTGGTTGCTACGCCAGCCATGGGGCCGGCCCAGCTCCGCTCTACGGTCAGCAGGCTCCCTGTGCCTGGGTCAGGCTGGACAGTAAGAGGAAACAGCGTTCCCCTTTGATTTCTGATTTCCTCCTGCTTGCCTCTCCCTGCAAGAATAAGAAGTGGCTCCTGGGGACTACTGGTTCTGAGGTGCTAGTGTTGGAGATCCTAGCAATTCCCGAGAATCTCAGCAGTCAGGTGGCATGTTTGAAATGGTCGAATGGAGGTCAGGACACTTACCTCATTTCTGCAAGCTAGATTCCTGAGCCTCTCCACTTCCTTGAATTTTATTTGAACAGGAGCCAGTGAGACTTCCCAAGAGTCCCTCCATTGCCCTACCTCTGCCAAGCCCTCAGAAAAAAGGAAAATACCTTTGGAGGGAGAGAAGAGCAGATGAAGGGCAGGCTGGAGGCCCGGGAATTGTTGGTATCTGAGCTTAGAACTCTAACCACAGAGCTCAGTCTTCACCTCTCTGGCCTTTGTTTACTTAACTGTCGAAAGGAATGAGTGAGATGGGAAAATATCCCTCCCTTCCTCCCTTCCTTTCTTCCGTTCCTTTCCAACTTTCTCTCCTTCTCCCCAAGCTCCTTGGATAATCTGACAATCTGCATTTGGGGTTCTTAAACATGAGTAATCATTTCTTCACCATCTGACCTGTAAATAACAGCTTTAATGAGGATCGTTGGGAAACACTCCCCAGGGATGGCAATGAATTACAACGCACATTGAACTAAACTCTCCGGCAGGCCTAATCGCTGGAACTGTTCACAGTGAGGATTGCTTTGGAAGCACTGAAGAAAAGGCAGGGTGAAGGCGTAAAAAATCTCTGTGCCGTCAGGAGGCCCCGCCTGTGCAGGCCATCTCGCCTAGCAACGAATTTCCTGATCTCGGGGGATCAAACTCCTCTCCTCCCAGCCACACCTCAGAATATCCCATATCCGTGGGCTGTAATCAAGGCTACCCCAACCTACGCTCCTGGAAAGGAACAGTGAATGTAAACAAGTGGGATGACATTTCCAGATATGATTTTAACCTCGATGTCTTTTTGGGAGACCCTGATGTCTTTTTTGTTCATTTCTACCTCCCAGGTCAAATTGTATCGCTATTTTAACTAACCAATGGAATAAAACTGAACAAAGCAATTAAAGGTCCATAATCTTTTGACCACAAAAGTTCTAAAAACAGAAAGTTTTTTTTCATAGCTCCTTTGATGGCAAAAGCTGACCTGATCTGGAAGAGGAAAATCGTCTTTATTCACCCCATTTAGAGTCAGTGTTCACACATTTTTATCTATTTGATCAAACTGTGCTACTCAAAGCTTGCTGGAAGTTTTAGGTAACACATGGTATATGTCCTTAATAACTTTCTAAAACAAAGTTTAAAGAAGTGGAATTCTGAATGCATACAGCCCTAAGGGTTTAAGAAAAGGGACCGTGAATTAGGATTATGTTATCTCCAGAGAAAGACACCGTGTTAGTGAGTTTCTGAGCAACAATAACCAGCAAAGCAAAGTTTCAGTGTTAGTTTCACTAAAGAATCATCATCCACTATGGCTTTCTGTAGACTGCAAAAGGCTTTCGCTCTTGCGTTTTAAACAACTCATTTAAAAAGAACTTTGGTGGTCATCCATTTCAGATGACAAATATTCTCTCTTCCTAAAATTGAATGGGAAGAATTGAAATGGCCCATGCACATGTATAGGGGATGTGAGCTGGAAAATGATATGGGATATAGTATGATTTCAACTTCAGATTGGATATAATTAAATGTCTCACAGTTGTCTCAATACATTTACTGTTACAAAACTTTAAAAAATATATCTGTTTTGGAGGTATCAAAAAAGGTTTGGAGACAGAGGACAGCAACAACAAGAAATGTAACAACTGCAGAAGGGAGAACCTTGGAAAAAGTGGAGAAAATTTAAGAGTATTTGAGGAACGAATGTCTTACCACTTTGCCTTCCCACGAAACTGCCTGGAAATATACATTAATCATCAATGATTCTGGAATTGGATTTGTTTTATTCATGCTTTCTGATATGAAGAACGACTGAGATTGCCCTGTTGATGGATAGCAAGTAGCAAGTGAGAGCAAGATTTAGGGACCAAGCAAAATTATAAACAAACATAGCAAACGTTTACCAAGAGCTCGCTACTTGCCGTGCATTGTTGCAACGCTCACACGTGTAGTGCCTCACAACAGCTGTGTTAGGTAGAAGCTATTATTTCCCCCCATTTTTCAGATTTGGGAAGCACATGTAAGTGAAAGAATTAGCCCAAAATAATAATGACTAATAAGTAACAGGGGCAGGATTTGAATCTAGACAGTCTGACTTCCAAGGCCATAATTTAGACCTCCTCAGTCTCGATCTCTTTCACGCTCTTTCTCATTGCTGGAATTTTAAAATAATTTAAGAATGAAATACAGTATAAAGTAAATGCCTGTAATTAGATGGGAAGTTAGAAAAAGTTTAATGGTCAGATGAATTGGTTAAAGACAGCACTTTAAAAAGAAAGTGGATATTCTACATTTTATTAGGACCATGAGGTTTTCAAAAATGCCTTTGCTCCAAAGGGTTCCCAAAGCTAAGACGTGTATGTCAAAACAATCATTTAACCAAAATAAGTCCCATAAATATTACGAAGAAGGAGACAATATTAACATTATTTATTCACGATTAAGATTGTCTACTTGGAAGAAAATGAGAATCATCTCAAAAATAGAATAATAAAAGCATTTCATAGTTTCCAGCTACCAAATTAACATAAAAATCAGGAGCTTCTCTATATAATAGAAATAGCTATTTAGAAGTACCTTAAAAATCAGATTAACAATAGCAACAAAAAGGTAAAGTAACCAGGACTAATTTTAATAAATATGACAGATCTATCTGAGAAATATTATAAATTTAACTTAGGGACATAAAAGATCTTAATAAATCAGGAGACATTCCATGTCTCTGGATTAGAGGCTTCAATATTTTAAGGATGTCATTTCTCTCCAAATTAATTTATAAATTTAATGCAATCCCAATTAAAATTTGATGAGATTTTTGTTTGGAATTTGACCAAATGATTCTAAAGTTCATTTAGAAGAATAATTGTGTCAGAATAGTCACAAAAAGACCAAGAAAAATGAGTAATGAGATTGACTTGCCCTCTTAGAAATTAAATTATCACTGTGGTATGGTACCAAAGTAGTCAGACAGATCCATAAAACTAAAAAGAAAAAAAAATCCAGAAGCTGAGTTAAGTATAGATAATAATTTGGTATATATTAATGATGTCAGTTTAAAAGATTAGGGAAAGAATCAACTATTTATTAAATGGATCATTTAATAAAATATGATTGGGTCAAGTAGATAAGCAATGTAAAAAAAACAGGTTTAAGCTTTACACCTTAATTTATACAAAACTACATTCTGGATGTTTCAAAGTTTTGATTAGAAAAAAGAAACTATTAGAATAGCAGGATATATAAATAAGTATTTCTGTAATCCTGTGATTGTGAAAGACTTAAAATGTATGGACTCAATGGCTGAAAGTAAAAGATTAATAATGAGTTCCATCACATAAAACTCCATAACTTGTGAATATCAAAAATAAATTCTGATCCAGTCATCCACCTAAACACTTTACACATTAAAAGACAAACTGAGAAAATTATTTGCAAGAGAAATTACAAAGGTTTATAGTTTTCTTAATCTTTTCAGGACTCATACCAAATTAGTAAAATAAAGAGGAAATTCCAATAGAAAGTGTCCTAAGGACTAGTAAGGCAACTCGTAGACAATTAGATACATATGTTTTTAGCATTTAAAAATGCTGAATCTTTCTAGCTATCAAGAAAGTATAAATTAAAACATCAGTGGGATGTCATTTCTTGCCTATTAAGTTGAGAATGATGAAAAAATGTTGATAGCATCCAATGTTGGCTAGGGCATGATTAAACAGGCATTCTCATATGCTTTGGTGTAAATTCAAATGGATACAACAAACTTTCTACAGAGTAGTTGTGCAATATGTTATCGAAATTGAAAATGCACACCCCCTTGATGCAGGGAGTCAATTTCTAGAATTTATTCTTAGGGAAATAACAAGACAGTGTAAAGATTCAGGCCCAAAGAGGTTCATTTCAGCATTAGTAGAATAAAAAAGTTAGAAAACTCTATTAATGTTCAAAATAAGGTGTTCATGAAATGCATTATGCTATCTTCACACAACGGAATAGCATGCAGCTGTTTAAAAGATGGGGGAGATCTATATTCATTACATAATATCATGGCCCAAAAATAGAAAGCAAGAAAATTGCATTAAAAGCATTTTGTATAGTATACCATTTGTATTTGTGTGCATGTATGTATGCGTGATTATAAATATTAATTATTTCTGAAGATATCTTTCTCTTCCTTTGTGTTTCTATAAGAAAACCCAGCTATTTCACTACAACTCTATAGAAAACTATGTCACAAGGAGACTTAGGCAAGTTACCTTCTTTGTTCCTCAGTGTTCCCATCAGCAAAATGTCAGGTGCCTCATAGTGCTTTATGTATAAAGCACTTAGACTAGTACTTGGCACAAACTAACCAGTGTTCGATAATTCACCACTATCATGATCATCATTGTTACAACTGCTGCTACTACTACTATTAACACCCTCCACAAAGTACAAGAGAAAAAAGGGAAGAAGCATTCCCCACAGCAAAACAAAACACTGAACAGCTCTGGCATCACCCTGGGTACCGCCTCGGCCGCCATGAGCAATGGTGGGCTCTGCAGGATACACAAGAACCCTGTGGATGCCAGGAGGTTGATGCAGGGCCAGAGCCACACTCACCAAGAGTGGGCTTACTTGTGAGTCTTGCTTATGATGCCCCAGGGACTCCTTGAATAATTGTGTGCAATACAGGGGTACTGAAGGCATGGACCACAGGTTGGGGCCAGATCCACATGCCTCCATTCAGGACTATAGACTACATATGATCCTAAAGTTAATATATAGCCAGATTAGATACAGCCTCAGAAACTTGTATTTACAAGTAAATTAAAAGCACACATATGTTGCTTATGCTTAAGTTTTCTATTTAGGGAACTGTATAGTCTTTGAATACACACTTAGTCTGTCTCAACTAATCCTGCTCTTGTAAAGTTTGAATAAAGACCCACTGCAGGCATGGCTATGGAGAATCTTGCATTTGAGCTCATTAAAACTACCCAGAATTGGCACAGTTGATCCCATTTCATAATGGCTATTTGTGTCCTAACTATGTGCAAAAAGAGCCCCTGACAGGGAAGCCAGTTTTTCTTCTGAGCCTTGTACTCCCTTACAGAAAGGGAGTGGCATTCAGGATGCCCACCAGTGGCAGATAAGCAGGGGGATCTTTTTACCCCGGAGAACTGTTGATTTCATATTTGTCTATATGTGTGAGATGAATGCTGGGCATGATTTACTTACTCCAGAAAGTGTTGCCTATAACATGGAGACAGTTTAAAAGGAAGAGTAATCGCAGCGCACAGCTATTCATCTTCAGCTGCCTCTGGGAAGAGAGAGCGCGGATTAACTCTTGCAGCAGCTGGCTGGCTGCTAGGAGAGCTGTCAGCTCCCACCTCTCTGTGGCTCTGTCCCCCTTAGCTCCTGACTAGCAAGAGGTTTTCTGATCCCCCCCTCCCCACACTCAGCTCCTGTATCCCTTTGGCAGGGTGGAGAATTAAGTCACTTTCTGTTTTCTGAGTCAAGACAAGGTTCTGCATTGCTCACCCTCGCCAGGCCGTTGCCACTTGCCGTCAGATTTGGAAACTAGGACTTTCAGGTTCAATGGCTGGTCAATTGCCTTGTCTACAACAATCCTTTCTTGTTCTCTTTTAGACAGGTTTGACCATTCCAGGACTCAGCCTCGTTTCCTTCTCCTTAGTGCTAACTCCCTTGCCTAACACCAGTCTTCCTGCAGGCTGGGGCTACTGCAACCCCTAACCCAGAGTGGGGGTCCTGTTGCCCTTCCTGGTTGCTCGACTTGCCCTTCCGGTGTTAGCAGTTTATAAAGTAGCCAGATGTGCTTCTAGAACATTGTGACTTGACCATCCAGATACATAGACATCTGTTTCTGGAGATTTCTATGTGCCAGTCACTGCTCTAGGCACTGGGACCACAGGAGTTACCCAGACATACAAGCCCCAGCCTTTGTTGTGATGACATCCTAGTAGAGGGCACAGACACTAAGTAAGTACACGCTACAAATAAAACCATTTCAGAGGTAGGATTGCAGTGAGGAGAATAAAACAGGGCAATGGTTTAGACTGGGCTGGTGGATCACATTTAATGGAGTGGTCAGGAAAGTTCTCTTCGAAGAGGCAGATCATTGGAGTGGAGAATTAGATAACAGAACGTCAGCCACGAGAGGGGCCAGGGGAAGTGAGCTGCAGAGAGAGCAAACTCTAGTGGAAGCTCCGAGCTGTGAGTGGCAGTAAGGTGGTTCGAAACAAAAAGGAGGAGCCTGAGCGAAGGCGAGAGAGCGAGGCGGGCAAGTGGCCGTCGGGTTTGGAGGGGGCAGAGGGGGCAGCTCAGGGAGGGCTTTTCAGGCCACGGAAAGTTTGGATTTTCTGTCACGTGCCGTGGGAAAGCCTGGGAGGGTTTCACGTGGAAGGGTGGCTTATCTGAGTCATCAGCTACATGCTGATTTTCTCCCTCCTTTCAGCCTGGCGATTACCATCATTTCCAGTGCCCTTCGCCCAACCTGTGACAGCTGCCCATCTCCACATACGGACCAAAGGGAAAAGAGACATCGCCCAGGAGGGCAGGCAACTCATTGCAACCCACGCAGTCTCAGTGCTGTGACCGTGGCCCACCCGTCAGCGAGGACCACGGTCCATTAGCTGGGATTTAGCTGGAGCTCAGAAAATCCTGAGAGAAGAATGTGGTCAGACAGAGGAGTGGGACTGAGGACGCCTGCTGACCGTGATGCTGGCAAGAGCGGCTGTAAAAGGAGCCCACAGGCCCGTGGGCAGCACTAACAAGCAGAGGTCAAGCTGGAAGAGCCTGGGAGGCCCAATCTTGTGCTAGTAGCTAAGACAGGGCTAGAGAAGGGTTGCAGTGATATCACTGCTGTTGTGAGAACTTAGAGAAGGCCTCCCCTCCTTGTACTGGGTGCAGCATGTTTCCCAGAACCGCAGTCCATCAGAACTAGATGCCCACGATGGTACCATGTCTCTACCTCAGAGGTCAGGTCAAGTGTACTTCTTTTTGGCCTGAATTCAGCTGTGGGTGTGTAAATAGTGCATGTGAGGAGGTGATGGGTCAAAGTCTGGTTCTACTGAGAGTTTAATGGATGGTGAATTTTTAAATCAGAATTTTCCATCCAGGACTATAAGGAGTTACTAAATTTCTGGTACCTGGACTTTGGTCTTTTGTTTCCCAGGATTTTGAGTCTGCATAAAACCTCTGTGGTCCTAAAGCTTTGAAGACAACACATGGGTGAGAGAAGAGGGTGAATTACATGTTTTGGATATGTACTGTTTCGTACTTTAGACTAGGGACTTTATATATTTCTGGGTACTAGTCCTACGTTCTTCTCTATAGTAAATGCTGTACAATCATGGAGTTATGCTCACATGTGAACCACATCTCATTATGAATTACTTGTTTGAGAGGCTTGCCTCGTACAAATATACATCTGTCAGAATAAACATGCTTTTTGGAAACCAAGTGCTAGCAATATTAGACTATGCTATACAATTCTTTGAAAAGGAAGGAAAGCAAACTCTTTATGTTTTTTGTTTATAACTGATTTCAAATAGTACTAGAATTTCTGTTTTTAACAAAGTTTTGTCTTTGTTATTCTGATAGCTAATTTGATGACTTACTGTTGTTAACTCTATATACTTTGGAATTTTTTATTTGGTTGTTTTTTATATCTGGTATTTGTTTTGCAAGACAATTTTTATAGTCATAAATAAAATATTATATGGTGTTCCATTTTTCAGAAGGTTTAGCAAATATTCTAGATATTATGCTGTTACTTTTTCCATGTTTCAGGAAAGTTTCATATCAGAACCCCTTAAGGTTTTGTGTTTTTAATATATTTTTATTGATTTCAGAGAAAGAGAGAAGGAGAGGGGGAGATAGAAACATCAATGATGAGAGTCACTGATCCACTGCCTCTTGCACACCCCCCGCTGGGGATCAAGCCAGCAACCCAGGCATGTGCCCTGACCAGGAACCGAACCTCGATCTCCCGGATCATAGGTCGATGTTCAATCGCTGAGCCAAGCTGGGCAAGCATAACCTCTTAAGTTTTAATCTAAAAATTAATTTAGTATCCTAGGAAAAATGAAGGGCAGAGAGGAGCCAAGGACACAATATAAATTACTCTTATGTTCCAGCCATGACCTTGTAGTTCCTGGGGCCATGAACTCAGAGATCGCTCTCTGTAAATTCAAGCACAGGGAGGTCTGCGACCTCCCTCTCCCTGTGGATGAGACTTAGTCAAGGCAAGAGGATTCATTTCTAAGGAGACTAAAGGCAAGAACAGACAAAATGACTTGGAACGGCCCACATTAGGAGCTGGCACTCAACACACGTGGACTCATAGTTCCACTTACATTGTCATAAAGAAGTAGACTTCTAGACAGCAGTTGCTCAAAGTTACTCTGTAGTTAGAGTTAAAAGAGAGTTAGGAAAAAGAGATATGGGGAATCCAGGGAAAGTTTTTAAGCAGATGCAGGCCTTGGAAAGATATTTGACTCGCTTAGAATTCTGTGTGTCTGCCCCATCCCCCCATGGCTGGAGTCTCAGGGCCTGCTCTGTCACACATGCAAAACCAATCTGCTCCCGTGACATGGAGCATGAAAGTTCATCTCCCCAAACTTTACACCCTATTGAAAGAATATAATAGTGTTAAAGAAAAGCTAATTCTGTGATCCTTTTGCTTCAGGCTACAGATGGGATGCCATTTTCAAGGGACATTTTTTTGCCCCAGTTCCCATCAAATAGCTCCAGAAATAGGCATGATACGGCCCCCTTGAATAAAATAAAATGCCTTATTTAATTGCCTGAATGACACTCGGGATTGTGCTGCCAAAGCAAGCCCAAACAGGCCCAACCAGAAGCAATATAGAGGGGGGGTAACTTGACTACGAGGCAGCTCCAGCCCCAGCCCCCACCAACTGCCTGGCCAGGCTGATGAAATGAAAACAGGTCTGAGGAATGCAAATGAAATCTGCAAAGGAGCTGAAGGGAGAAGAAACCATTGCCCAGGGTAATGAGCTCATTGATTGCAAGGATGGCACCTCAGCTCGACCTCCAGAGTGCCATTGTATATGGAAGAGAGGGTCAGGACCCACGAGACAGGAGAGGCACCTGAGCAGCCACAACCACAGCCACCAACTCTGCTCACCTGCCTGCTGTCCAATTATGCCCCTCTGGCTTCAGTACCTCTGAACCTCTTTCTGGCTTTCTTTGCATATTTCTGCCATCTGTGCGGATTTGCCCGGGGTTCCAGTGGATGCTTACTGATTGTTAGAATGCAAGTCTTGGATCTTTTAAGAGAGTCCCAACTTTATTTATTTATTGAATCCAACACATTTTTTTAATGTATTTGTCAGGTACAGGGACACTTAGCTATTGTGTCATCTGTTGCTGGTCTCCAAAGAACCTAACTGAAGAAGTTTTGAATTATCTTGCTTTGTTGAGGATATATTTTTTACTAGAAATATATATCATAGTAAACCAGGTGGTATGGTATATTGCAAGAGCTACTGTGGGGGAATTATGTTAGGAAGCTTTGTAATCAAGATGAGCAATATTTAACATTATCTCAATGTGTAAAACTGGTGAATCCTCCACGCACCCAGTCTTCTTTAGGATAATAGAAGATACTGAGCCATTTTCAACATGGACTTTCTTCCTAGGCCTTGCTTTTATGAGCAAGGTGCTGAGCATCCTCCCCATTCCTCTCTGATCCAAAGGTTCTTTGATAGTCACTGATTCATAGTGGCTATTTCATTTGCTGTCATATTTTGGACAAAGACTCAAGAACATGTAAGTGAGCAAAGTGAAGTACAAGTCCAGCATATAAAACTGGGAATTGGAGAGGAGTGAAAAAAAACTAAGGAGAAATATGCCCAAACAGTATTTTTTTGCCTCTAGGTAAAGAGATTATGAGTGATTTCTTTTCTTGTCATTTTTCTATACTTCCAATATTTCTAAAATTAAACATTGTGCATACTCTGAAAAAATTAGCAAATGAAAAATAATATTATTCTAGCTGTGATATGCCAATTCTAAATGTTGATAGTTGTGGAAGCTCCTGAGCCTTTGCAGAGATGGCTGGGCCACATGTCAGCCATGCTGTGATATGCAGCGTAGGGCCTTCAAGGAGACTGCAGCTTCATCCTCATAAGGGCAGTGCCAAAGGCACTGAGAAGGAAAGAGCTTTAATAGTAACACATATGCCTATGGATATATCTAATGATGAACCATGAAAGTCTATTGAATTCATGTGGGGCATTCCTTCTGAATGCAATCAGCTCTGAGAAGAGCTGAAAAATTAAGTTTTAGCATGTCTATGTGGGAAGACCTCTCATCGGATCATGATGAACTTACCTAAATATTGTTTTACATGGAGGGTCTCTCTGGGATATCACCTTGCACCCATCTATGGCTTCTCTATTTAGCATACTACAGTTGCAACGATGACATCTTAGTTGGGCTTTAAAGGATGAATAGGAGTTTCCCATTTTAATAGAGAAGCAGTGGAGAGCAAGCTATTCAGGCAGAGAGCTGCATGTATGTTGACAAGGGGGTACATGAACATGACATTGGAGCAGCAGTAAGGAGTTTCATGGGACTGTGTGGAATACAAAGTTTGGAGCATGGAATGGGATTGGCAAAAGGTGAGGCCGAATAGGTAGTTGTGGATCAAGTGTGAGAGGATTTCCACTCAGGAGCTTGAATGTTACCCTCGAGATGACGGGGGTCTCAGACATCTTTCAGCCAAAGGGTGACACTAACAGTTATTTCCAACATTAGTTATTCACATTCTGTCACCATGAATGTTTATATTTGCCTCATCCTAAACAATATCTAGAATATCATAGGTTTGATGAGCCAATTATACTTTCTAATATATTTAATATAATGATATATCTATTACAAATAATTCACCCATGTACCGCCTTAAATTACTTTGCATTCACATATTACACTTGAGAAACACTGTTCTTGTTAAACCATTCAACAATTTTGAATATCTACTACATGCCAAGAGATCAGAATAGATAGCAATTAAGACAATAGATACAATGCTTATGGCATTATGAAATTACAATGTTAGATAAATATATTGATAAAGGAACCATTTTTTAAAGATTCATTTAGAAATACTATGCAAAATGGCTTAGTAATAAAACTACAAACAGGAAGACTTGTCTAAGGCTCATGCAGTGGCCTAGGTCAAAATGTGATAAAAGTTTGATTTAAGGCGCTTGCAGAAGAAAAGTAAAAGAGGAGACACAGGTGAAATATTTTTGTCCAGTAGAAACTGACAGGTTCCAATGGCCATTTTGATGCGTGTCCTATCCTGAGGGCCGACAAGAGAGGAAGGCGTCAAGGCTGCAAGGGTTTGTATCCCTGTTGTCCTCAATTGTCTGACACCCCATCTCCCCTAAGGGAGGCTGTCTGGCTCAGCCCCCTGCCGGTGCGCCTTCCTGCACTGTGGAGGCCTGGAAAGCTAACAGCTGCACGTCCCAGGCTGCCCTGCAGTTAAGGTTTCACTTGCGACTTAGGTTCCAACAATGAAATGCACTCTTGCAAGACCAGAATTGAGAAGTGAGTTAACTAGGGGGAAGGTGTGAAGGGAAGCATCTGTTTTTTTTTCTGGAGTGGACTTAGCCACAGCATGGCTTTGGAGCCAACACTTCTGGCCAAGGCTCAGGATTCACAAATCACGGCTCTGTGGGTGTGATCCAAGAGCCAGCAGTTGGCCCAACAATTTCCTGATTCCCTTGTTTCCAAAAGATGCAGCAGAGATAGCAGTTCTCACGCTGGATCAGTTGGATGCTGTCAATCCACAGTCATCTCTGGAGGCCTAGCCTGGAGCCCTTGCTCTAGACCTCCCAGTGATTCTGCAAACACCCAATTCCCTTCATTAAACCCCTCTTAAAACAGCCAGAATGGTTTCTGTTTTCTACACTTCCTCCCGGACTGGTATCACCACTAAAACTCATATTTAATCTGTCTTATTAAAGACTGTCTTACACAATCCAGCGTGTGCATTTGAATCTTTTATTCTCAGTGAGGCTCTAAGATCTTTGGGATTTGCCTGTCTTACACTTCTCTTCTCCTGTATCACATATACAATGTTCATTCCATATGTGACAACTATCATTACACTTATTTTGAATAAATTGTCTTCTCAATTCTGATTCCAAAAATAAATTAGGATCACATAGGAGAGAATAAACATTTATTGCTGACTTGGAGGAAAAGAGTCCGGGGACCACTGGCTGAAAAATGATGCTCACGTCTGCGGGCGTGATTCTGGTCATAGAAGAAGAGAAGCTTCTGTTTAAAGCATCATGGTGACATTAAATTTAACCATAGTGGAGACGGGGCGGGGGGGGTGGGGGCGGCACATGCGGCAGATTTTAGTGTTCTGTGAGGCCTGCTGCTCATGTGTTGTTGGAGCGGGGCAGGGGCCCTTCTGTGACAGTCACTTCAGAGCGCTAACGCCTCAGCAGGGAGGTAATTGCTTGGGGCAGTGGCTCTGGACCCTGGCTGCCCATTAGAATTCCCTGCTAGGGCTGATGACCTCCCCTGTTATTCTGACTTATTACATCTGGGAGAGATCTAGGAATCACTGTTTTGTAAAAGCCCCCCCCCCCCATGTTTAATGTAGCAGGATTAGGAAGCACTCACTCCATGTTCAAATATTTTTATATGCAGATTGTCACAGTGTCTTCTTCTGAATTCTTGCACCTCTGCTCTGTTTTCTTAGGTCTGTTTTTTCATTCATGGCATTTTACATTTATGCCTTCCCTTTCTCATTTTCTTCCTTGTCAGAAAAGTTTTCAATTTATTATTATTTTTTGTTTATGCTATAATTTAGCTGTACCCCACAAATGGCATGTAGCAACATTTACCTCTAAATATTTTCTAATTCTTATTACAGTTTATTTTATGACCCATGAGTTATTTTCTAAGTGTATTTATGCGTTTATTTAACATCTGCTCATGTGGGTAGTTTAGGTTATCATTTTTATTCTACTGTGGTGTCATTTTTATTTATCAATAGTTTTATTGTTTTGTTTTAGTTTTTCCATCCTTGCTTCCTATTGAATTGCCAAGTTTTATATACTTCTTTTGGTATATGTTATACATTCTATTTTGAATTTTAGTGGTTACCTGTAAATTTTTAACATGCACACTTAAAGTTTAAAATTAAGCAATATCTCTGCAGAATACATATTTTCTAGTGCATGTAAAGTGTTCACCTGATACAGCACATGCTTTCGTCAAAAGATCAAAGTCTTACAGGGCGTGTTCTCTGACCACAACTGTTTTGAATTAGAAAACCATAGCAATAAGACATTCCAAAAAATCCCCAAATATTTGCAGTTTAAATGACACACTTTGAAATAATCCATAGGTCAAAGAAAAAATTAAAAGGGAACAAAAACTATTTTACAATGAATGATAATGAAAATAAAACTTAGAGGAGGCAACTAAAGCAGTAATAGAGAGAAACGTATGCATCTAAAATGCCTATAGTAGAAAAAAAGATTTAAAATCAATTAACTAAGTTTTAAATTAAGATGCAAGAAGCAAAAAAAAGCAAGCAAATTAGACCTTATGATAAAAAAATACAGATACGAGTAGAAATCAATATGATAGGAAAAAATGAGACTATTACCAAAGCCTAAATTTGTTCCTTAGAAATATCATAAATATTAACAAATTACTTCAGAACTGAAGAAGGTAAAAAATGAAGAAAACACAAATTAACAATATTAGGAATTCTAGAGTGGATATTATTACAGAAATTATAGATATTAAAAGGATAATAGGAGAATATTATAAACAACTTCACATGAATACATTCAACAACATAAAAGAACATAACTAAATTTTTGAAAAGCACAATTTATCAAAACTGCCTCAAGAAATAAAAATTTAAAAAAACTGAACAGCCTACATGTATTAAAGAACTTAACTTTATAATCAAAAACTTTCACACAAACAGCGCCTGCCCCAGACTGTTTCACTGGTGAATTCTATCAAAACACTCAGATGAGACATAATAGCAATCCCACCAAATTCATTTAGAAAACATAGGAGGAGGGAATGAGTCCCAGCTCAATGTTTGAGGTCAACATAAATGATAATAACAAAAACTGACAAAGATACCACAACAAAAGAAAATTAGAAGTCAATAAACCTTACAAATAACCGTGCAGAAAATGCTCCAAAAGCTATTAGTAAATGTAGTCCAGCAACATCTAGAAATATCTACAAAGTGGGGTTTATCCCACAAATGTGAAGTTGATTCATGGTTAAAACAAAACAAAACAAACAAAAATCCTCAGAAAAGTGTAACACAGGAAACTTTCTCAATCTGCTAAAGAGCATGTACAACTTTTAAAATCACAGTAAATGGTAACATACTAAAAACTTTCTCCCAAATTTGGGAGTAAGGCAATGACGTCTATTACACATCTGTAGTGGAGGTCTTAGCCTGCACAGAAGGACAAGAAAAATAATGATATAAAAATTGAATTGGGGAAGTAAACTTGTCTTTCTTCACAGCTGACATCATTACTCTCTAAGTGCTGTCCAGGGACTCCCGGCAGGTCACTGAGTCCATGAGGTATTTCCATAATCATACTTTGATGTTATTTGTATTTTCATTTGCACTGTCTCGAGTGTACAGTGTAGTTTCCCAGAGGCGGGGTGTGTGATATTGTAACAGGATGCAGAAACAGATACAAGAATCCAGCCATCTTCTATTAAACTAGACACTGAAGAAATGTTCAAAAATGTGAAACAATTTCAATATATTTTGTTTGTTTTGGAAATAGATTATTTTTCATAAAAATGTGTTGTTTATGTTACTATATAATAGGTTTATTACTCATCAGGGTGGTGGTTACACATACACATGTATGTCAGGTACACCTAAAACCTGTGCGTGTTATCATATATAAAAGGGGCGAGGGAGATAGGGACATCTGTAATCGCGTAAACAATACAAATAAAGAGGGGGTTTTTTAAGTTGGTTTTTTAAACTTGCCAACATTGTTTTTAAAAATAAGAATATGTAAGGGGCCTCAGTTTACCAGATACTAAAATAATAAAGTTGTAATAGACCAGTTGACCTATGGGACAGATTAGAGAGCCCAGAGACCAACTTCTCTTTACATTTCCTCATCGGTTCTCTCAAATATGATTTGAATGATAGAATAACTTTTACTCTCTAAAGTCAATGTTTCTCTAATTCCATGGGTTAGGAGAAAATCCCTCGTTTTTCCTTAGCTAATAAGGAAAGCCTCCTGATTAACCCAGGGATTAAGGTTAGTGACAGAGGTGGAAAGTTCCTTTCTCTACCATTCTTATTGCTACAAGACTATAAATTTGTTGTCTGATATCTGGCCTGACTCCCCCAATTTTAATCCAGAACAAACCTTTCTGCCATTATCCAACATCCCCGAGAAGGGTTACAAATAGAAATAGAAAAGTCCAAAGTGAATTAAAATCTCAAGTTGTTGACAGGAGAGAAAAAAATAGCCCCTGCTAATAACCTGATTTGACATCTGATTTATGTGGTCCTAAAAGGACAGTCATAAAAACTGTGTAAGTGAAGGAATAACATCAAGTGATTTACAAAGACTCTGGGAGTGTGGGCGACAGGAGGCAGTGAGGGGGAGAGTAATAAATCTGGCCAAGTGAGCCACGCTTGGTTCTTTCACCCTCCAAGGCCCAAGTGCTCAGGGATTTCTGCCTGTAGCACTTTCTGTCCAGCCTTTCATTCAGCAAATACTTTCTGAGTCTCCTGGCCCTGGGCAGCACTGGGCAAGCCGAAGTATGTTTGCATGTGTGTGGTAGGAACAGGTTCATAGAGAGAAGGCACAGGTGTTGACACATTGACTGTACCATAAAGCAAACAGCTAAGCCAGAGATATCCTGCGCTGGTGTATAAAAAGTGAAAGCAACTAAAGAAATTTAATTTTAAGAAGAGAAGATTCCAGGGAAAAGTGATTGCTGTTTTCAAATTTCTCCAAAGCTTCACTGAGAAGAGGAAGAAAACTCGGTCTCCAGAAGATACTGAGACAAAGACTTAAAAAAAGCAAATTCCATTCACCAGTATTTACTGAGCACTTCCTATGTGCCCAACAGCATTCTAGTAACTAAACATCCAGCAATGATGCAAAAGACTGACAAGACCCCACAGCCATCGGAAGCTACATTTTAGAGGGAGGAAGAACTGTAATATGCTGAATAAACAATTAAACAAACAGATGTTATTTCAGATATTGATAGGTGTGGGCAAGGATAGGAGGGAAAAGGAATATTTAATTAGGGGAGGTGACCAGAGGAATCTCTGAGAAAGGGGCATTTGAGCTGACATCTAAATAATGAGAAGAATCTGGCCTGGTGATGATATGGAGAAGGGACATCCAGAGAAGAAATGGGCAGTGAAAAAGTGCTAAGGGGTGGGAACAAGCCTGGGGTGTCTATTATCAAGAGAAGAGGAAAACCTACTGCGATGCAGTGTCAGGAGAATGGAGAGATGAGATTGGGGCCACAGGCAGGGACAAGCGTGTGGGCCTCGCAGGCCTTGGTAAGGAGTTTGTATTTCCTACTGGGGCGGGGGATAAACCTAGATTGAGCAGAGCCTTTGGTGCCCTATGCCACGTCCCCTTAGCTTACGTTGGATTTCAGAGGCGGCTCGATGGGCAGTCACCATGCACACTCTCAGTAGCCCAACTTAAGAACGACTTGGGGGCAGTACACGACCAGGAAGCAAGGCTTATTGTAAAGGTGGGTAAGGTAGTGTGGCATTTAGCCCTAAAATAAGCAAAGAAATCAATGAAGCAGAATAGAAAAATCTAGAAAGAAACCTATCCACATATGGTCACTTGACATAAGAAAAGTGGTACTGTAGTGTAGTGTGGGAAGACTTTCCAGACGATGTAGGTCTAAATGTGAAACGCAAACAATAAAGCTTCTAAAATATCATAGGAGAATATCTTCATGACCTGGGGTCAGAAAAAAATTTGTTTTAGTAGCACATACAAAGCCCAAACCATGAAGAAGATTGATACACTAGAGCACTTATAAGTTAAGAATTCATCAAAGACACCACTAAGAGGGGAAAGGGTAAGCCACAGAGTAGAAGATCTTTACAATATGTATCTGACAAAAGATTAGTGTCCAGAATATGTAAAGAATTTGTACAAAACAGTAAGAAAGTGACAGACCACCTAATAGAAAAATAAACAAAAAGCCTTAAAGAGGCACTTCACAAAGAGGGTGTCCAAATGACAAAAAGACATTATTACTCATTATAAAGGTGCAGATTAAGACCATAATGAGGTACTGCTACATATCCACCAGTAGGGCTAAAATCAGAGAAATTTATAATACAATAGAAGAGGGGTTAGGCAGAAGGTTAAAAAAAAAAGATTAAAAGAAATCACCCTTAAGTCCAGGGTTGTCTTCTACGTCCATTTCCCGTACCAAGGGAAGAGCAGAACAGGCAAAGGTGTAGGAGAGCCCTAGCAAGTTTAAAGAGACCGATGTGGCTGGAGCGGAGAGTGAGGAAAAGAAGTGGGGGTGGGGGAACGGAGCAGTACAAGCAGGGCCTTGCAAGTCAGGGTTCTGAATTTTTCCAGAGAGAAAAGCTTGGAAGAGTTTTGAGCAGAGGACAGGAGTGACACAATGTTTAAAGCTTTCATTTTAAATTCTCCTTTATTCCTACCTCATTTATTCAATCTTTAAACATTATTTTTTCACTCACAACAAATATGATTGGGCAGCTCCCATGCATCACGCCCCCAGCCCCAGGTAGCCCACAGCCCAGTGGGGGGGGGAGCGTGCTCACCCGGCCTTTATCACGGGAGCGCCTCGGGGCTCAAGTGTGGGCCGCAGCTCTTCTCGCTTTGCACATGCTCCCTGCGATCACATGTATGCCCATGACTTCAATTACCACCTGCACGCTGACCAGCTGGCCTGATTTGTCTAGGACTGAATGGTTTCCGAGAATGTGGAACTTTCAATGCTAAAATCAGGCCACGTTCCAAGCCAGCAAATGAGTTGGTCACCCTAGGACTAAGGACTCCCAAATACATATCATTTTACAAGCCCATGTGTCCAGCTGGCTACTAGACATCCCCACTGATGTTTTAAAGCTATCTTAAGCTCAGTATATTCAATCCTGAACTCATGATCTCTCCAAAATCCCTCTTCCTCCAACTCCCTCTTCTCCGTGAACAGTGCTCCCAGATACCCTACTGTCTAAGCCAGAAGCGGGCAAGCCATCCTCGGCATCGTGTTTCCTCACTGCCACGTTCAACCAAATCATTCACATTGTAGATACTTCTGATCATATAACAAGGACATAACAAGGTATCTGCTCTCAAGAAGCTCACATTCCAGTTGAGGAAGATCGACCATATACAAATAACTACAAAGCTTTTGAACACGTCAGTGCTATGAAGGAAGACAAGGCAGGTAAGGGGATGAGAGACTGGCAAAGCAACAGAGGCTCCCCCAGAATGGCCAGGGAGCAGGTCTCTTAACCTGAGACATTTGAGTAGATCCTGGAACAATGTAAAGGAGCAAGGCACACAAAGATTTAGGGGACCAGTCTTCCTTGCAAAGGGAACAGCAAGGGCAAAGCCCCTGGGCATGGTGGGGGAATGACAAGGTCAGTGTCGCTGGACTAGAATTAGCAAAATAGAGTGACAAGAGATATCAGAAATAACAAGGCCAGGTCACGTTTGGCTTTGCAGGCCCTTGTTAGAACTCGGGCTTTCATTCAGTCTGAGTGAAATGGGAAACTGTTGGAGAGTTTAAGAGGAATGACCTAATCTGATTCATGGTTTAATAGGGCCGCTGTGTAAAGGGATCAAAGGTAAATCCAGGAAGAGCAGCAATAATCCAGATGAGAGACGACGGGGACTTGGATTAAGGCAAAAGAGGAGGGGATGGTAAGAAGTGATTGGATTGGACATATTTCAAAGGTGCAGCAGTCAGACTTTGCTAGTAGATTTGATGTTGGGTGGGTGAAACAGAAGAGCGAGACATATCTGCACCACTGTCTTAAACAGATCTGCCTCTTGCTGTTTTCACGGCCACCGGCCTGACTCGAGCCATTCTCACTTTTCATTGAAAACATTGCAATAGCAAATAGCCTCCTGATCAGTCCATCTTCCTCCCCTTGTCCCTTTCTGAATCATTCTGCATAGTAGAGTGTGATTTCAATAAAAAAGTCAGGATTGATCACACCACGTCTCTACTCAATTCCCTCCAGCGATTTTGCTTTGCATAAAAACCCCCAATGAGCCTTCGAGGCTCTGTGTCATCCGCCTTCGCCCATTTCACCAGACACCTGCCACGCCAGCCTCTTCCGCACCCTGCACACCAACCACACTGCCTTTTCTCCCTGTTCCATCCCTCTCAGGCTCTTGTGTATGCTGTTTTCTCTGCCTAGAATTTATCATCTTTCCAAAATGAGAGCACTCTGGGTCCCTCAGTTCATTTCCTGGGTCCACATTTCACTGTTACCCTTTCAGAGAAGACTTTCCTGCCTTCCCAGCTCCCCTCCCGACTAGAACCCTGTTGATCTCCTTTGTCACCATGATTGCTAGTAATTAATTGTGAAATCAGCTGTTCATGTATGTTTTTCCCACTAGAATGTAAAATCCACGAACGCATCAACCTGCACATTTTGCATACTGCTGTATTTCTAACATCTAGCACAGTACTTAGGTTCAGTATTTGATTTTTTATTTTTTTTTAGGTAAATGATTGAATACTTGAAAATTGCGGTTCATATATGAAGTCAACAGACCAATAATCTCAGTTATGCAAGGACTCACAAAGTATTTGACTCATGCATTCTTCCTGAAAAATTACTCCAAGACCTACTTCAGCCAGCTGAAAAAAAATGAATCAAAATTTAAAACTCATAAATAGTAAAGTCATGGTGTGGGAGAACTGGTAATGAGCAACTGAAAGCATTTAAGCACGTAATTTATTCTAAATAACTGTGGTAAATATGGTTACAAAATGGAATGAAAGTGTCATAAATAATTCTTGAAAGAGAAGGTCCTCAATTTATAAAATTAACAACAATTAACTAGATAAGATTGTCTTACAGCAATTAAAACCGGTTGTAGCAGGTAAACTAAGGATGGGAAAATCGATTGTCCATCTTTGACGGGGGCGTATAATTACAGATGCACGCACAGTAGAGGCTCAAGTATAGTTTTTGACAAAAATAAAAGCAGTGACTTCTGGTTCTGGCTATGACAGAATACCTTGTATTAGACCAATTCTGCCACAATTAATAACTATAAAAACTGGGTAAATGCCAAAAATAAATCCAGCTATTTGAAGTCATAAGAGAACAACCAAAGCATATAGGATCTAAGGGTATAAGATTTCAGAGAGGAAAAACGCACACTGAGGCCCCATAGTCAGCCTTGCAGTTTCCCTGTGGGGCATTTTCTCAGTGTGGGGCAGAGACACTGAGCAGAAAATGGAAGCCTAAAGTTTATGGCAGTCCATAAATATAGTTATGTCCAAAACTTAGAGTCCAAGGCTATCGAGGTAGCCAGGATTGAGGGCCCAAGATCCCAGAAGTAAAAGGAACCTCAGAGAAGTAAGTTTAACTTTCCCCTCAAAGCTTTGAATGAATCTTAAGATAAGATCAAAACACAGGAACAAGGGAAAAGTGACTGCCAAGAGACTAAAATGACAAGCAGTTTCAGCAGTTTCATGGCCCTAAACACACAAAAATTATAGAGTTCATATCTGGCAAGGAAACCTTAGACTTTCAACTGAGACCCCTAAAGAACTACACTTAAGACAACCCATAAAGAAACCAGTCCTTGCAATGCCTGAAATCTACCCTGAGATAATTTCAATCTGTGGTTGTATAAAAATGATTTACTCATAGTTTTCCAGGAAGAGAAAAAAAAAAAAATCAGTGGAGAGAGATAATACATCCAAAGCCTTTTTACCAATTTTTTATTTTTTAAATGTCTAATGTCAGTTCTAAAGTAAATTGCATTTCAGGAAACAGGACTAAATAATTAAAAATCAAGAAAAAAAAAAAGGCAACAGAGACACACCTATCGATGATCTAGTTATTTGGAGTTATCTAACATGAACTTTTAGAAAAAAATCAGATATGACTTATATGTTCAAGAATATAGATGAAAAGGTAATGAAATTGACTTGGAATGTATAAAAAATCATTAAATAAAAGTTTGAGAGCTGAAAAATACAGCAACTGAAATTAACTCAATGGATGGTTTCGCAACATATTAACTATTAACTAGAAGCAAAAAAGAGGAATCATAAATTAGAAGTCAGATCTGTAGAATATGTAGAATGAAGCACAGAGAGGAAAAGGAGATGGAAATGGAAATTAATGACACAGTGCAAGAGATATATGGGTAGTTTCAAAAAGGTCTAGTTTAAAGGAATTTATAGTTTCAGAAGAAGAGGAAATAGAATTTGAAAGAAGCAATATTTGAAGTAATACTAGATGAGAATTTTCCAAAACTGAAGAAAGCTATCAACCCACAGATTCAAGAGGCTCTGTGACTCACAATTAGGACACATTTAAAACACACACACACACACACACACACACACACACACACATACTGAGGCATTCAGAGTAAACATGCACACTGACATCAAAACAAAGAACGCTAGAAAACAGAGAAATACCTTTAAAGTGCTGAAAGGAAAAGCTGTCAACCTAGAATTCTGTATCCAGACAACATATCTTTAAAAAATAAGCACAAAATGAAAACATTTTCCAATAAGCAAAATCTCAGAGAATTCACCAGCAGCAGACCTGCACTACAAGAAATGCTAAAGAAAATTATTGAGAATGAAAGAAAATGATGGCAGATAGAAAATCAAATCTACATAAATGAATGAGAAGTGCTGGAAATGGTAAATACATAAGTAAATAGAAGGTTTTTTTCATTTAATTCCTTTAAGAGAAAATTAACTGTTTAAAGCAAAACATTATGCATTGTGGAATAATGATATGTAGAAATAAAATGTGTGGTGACAACAACAGGTCATAAATGGGGATAAATTGAAGGATACTCTTGTAAGGTTATACATTATATGAGAAGTGATATATTCACTCATGGGATTTTATAATAAATTAAGAAACATATTACAATCTCTAGTGGTGCCACTAAAAAATTATAATAAAGCAAAGAGTTATAGCTATAAAAAACAAAATAGAAAAATTGGAATTTAAAAAAGTCCTCAATTACTACAGAAAGTATGGCAAAAAAGGAGAAAAATTGTTCAAAAATCAGGTGTGATAAATAGAAAAAACCACATGATAGATTTAAGTGCAATGATATTACTAATTATATTAAGGAAGGTGGGGGCGGGTAGGTAGGTGGGAAGAGATTAGCCAAAGAATTTACATGCATGTATGCATAACCCATGGACACAGACAATAGTGTGGGGAAGGCCTGGGGTGGGGAGTGGGTGCAGGGTAGAAGGGGTCGTCGATGGGGAAAAATGGAGACATTTGTAATATTTTCAACACTAAAGATAAAGTAAAAAAAAGAAAAAAGAGTTGTATGTGTTAGTAAATATTATGTTAAAAATTTCAGGGAGCTCTTAAAAATATGAATGTGTTTTTATATTGGGTTTTTGTTTTATAATAATAAAAACATGCTCATTATAAAAATAAAATTAAATAAAAATTTAAAAATAAATATAAATGACATTAACACCCTAGGTAAAAGGCAGGGATTGGCAGACTAGATATAAATATCAATATTATCAATATGTACATTTAAAATATAAAAACAGGTACCTTAGAGGTAAAAAATAGAAAATGATATATTGTGCAAACACTAATCATAAGAAGGTGAATTGGCTATATATATATATATTTTTTTTTTTTAAATATATCTTTATTGATTTCAGAGAGAGGAAGGGAGAGATAGAAACATCAACGATGAGAGAGTCATTGATTGGCTGCCTCCTGCAGGCCCCCAACTGGGGACTGAGCCTGCAAGCAGGCATGTGCCCTGACTGGGAATCGAACCACGATCTCCTGGATCCTAGGTCAATGCTCAAACACTGAGCCACACCCGACCAGGCAAACTGTCTATATTAATATCAGACAAGATTGACATTAAGACAAGTTATTATTACCCGAGATAAAAAGGGATATTTCATAATGATAGAAGCACAAATCCATCAAGAAATCATAACAATCCTGAATGAGCATGCATCTAATAGCTACAAAATTCATTAAACACAATCTAGTAGAACTTAAAGGAGAAATAGAAAAATCCACAATGACTGTTGAAAATTTTAACATTTTTCCAACAGTCACTAATTGAACAAGTAGACAAAAAATAGTAAGAATATATGTCTTAAAAGCACTATCAGTCAAATTAACTTAATTACCATTTATATGACACTATACTCAACAGCTGTAGGAGACATTTTTTTCAAGTGCACATGGTATAGTCTCAAAGATATATTATATACCAGACCATGAATAATATCTAATATATATATGCAAACATTCTCTCTGGAATGATGAAAATACTTTGTATATTGGTAGGGCTATGGGTTACAGATGTATATTAGTTTGTTAAAACTCACTGAAGTGCATTTTACCCTCTATCATTTATACTTCAAAATGAAAAGAAAAAAAAGCTATAGCCACATTAATATCAGACAAGGAAGCTTTTAAAGCAAATATACTTGAAATACATATATAAGTTATAATGACAAGTGCCAAATTCCCCCATGAAGATTAAAAAAAATCTAAGTCTATATGTACCTAATATCACATGCTTCAAAACTTGTAAAAGAAAAAACATTGGCGTAATTCTTCTAATCAAATAAAGAACACCTATTAAAAATCTATAACAGCCTGAGAAAGATTTCAGGGAAACGGAACCTATGAAGAAAGATTGAATTGAAATTATAGAATCAAGAATATAATAATTGAAATTAAGAACTCAATAGAGTTTAACAGTAGGGTTAGCTAGTCATCATTGTACTGGGGAAATAAGATTAGAAACTTTAGAAGAGAACTTTGAACAGTTCATTGGTAAGTACTAAGTTCAAACGGAAACATTTAGTAGATTTTTAAAAACCATATAGCTTTAAAACTACAATAGGGAAAAAAAATAGTGCAAAAGAAGGTGATCTAAAGGAAACAGCAACAAATAATAAACAATAAACATCAAATACAATAAACAGAACAGAACAAGAGCAGATGAGCACACCAATTATGACAGGAAATATAAACTTTCCAGTTAAAAATAGATGTTTTCCTCAGCAATATTTATAATGCAAAAATATTAAAAACACATATGTCCAACAATAGGGAAAGGTTATACGGTGATATTTCAACCCCTCAATGGAATTTTATGCCACAATTAAAATTTCTGTCAACAAAAAACTCTAACAATATGCGAGATGTACTTGTTAAACTATTAAGCAAAAAAGGATTTCCAATTCTTATACAGTATTATGACATTAGTTTGATAAAAAAAAAAAAAAGTAAAATAAAAATACCAAACATAGATATACAGAGAACAGCAGTTTTCTACAGGCGAGAGAGTTATATTTTGTTCTACTTGTTGTGTATCCTTCCTATAAATACACAAGATTCCTCCAGTGGGAATGTGTTGCCTTTACTTATTGATTTTTATTACACAAGGTATACAAGAATGTAAATGATATAAAAGACATAGATACTGATAAAGTAAAAGTTCCCCTTAATATTCCGACCTGTTCCCTTCCTGTTCCTAGCCTAGCCTCTCTATAGGAGTAACCATCGTTATTTTTCCTGCTTTACTTCAGATCATTTTTATGGGTTATTTGATAATCAGAATGGGTAAATAATAAATATGGAAACAAAATCTTTCCAGTGCTGTAAAATGAGGCTCGGTGACTACTTCTGGGGGTGCCCTAATGGAAATAGCTGCACCATGGAGAGTCTGAGTTAGGTGAACCCTGATCCAGCTGGGGTTCTGCTGTACAAATCTTCTGCGAATCCTCGGAGAGGAAGAGCGATAGAGTTGGGCTGAGTCAAGGCTGCATGGGTGAGATTAGGATTGGTCTGCATCTCGGATTTTAGGTGAGATGTGGACAGGTGGAGGACAGGATGAAAGCCTTCTCAGTTGGCTGTGAGCAGAATTAGGACATTAGGGGAACACATGGAAGAGAGCTGTCCAAGTGGAGAAAAAGGAACGAAGTGAGGAACAGGGGAGGCTAGATGGAGGCATCAAAATCGGGTCCAGAAGGCCTTGAATATCTGGCTGGAATGGCTGGAATGTGGCCTGGTGCTTCTTCAGAAATTCTCTGGTCTTATCAAATCAGCCACCATGAGTCCTGTCTGAGGTCTACTCTACTGGTTTATAAAATGGGGTGAGTTCTGGGAGAACTAAATTAGATAAAGAATGTGAGAACGCTTGGCTGGGTAAGTTGGTAATCACAATAGAAGGGTGAAGAGAAGAGACACAGCATTGGAGCCTGGGCTTGAGCCCCGGGGGGTTGTCTCGACAGCTTTCCTGTTGATATTTCTGAAAATCATGCAAAGCTCAAGCCAGCTTCCTGGGACCAGAAAGATCCTCACCCATGCTGGCACCCACATCTTTGGGGGATAACAAACCTATTTTCCAGGTACCCCAGGGCAGACATTGTCCCTACATCCCTAGAGAACTGCACAAATGGTTTGGTGTAATTTCTTTGAAAACACAATTGCTGTACACGTAATCATTTCTTTTTCAAGGAAAACATAACATTAGCTACTGAACATGGGTATGTGACTCATCTCTTTTAATAAGATGCTAATTAATGACTCACTAGCTTTAATCATATCAATCTGGTAATACTATTTATGCCCCACAGAATAATGAACTACTTTATAAGAAATGAGCGTGGCACATGTTGACATAGGAATGCATCCAGCCATAATTTGCTCTGGGTAAATATCCCACCCAGACTTAGATTCTGAACAATTTACAAGACAATGCTCATGTGATACATGGCGGAGAGAGGCTGAGACTTCTGTATGGAGAGAAATACCACAGAGAGTTTTTCCCTGGGAAAGGGCCACTGCCCTGGTAAATTCTGTCCTGGAGGTGAAATTAGAGACAACATCTGTATGAGGAAATCCAAGGAAGAGTTTTGTTATTTACACAGCACCTGAAGAAACTGCTTTCTGAACAAAGAAGAACGTGGCAGGCAGTTGGCATGATTCTGCTAAGGTGGGGCTGGGTCCAGCCAAGCTTACAGGGTAGAAATGAAGATAAGATAGGATGGAACCAACACAGGCATGAATAGGAAAATTTTGAGGCTGTTCCCTAGTGAGGAGTGGCCAGCAGCCAAATAGTCCATGTCCAAATATACATGTTTATTGGGCATATCAGACAGGTTTTAAGACCCAATGGGGTCTAAGTCAGCTCTTGGGGAGGAATGGAACAAAGGTGGTAAGGGACAGCCAAAACCCAGGTGTCTGATGACAGTGGAAGTCCATGTATGCAGAGCTTCATGGCTCTGAGAAAACAGGCCCCAGCCGATGCCTGGAGGGATAAAGAATTGTGTCCCAACCCCAGATGGAAAACATTTGCCAGAACCGTCCAGTATAGTAATACTGGTAACGAAGGCTTAGGTAACGAAGGCTTATTCTACACTGTGCGACTTACATATACTATCATAGGGTGCTTAGGGAATCAGGTATTCTGGCTCCCAGTTAACAGATGAGGAACATGAGGCTCACAGCGAATACATAAGTACTCGGTGCTACAGAGATAGTAAGTGGCAGAGCTGTGGTTCAAACCTAGCACTCTGATTCATGAACCCTCTTCCTGAGCATTAAACTCTATCCGCCCCTCCATGGCTCCTCCACCTCTTCATCCCTGTACCACCCCCACCACTATGGGGGGAAGAAGGGGCATAAGCTATGTCAAAGATGCCAGGATCTCAGGAAAGCTAGCTGGTTAATAAAAATCGTTAATAGGGAAACTGAGGCAGGTGTCCACTCCTACACCCCGGGATAAATTAATGAGAGGAAGGTGGTCATTGGGTGAGAATCCAGGATTCCTTCATCAAGTCTAATCCTAGCCCTACTTTCTCAGCAGGATGCTAATATATTTTTTGTCCAGATCAGGATTGCTTCAAGACTTGGATGGTGGGTTGAAGAATAAAGTCCTTACAATGGCCTACTAGGTCCTCCATGATCTGGCCCCGGTATCTTTCTGATGTCTTCTCCTTCTACACTCCCTCTCAGCCAGGATATTCATTGTGCTGATCTGTTGATGAGTCAAACACACGCCTACCTCAGGGCCTTTGCACTGGCTGTTTCTTCAGCCTGGAACTCCCTCCTCCAGATTCTGTATGGTGTGTTGGTTGGTTGGTTGGTTTTCATGGATTTACCCCAGGCACCTAGATATTATCTGGTATATAGTAGATATTCAATAAATATACATTGAGTGGTCTTGATTTGCCAGTGCCCTCCTGGGAGAGCCAGTTATTCTGCCACCTTTTTCTACTAGTATCAGCTATTTCCCTGCCAGCCCTCCCACTGCCCCTTCCCTAATTTGATCCCATGTTTCTCTCCCAGCATGTTATGCAGCCAGCACCTAAGAGCCTGGTATTCCAACTCCTCATTGGAAATGAGCGTGGACGATGCTCTGTACTTAATAGGTGTTCAATAAATATTTGTTGGAGCAAGGGGATGATATGACAGATTCTGTCACAGAGGTATATTTCAGTGCTAAGAGAGTAAAGAAGCTAGAAAGGGATCTGGGAGAGCTCCGTGAAGAGAGGTTATTTAAACTTGATGGTGAAGGACAGGCAAGGATTCACCACACTGACAAGAAAAAGTGGGTGTTTCAGGCAGTGGAAACTGCTGGCATAAACAATTATAGCAGATGTGTCTCCCCACCTCCTTCCAAAGTAAATTTACCCTTCTTTTAATACAGGAACATACTTTTTCTTGGAGAGTACCCTTTCCCCTTTCTCATTCATATGCCAAGGACTGAGTCTACTTTACCTTCAACTCCAAGGGTGGATGTGACCCCAGCCTAGCAAACCAAACATTGCATGACTCTGCCTGCAGTGACTGGTTCAGGGATGAGTCCTGATCTAACTGGGGTCAAGGAGAGCCAGGTCCCAGAATATTGTTCAAAAATACATTCATGGCTTATTTGGCTGCTGGATTCAGAGTAGGAAGGATGTAAACAATGAGTGTGGTCACCTTGCCACCAGGAGAAGGGGCCACCAAGAGAGTCTGCAAGTAGATTCAGCACCCAGGGAAAAGCCAAGTGCTAGAGAGGAACCCAGTTCTGGCGAAATTGCGCATCACCAGATTTGCCCCTGTATGTTTTTTTAGGGGTGGGGGGGATATGGTGGAGGGGTAATGCATTCTCATTTTGCGTTGAATTTCTGCTTGTGACCCAAAAGGTCCTGACTGATACAGGGATGGAAGCAAAAAAAAAAAAAAAAAAAGCATAATGTGTTTAAATAGTACCAACATTAACTAACCCTAATGCCATCTGCCTTGCTTTGCAAAAGAAGAGCCTGAAGCCCAAAGAGAAGTGGTTCCCTCGAGCCTCACTGCTACAAAAGGACAGGGCAGAAGGGCAGGCCTTAGGGGGAAGCAAGAAGTGACAGGCACTTTACTGTCCTCATGTGGCTTGTAAGCAAAAGGACCTGAAGCCACAGTTCCATACTGAGCAGTATGTCCCTGACGTCACCTTCTTCCTTGTGAAACGGTTCCATGACCACTTGGTCAGTGCATGGCCAGTCACGGCCTGGTGGCCGATGCTAGCATGACACTTGTCCCACAACTCACCAGGTCTCCCAAAGCTTTCAAACTGGCTTTGTGTAGCCAGGACATAAAAATTACAAACCTTTGCTTTATGAAGCTGTTCTTTTAAATTAGAAAGACCTCGCATAAATCCTGCACCAACGCTTTCAATAATATACATTTTTAAAACTGCAAATGGAGAACCGGGATAGCTCCTGGAACTCGATGCTTTCTTTTCGATAGATGGATAGACAAGTGACTTATGCAGATGTGGTATATACATTCCGCACAATTTGACCATGGTTAAAGGGTATTTATATTCTGATGCAGATAAAATTGAATGTGTCAACACTAATGCATTTTTCGAGGAGAATCACTACTTTCACCATAATTTCCATGGAAAATTTGTGTGCACACGCAGTAATAGACACATTTATAACATCAAAAGGATTCAATTTTCTTTTCAATCATACCACAGTATGAATCGCTTTTCCTATTGAATTTAACAATGAAGCACATTACCAGAGTCTAAAGGATGGGACACTTCGTCTTGCTCTTATGAAAGTACGTCAAACAATGGGTAATACATCACACAATGTCTCGGGTTAACTGAGCCTTTACACAGGCTGGCTGCTAATTTGCTTGGGCCAGCAGAATGTCACTTTTATTTAATTTTGCCAATAAGATCAGCAGGGATCCAAACTCTGTTTAACTCCCAGTTATTAAAAGAGGTTTTTCTTGTTACATGAAGAATTCATTAATTCGCGTCTCTCCTAATTCAGAATTTGAGTCTTTGCAATAGGAGGTGGGAGGTGCTTTATCTCTGCTATGAAGCAATTTCATCCTGTACACAGCAAGCTTCTGTGCAGACAGCCTAAGCTGCAGAAGAGACAAAGTCTGTTGAGGCCGTAAGAAGATTTGGATGTGTTAATTACACATTGTTCCTAGGTAGTTACCAGAGCAGATCATCCGAAAGGGAAAACTCTGCTATCCTACCGTCATTCATTCAGTCATTTGGTGATTCATTCAGTCATTTAATCATCCACCCATTCACCATCCCTACAGCCCTTCATTTAGTCAGAATTTATTAAGTCCTTTCTTTTTGTCAGAGCTTGAGTTTGGAGCTCCGGCTACAGAATAAAAGCACATTCCCTGTTGAAAAGGCTCACATAGTTTAGTGAGGAAAGCAAGCAGTTAACTCTGGGTGTTCCACTCACTGGTGCTCCACACCCCCATCCCTGAGATCCATTGTCTGTGCCTCTTGATCCCCCTCTGTGCTCTAGAAGGCCGCTGAGCTTCAGTGAGTCCCCTTGCCTCCTGGCTTCTGGCTGGGTTTGATCAACAGGAGGCACCGGGAGATCAGAGGGTAGAAGGGCAAGGAGATCAGGATATTTATTCCCAGCTCCCACCCAGCAGAGATGCCAAGGACTGGCTGAGTCTATCAGAGATCCAACTCCTATCAGGTAGCCACTCCCTTCTCTTGCCCCCTCAGACCCCAGGTGGTAAGAGCTCAGGCTTTGTTCTATCTAAGGTGTCTTCTAAAATTCATGGATTATGTAAAAACCCGCATTTCTGTCAACCTGGAGGGAGGGAAATAGCTGCCTGGGGATTTGGAGCTTGAGGAGGTGACCAAGGTCTGGGTGGGTCTGAGGCTCTACCTTCACTCAGCCTTATCAGCTCTTCAGCATTTGCGTGAAGACGGTCAATTGGCCTAACTCTGTCACTTTCAAAGAACCATGAATTTTTGTCGAGCAGCCAATTTCTGAAGTGTTTCAACTTCTTCAGGCTTATTTTCCATCATTTTTTCATACAAATAATGCAGATTTGAAGGAGTACTTTTCATGTGGACAAGTAATTAAAACCTTCACTAACAAATGTTTTTAGTTTGTAGATTGTTGGAAAATAAATCAGGTTAAAGATTTCCATGCAAATTAGATCAACTTGACCAGAGATAAAAGTACTTACGATGCATTGCAGTTGTGCTGATATAACCAGGATTAAACATAACCTGGCAAATAAGAGGTTTGGGTCTAGGTGCCCCTGCCCTGTGTGGAATTCCTGAGACCATGACAAGCCATTTAAGAACGTCATTTCAACAGCTAGATGGGGAAGCTGGTACATATGTTGATGTGGCTCTTTTGACATAGGGGGAAAAAATGCAGTATTCATTTGAAAACAGCCATTTAGAGGGGAAACAATATTACATAAGCCTAAAAGCCAACATGAATATGCATCTTTTTATCCGGGTAGAACTTGCATCCAAGTGGCTATCCTCTGCTTTGTGCATGCCTGGGTCTCACTTCTCCAAAAGATGTGGCCATAGCACCAGGAAGGGTCAGGATCAACTATGAAAGTATCTGAGTGCTTTGCAAGGGCTCCTATAACCAGCTCCCCCCGTCCTCAGCCCCAACTCACACCACTCTGCCCTGCTCATCACATTCCAACCACCTTGGCTTCTATCCCTTCCCACATTATTGCCACTCTCACTAGGCCAAGAAGTTCTAGTTTACATTCCCAAAGACCCCACTTCTGTCCTTCTTAGCATTTATCACAGTTGTACTTGAAAAATTGTTAGTGTGCCGCTGTATTGGACGCCCATGTCCCTCATTTGATTATAAGCAGTCTCTGGAGTTGCATCAGCCTTGTTTGCCCAACTTCAATACCTAGCATGAGGACTACTACTCAATAAATATTTGCTATGTTACTGAAAAAATTAAAGCATCTTTCTTATCCTCTGATTCCTATAGCTACTTCTACTCTGCAGCTTAGAACTGAAACTCCACTCCAGACGCTTGGTGGGCAGGTTGTAAGTATTACATTCTACCTTAGATGGTAAAAGGTTTTTCTTACACAGGCCAACTCCACACGGTTTAGAGAACACCCAGGGAATCTTTTCCAAAGTCAAGCCTGACTCACATTTGGGAAGATCCTAAAAACCTCTTTTCAGAGGGAACCAACCAGTCCTATATTACCCCACCAAACTCCTAGGTCCATTTCACTTGGTCAATCACCATTAAGTGTCTGAAAGCAAGAGTGAAATAATGAAAATTTCAGGTTCATTTGGGTGAAAATTAATGAGAAAAACATAATGAGAAACAAAATACCATACATCATTGGATCAGCAAAGTTCAACTTCCTCTTTCACCAAAGGTCTGTCTTCTAGCGTGAACTTGAAGTCATGGGACAAATGGGCAGCAGAAAGAACAAGAAAATAAGAAGGCACCGAGAGCATGGTGTACAATGTCTCTGAACGCAAGGGCATGCGTTTCTGTCCACGCGTGGTGCCCACCCAGGGTGAAGGTCTGGGTTTTCTGAGGTGTCCTCACCTCTGCTTCTGAAACTGTCACAGGCTAAAAAGCATCTCTGTCCCACCAGAACAGTTTCCTCCACGAACAGCAGTCCCTGAGGGCAGGGGCCTCTTCTGTAACATTCCCTACTGTCCCTCAGTATCCAGTACCATCCCTGTCACAGAATAAAAGCTCAGTAAATATTTACTGAATACATGAATGAGTAAATAGATGTTAACACTTGCCTAAATGATAACATATTCAAAAAAAGAAAACAGAAACCCATGCAATATCTTTCAAATTCTCATAGCAACTGGCTAACATGTAACTTCCTGAGGGGACCTGCTTTCATACGAAAGATAAGCATAATTTGTAATTAGCATATCAAGCACATTAGAAGAACTGGATTCCCCTCCAGTTCTTGTTTATATTTCTTGTTAGCTTCATAAACACTTTCTTCACAGTCAGAACAAACAGATCTTTATTCAGTGCATATTGAAATGACCACAGCTCCTCACTTACAGAGGCCCTGGCAGAGGAAGTTTTTCATAGGGGGCCCGGGGATGCCCTCTCTAGCTCCCCAAGGTCAAGGTCAAGCAATACTCTGTCATCAGCTGACCTGCCCTGCCCTAGAGTCAGGCAAATGGAAATGACTCCAGCACCTCTGACCACTCGTAAGGGTGAAGAATTCAAAGCAGGGCCTTCTGTGATTTTTCACGGGACAAAACACCTGGATTTCTTGCCATGGGGATTCCCCATGACTCCTTGCATCTTGAGAAATAAGCTGATTGCCCAGCAGGGATTCAGGCTGGCAGAGGCTGGCAGCATGCTTGGAGCCCAAGGCCAGGCTGGCAGCCCCATGCCCTGTCAGGTCAGGGTGCGCTTCACACCAGCTGGGGGTCAGCCCTTGTCAGGTGGGGATCAGCCTGAACAGCCCTTTCCCAGGCAGTCAGAGGATCGGGCACCAGGGGAAAGGCAGGGCGAGGAGAGAGGGCCTCACGACCTGAACTGTGCAGCCATGGAAAAGTGTTTCAAGTGCTCTGAGCATATAATTGCCCACCTACAAAATGAGGTTGACAAAGATAATATTTAATTCACGTGCAGGGTGAAGTGGGATTGCATAACCATTAGCCTCGTATCTGGTCATTTCTGGCTTTCCATTTTAAGGGCACTACGGTACTAGCTGCCCCAGCTTCACTCCCCGCACAGTTTATAGGAATGTGTTCTAAGCACTGGCTTCTAGTTCTTTAAACTTGCCTCACAACAGCTTCTCAGCTTCTGCTTCTCACTTTATTTCAGCCTGATACGCTCCCACTCCCTGCTGTCTCCATGCATTGCCCTGGGTAAGAGGGGTGCGGAGAGGGCCTGGCTGCTCTGATCCTGGGGAGACTGGCCTCCAATCCTGGCTCAAGCATTCACTGGCTGGATGACCACTGTCATAGGATTTCTCTGAGCCTCAGTTTCCTCATTGGTAAAATGACAAAAATAATACCCAGTTTTTCCATTCATCCATCCATTCATTAACAATCAGTTATTGAGTGTTTGCTATAGACCAAATGTTGTTCTAAGTGCCAGCCACATAATACCTGGTCTTTCTTAATAAGCAGACTGTATATAGAGAGAGAGTGTCCCCAAAAAATATATACATATACTTTGAATAAATATAAAGGCAGTGTTTATTAAAATACATTTTATTTTCAAAATTGAGCTATCAGCTGTTAAAGTATGTATACATTTTTTGAGACACTCTATATATATTTATACACATATACATATGTGTGTATATCTGTGTGTGTGTGTGTGTGTGTGTGTATTAATACAGCTATAACTGTCATGGAGAGAAAAAACACACAAAAGAAGATAAGAGGATATCTCCAATTACTATGGGAGCTGCAATTTGAACCTCTCTGAGAAGATGGCATATGAATGACCTGAAGAAAAAAGAGAAAAGGCCGTGGGAACATCTAGAGTAAAAACTTTCCAGGCAGAGGGAATAGCAAGCGCAAAGGCCCTCAGGTGGGAGTGAGATTGAAGTGTTTGAAGTACAGGATGGAGGCCAGTGTGGTGGAGACAAGTGAGGGAGGGGAAAGCAGAGCACACTGTAGGGGATGAAGGCAGAGCTGCATTAAGTGGGGCTATTTCACAATATTTTTATTGAGAGTTAAATAAAATAACATGTATACGAATGTGCCAAGTACATAGAGACAGTCAATTAAGAACTCTTCTCCTCATGGAGCAAATAAACTTAAAAACCCAGTTGGAACTATAATTTGGGGCCCAAAGATTTTGGTGTGAACTCTAGGGGGTCACATCTCCCTTCCCACTGGGGGATCAGCCACTCTACTTGCTTTGATCATGGTGGCAGTTCTTGACCTGTCTTCCTCTTTTGGCAGCCACTCCTTGTTGACACCTGCTGTGGTTTTGGTTTGCATTTCTATGCTGGCCCCTTACCAAAACTGCTTGACTCCTCTCTCAACTGCATGCAGTTTGCATCCATCAGCAGCCCCCTTTTGACCTCAGCACTGCCTTCCGGGCATGAAAGTGGACATCCTTTTAAGGGCATTTTGATGTGGGCTGAGCTCCAGGGTGGGGGAGGAGCAGGTGTGCAATGATGGCACCTGCTACACCCTTGCTTTGGTAAAGGGAAATGGGGAGGAGAGGGCAGGTCAAGAGGCCCCCAGCGCTGAGAAGCAGAACGGCCGTCTCTAAATGGCTGGGTCGAAGGTCACTGCATTTCTGAATATGCTCTGACCTCTCAAGATACCCATGCTTACAGATTCCTCAGTTCTCCATCCGACAGACCAGTCTGTGCAATGAGGAAGGGAATCATGACAGACGAATCATTTGGGAGAAACTAGAGACAGTGGAGCTAAAAATAATCTCTTGCTAATTTGGGGGGAAACCAAATAACCAGTATCTCATTTATTCCTCATAACAACCCTAGGAAGTAGGCAGGTCCTATTGCTATTCCCATTTTACAGAGAAAAGCACTGAGGATCAGAGAAAAGGTAACATGCCTGAGATCACCCAGCTTCACAGTAGAGTTGGGGCTCAAAGCCAGTTCTGCCTGATCCAATAAAGCTTTCATGCACCACGCCGCCTTTCTGCAGAAAAACGCTGAGGGGAGTTGACGTAGCTCAGGAGCCTTTACTCTTCTACCCCCCTAGCACCAGAACTAAGCTAGAGCTCCGGAAAATTCAGGGAACCGATACGATAGATGAAGTATAGATTGAGCGCCGTCTCTGTGCTCAGAGCTAGGTTAGCGCTGCAGAGAATTTAAAAGGGAGTATTTCCTCCATCTGGGCCTGTACTGACTGATTGGAAAAGCCCTCACCACAGGCGCAGAGGCAAGAAGGGGATGGTAATGGGAGCTGATGGCCAGGGAGGCGCCTCGCTCCAGGGAGGGCTCCGCAGAGCTCACACGGCAGCTGGTCTTTGACAGCTGCTCCAGGGCCAGGCAGCAAAGGGTCTCAGTAGTGAAGGGACTTGCCCGAGGTCTCATAGGCTCTAACCTAGCAATCCCTGGGGCGAACTCACGGGTCCTGACTTCAGACCCTCAGGCCTCACGCATCATAGCACTGGAGGATGAGACCGGGGGATTTTTGGAAGGCTGGGACTGTGAGGCAGAGGAGAAGAGGGCGGGGGTTGATTTCCTGTTATAACAGGTGAGACACCAAGGACCGGTAAGAGTCAGGATCAAAAATGAGATGGAACATGGAAGGAGAGGCAGAGGTGAAAAGGAAAAGCAGGGCGGGAGGGGAAGCAGGCAAGGATGAGCTGGGCAGTTATTCTTGCGCCTGACTGACGCCCAAGGAAACCATCTGCCCCGTCCTAACAGTGACATGGAGCGTAGTTGCCACCAGGTGGCCCCACTGAGCCTCTTCTCTTCCCTGGTGCAGAGTCTAACAGGGGTTGATTTCAGTTCGCCTGCTGGCAGGGCAAAGAGTCGAGGGGACAAGCAATTGGACAGGGTGTTGCCTTATTGGATGAGAGACTGGTTATTGAAATCTCTCTACCCTGCATGCTCACGATCCTACAAGACTTCAGGGGGAGAAACCAGGCTGTCCCAAAGGTAGAGAGTTCTGGCTTCCTCCTAACGGCCACGTGACCTTGAGTAAATCACCTACTCTCTTCAGGCTTTGTTTCCTCAGCTATGAACCTGTTTCTTAGGTGAGAAAGCCTAGATGCAAGAGATAAGACAGATGTGTTCAAAGTACTGGACACAGATTTCAAGGAGATCACACCAAAATAAGACCAAAGAGATAGACAAGGGAGCAAGAATAAAACAAGCTATTTTTAAAGAACCCATGTTCATTAAAGGGAAATGGGGAGATATTGAGGGGTTTTAATAGGAGATGAAGGAGGAGAGTATGGAACAGTGTTGGGGCCTTGAAGGAAGAGAGTGGGAGAAGAGTTGGGGTTGGAAAGCATCAGGAACACACATGGACATGAGGGAGTAGGAAGAAAAGAGTTTAAGGGGGGAAAAAACCCAAAAGAATGCTCAAGAGACAAGGACTGCAAGGTATGGAACGAAAAGCACTGGCTAGATTTCATCTGATCTTAGGACCATTCTTACAATAGCTTGTGCCCCCAACTTAAATAAGACTTGGTCCCAATGTGGTGCTGAATACGAAGTCAGCATCCATCCCCTTCTCCTCCACACCACTGAAAGAAGAATCCCTTCTTGGGTGAAAACAAAGCTTGAACCTTTCTATTTGCTGGAACCTACCCATTACCTCAAAAACAACAAAAGCAGAAAAGCCCCCTCCCCAACTTCCTCTTCCATATGTGATATTTGTGGGCTGATGTCTGACTGCAAGTTAAACCATTGGACTAAAATATAAGTAAACATTTTTTGCATTTTTAAAAATAAAAATATTTTTTTAACTCCTAATAGCTTTCCCTCAATATATTAAAACCAGCATGTGTATTTATATCTATATATTGAAATAGCTACCTCAGTAAAAGGTGCTTTTCAGGGAGAAAAAGAATGATGCTTGCCTCAAGTAGTAAGTCTTTGTTCAGTTTGGCCCCTGCTGACTCTAAGCTACTTCACTTCGGGCTCCTGTGGGATCATATCAGCCTTTTCATGCTTTCTGTCAAAGTTTCCAAGCCCTTTCTCGAGCCCCATCACTTTTCAGCGGGCCCCTATCAGACAGGAGACGAGCCCTGAGTTGGAGGGAAGGTGGCCAGGTGAGTGCGGTGGGCCAGCTCCTGGCCTGAGGAAGGGTGAGGAAGGCTGAGGAGACCCAGGGGCATGAAAGCTCAAGCAGCATCCTGCACAGCCAGCAGGCATCGGGGACCCCAACAAGTGGCTGGGTGTACTTTGCTTGGGAAAGTTGTCTTGTCTCCTAAGGGCTTAGGCCAGCCCTCTCGTGACTGGTAAGATCACCTGTCTTCCTGGCCCAGAAGCTTCCATGACACGACATGTTGGAAGTACATGAAACCAGGAGTCAAGAGCAACTGTGTTGATTTTGAGCAAAACACCTTCTCAGAAGACTCTGATCTTGTCACGTTTAAAATGAGGGATTAAGGCTAATTCAGACAATTCTGATTTTTTTTTTTTTTATCAATTAAGACTCCTTATTCCAACCAGACCCTGTTAAATCTCATACAAATAAAGTACACCAATTATGTAATAATTTATTTTTAGTTTTATAAATCAAAGGTAGGTAAAACTGAGTTAATTTCATTTGGACATTGGGATGATAGCATTCTCATGTGACTCAGTGCAAGAGGTCTGATTGACGACCCGGCAGTCAATCAGAACTTTCAATCAGTATGAGATAACCAGGGTAGCCAAATGCATGTGATGTCCCTCCAGTTCAAAGCCAAGACTCTGACAATGACTATATATTGATAAAATGGATGAGGGGAGGAGTGGATAAATAAGTGAGAAAAGGAACAAATGAAGTAATAGTTTGTGTGATTTGAAATCAGAATATGAGCTGGAGGTCCCACTTCTATCTCTATGTTCTTGTCTGGATGGGCCCAGGAAGGCCATGCTGGGAATCAAGAGCCCATGATCATGTGGACTCCATGCGGTAACTTTTTTGTTTCTAGAAGGTTTCCCCACACCCCAAGCCAGTCTGGTCCCTGACTCTACTTCTTAGCCCCAAGATCATGATCCTCAAAATCCTGTGCCTTTCCATTCCTTCCCAATATCCTGGAAGAAAGGCTGCTAGAGTCCTTCCCTCCTGACTCTATGTCTCTCTCCCCCATCTCTCGCTCAAGCTTGCCCCTCCCCCCTCCTGTGACTGTCCACCTTACAAGTCCAAGTACCACGGCTCCTTTGAAGAGGGAGCATGCGGCTGCGGTTGTGTCCCAGGAGATACAGCTCATTACTCTCTCTCATGTTATTAGTGCTTGGGCTCAGGCTGATATGTTTCTGATTAATGAGGCGCTTGTTCTCCACCAGAAAACAATTGAAGAGCACCCTTCCCATTCCAATGAATTGTGTCACAAAGTTAATAATGAGATGACCTTCCCTGGTTCCCAGCAGAAGAGACTGGGTGTCGAAGCCTCACCTGACAACTGTCTTCCTGAAATCTTGGTGGGAGGAAACAAAGACTCAGAGGCACCTGCAAGGGGGCATCTAAGACCTGAGCCTGACATTCATAGCCTCAGATTTCACTCTGTTGAGTGCCCTCTGCTCTGGAATCAGAATCCAGCGTCTCCTTCTCCTATGTCCCTTCACCTCCCTGCCATCCTTCCCATGTGGGGCAGCAAGGTAAGGAGAAGGGATGAACCTTGCTGTCGGATAGATATAGGCCTTGACCGCATCGCTTAAGGTCTCTCAGTTTCCACCTCAGTAAAAAGAGGGAGAAAATAGCGACCACCCAGCCTTGTCGCTAGGAAATTTTGGGATAGACAGTGAGGAGCGCAGAAGAGCCAAGCATAAAACAGGACCCAATCAGTAGTCGTTCCCTTTTCCTGCCTTCCCTTCTTCTTTTTGGACCTGACTGAGAGCTCTCCTGGCAGGGAAACTTCCTCAGTTTCTCAGTTCTGAGCCTCCCACCTGTTCTAAGTCAAGAAACCAGGAGACCCCAGTCTGTGCAAATCACAAAAGTAGGCCAGGGTCAGGGTTGGCAGATACCTGTGAGGTCCTCACCTGGGAGCTGTGGCACGGAGGGAACCTCTAGAAGCGCCTTCCTCCTGAGGGACACAGGACTGAGGCTCTGGAGAGCTCACGGAAGGAAGGCGTCACTCTACTTTAGAAAGTTCCTTGAACATGAGTTTTGCTAAAGATCAGTAGGCTCATGCTTGAGGCACACGCAGCATGGATGAAGGAAGAGAGGGTACTTTGGGGGTTGGGTCCTGAGGCAGCAGGGGCGGTTGAGTAGAGAAGACCCAGCCTGCGTCCACTGGGACAGCTCCTCAGGGAGGTCCCCTGAAGCCATCCCTTCCATAACACAGGTTCGAGGGAGCCAGTGTTAGTGAGTCATGTAGCCAGCAGGCAACGGGCTATGCACCTGGCAGCAGCCCCATGCTCTGTCTTGTGGGAACAATCTTCCTGATTTTGCAGACGTGGTGTCAGAGAACCAGAGAAGTACAGTAAATAGCCCAGGTCACACAGCAGTCAAGTCAGGATTTAAACCCTTCTTTGAGCCGCACGCTCCTCAGAGGCCTTGCTCCTAATTATGCTGTAACTCCCCCGCCTCTGCACCCCGATTCCTCAAGAGCACAGGCTTCTCTGCCCCCACTGGGTTTTCCCATCAGGCAGAGACACCAGGAGCTGGATGAAAAGCTGTAGCTGTTAAACAATGAGGCCAGAAGCCTAAGGGGCCGATGGTTGCTGAGGTAAATCATAGGTGCAGACAAGTACCAAGTGCTGGGCTTGGGCAGAGCTGCAGAACTGAGACTCCAGGACTAAGCGGTAAGTCAGCCGGGGTGGAAAACAAGACGGCGGCGGAGGTAACCGCGTACCCGCCTCCCGCAACCACCCCAACACTACAGCTAAAACACAGAACCACCCTCACTCAGAGCCTCCTGAGATCGGCTGAACAGAAGCCCCACAACCAGGGAGCTGAAGCAGCACCGAGGCCTGGAGGGGGGGCGGGGACGCGGGCGGATCGGGGCTGGATCCAGGAGACAGGGCCCACACCCGGTGCCACGGGGTAAACCCAGGAGGGAATCTCGGCGGCAGAGGTTTCCCGGAGGAGTGAGGGGTCCCAGCCCCACAGCAGGCCCCCAGCCCAGGGCTCCAGGGCTGGGAAGAGATGTCCCCACAACTCCGGGCTGTGAAACCAGCGGGGACTGTCCCTGAGGGTCGCGGAGGCTGAGGAGCCCCAGCAGCTCCTCTAAAGGGCCCGGCACGGACTCACTCGGACGCTCCCTCTGAGCCCAGCGCTGGGCAGCGGCCTGAAAGGACCCGGGACACTCGGGGAGGAACTAACCTGCCTGAGATCCGGGCGAGAGGCGGAGGGGCGGCTTCCTCCCAGGCAGAAGGGCTGGCGGAGGCCCTGGCTCCTGTGGCGAGTCCTCCCTGCACACAGCCGGCAGGCAGGCGCCATGTTTGAGTCGCCAGCACCTGACTCGCACCCTTGGCCCCGCCCCGTGGTTCCCGGAGGCCCCGCCCCTCCCCACCTGCAGCTCATCCAGGCCATTTCCAGGGGCTTTTCTGTGCAAGCAGCCTCTTGAGCCTCATGCTTAGGACTTTCCTAAAATCTCTCAAACAAGCAGCAGCAGGCCCCATACAGCTTGATAAGCAGCCCCAGGCCTGGCACTAGCGGCAGCCTGTATTGGCTCATAGCTTGGCCTCTCCTGGACACCTCCAAGCCCAGCACAAGGAGCAGCCAACTATGGTTTGCTGTGTAGCTCACGCTGGGTGGCCCTGGGCAAGGCACTGGCAGAGGCTGACTTTGCAACTCCCGGGAGGCCCCAGAGACAGTGCACCTGGTGGTCAGACTCAACCACGCTGGATTACAACCCTACCACACCCACGAGTGACACACTCAAGGGGGGCACTTGGTGAACACCAAAGCTCCACTGAAGTAAATCCTGCTCCATAGGGGTGTCTCCAGCACAGCAGCTCTCTGGCTGTACTTAAAGCAGGTCCTCACAGCCGACTGGCCTGGGGGTCATTCCTCCCAGTGACACCAACAGCAACCAAGGCTCAGCTACAACAGAACAGTGCACACAGCCCACACAGGGGAGCACCTAGAAGGCCCAGCTCAGGTGACTGGAGAGGCTGAGCCACTGGACCCTACAGGACACCTACTACACAAAGCCACTCTACAAATTCCAGGAGACATAGCTCTACCTAATACATAGAAACAAACACCTGGAAGCAGCCAAAATGTGGAGGCAAAGAAACATGTCACAAAGGAAAGAACAGAAGAAATCTCTAGAAGAGGAACTAAATGAAACAGATCCAAGCAAGCTAACAGATACAGAGTTCAGAATTTTGTTTATAAGGATGCTCAAGCATATTAATTAGTGAGAGTATTACGAAAACAAATGAGAAAATCGATGACATAATAAAGTACCAATTTGAAATGAAGGCTACACTAACTGAAATGAAGAATAATTTACAGGGAATCAACAGTAGAGTAGAGGACGCTGAGAATCAAATCAGCAATTTGGAACATGAGGAAACAAAAAACACCCAACCAGAAGAGCAAAAAGAAAAAAGAATCCAGAAATATGAAGATAGCATAAGAAGCCTCTGGGACAATTTCAAAAGGCCCAACATTCATATTATTGGGGTGACAGAAGGAGAAGAAAGAGAGCAAGAAATTGAAAACCTATTTGAAAAAATAATTACAGAAAACTTCCCCTACCTGGGGAAGGAAATAGACTTTCAAGTCCAGGAAGCACAGAGGACCCCAAACAAGAAGAACCCAAAGAGGCCCACAGCAAGACACATCATAATTAAAACACCAAAGGTTAAAGACTGAGAGAGGATCTTAAAAGCAGCAAGAGAAAAGCAGTTAGTTACCTACAAGGGAGCACCCATACGACTGTCAGCTGATTTCTCAACAGAAACCTTGCAGGCCAGAAGGGAGTGGCAATAAATAGTCAAAGTGATGAAAAACATGGAACTACAACCAAGATTGCTCTACCCAGCAAAGCTATCATTTAGAATTGAAGGTCAGATAAATAGCTTCTCAGACAAGGAAAAGCTAAAGGAGTTCATCACCACCAGACCAGCGCTATAGGAAAAGTTGAAGGGTCTTCTTTAAGAAGAAGCTAATGAACAAAAGAATCTGATGAACTAAATAGATCCAGAGACACTGACACATGCAACAGACGATCATATTTCAGAGGGAAGAGGGAAGGGGGGTGGAGGGTGGGAAGAGATTAACCAAAGAAGTTATATGCATATATGCATGACCCATGGACATAGTCAATAATGGGGTGAAGGACTGGGGAGGAGGTGGGAGTGAGGTGGAGGGGGTCAATCAGGGGGGGAATGGGACACCTGTAATACTTCCAACAATAAAGATACATTTTAAAAAAAGTCATCTGAGTGCCCAGGTGTAGATAAAGGAGACTGAGAATTGGGAAGGGGAGCTGAAAGGCCAGAGGACTGGGGGTGGGGATGCATGTTCCCATTGGTGTACAAGTTTAGCGAATGACAATTTGTGGTGAGTAGGGGCTCAGGCTCTAAGGAAGACAGACTCTGCTCCCCATTTTACCTGCTATGTAGTCTGGGTAAGTTACTTAACTTCTTTAAACATCAGCTTGTCCATTAGTGAAATATAGGTGATGCTGATACCTATCTAATCATGAGGGTTCAAAGACATCATGTCTTAAAGTGCTTAGCACAGACCTGGTACACAGGGAGTGCCCATGCGTTAGCTGACATTGTGCTTTCTGAGAAGCTGCTTGTGGGCGAATGGCACCAGCGAGGCATGGGGAAATTTGCATGCTGGTGTTGTGGTAAAATGAACTCAGACACACACCAACACAACTTCTGATCCGAAGGGAGTTAGGGTGGGACTAAGGTCTTTGACGGTAGAACTCAGTCCTCTGGAATATGGATTCCCTTAGCAACCTGGTGATCATCACAGGGAGAGTTTGCTAATCTGCCTCATACCTTCCTCCACCTGTTACAATTTCCCCTATAAGGCTTGGGCTCACCCTGACACTAGTGCAATGAAAGTATGCTCTGCTAAGCAGAATGTCTGAGCATTGGATCTAGTGACAGACCGCGGTCAGTGGGCCTCAGTGGAGTGGCTGGAAGGGAGGACAGATGTTGGTGATGCTGATGGATGCGGCCTGCTGCCTTCCCTACCTCCAGGCCCGTTCACTCGGGATCCATAGCGCGTCACAAATAGATTTCTCATGTCCTCTCTTCAAACTTCCTCCAACCCCCCAGCTTCAGAGGGAGCAGGGATTTGTTGAGGCACATCCATCAAACCAGTGGAAGCACTTCTGTTCCTTTCTGATTGGATTCATAAATTTGTTTTGCCACAGTTGTCTCGTTCAGAGTTGACAAGCTCTTCCTGAATTCATGAATTTGGGAGGAAATGAACCAAAGGGACTGAGGAGCCCAATTTTGAACTGAACTGTGGTATGTTTGTCTCCAATTTTCATTAACAATTTCAGGAGAAGGATTACAGAGCTGTGAAAAGGCCCCGCACATTGTTGAATTGAAACATCTGCGCTATTTCAAAAATCTTACACAGAAGCGAGCAAACGTAGAACCAGAGACATAAACCTATTTTTCCAATCTATTGGCATATTCATCTCTTTACCAAGTAACCAATAAATTTCATTCATCCACTTAGCAAATATTTATTGTGACCCATTATATATCAGACACTGTCCTAGGCACTTGGAGAGCATGATTAAAATATACAAACAAAAGTCCCTTTTCTTCAATTGAATTGGAATGTAAGTGGAGCTTACATTTTTTTTTAATACTCACCTGAGGACACGCTTATTGATTTTAGAGAGAGGGTAAGGGAGGGAGGGAGAGAGAGAGAGAGAAAAACATTGACTGGTTGCCTTCCCGTACACACCCTGACCGGGGATCGAACCAACAACCTGGGTATGCGCCCTGACCAGGAAGTGAACCCACAGTCTTTTGGTGTATGGGACAATGCTCCAACTACCTGAGCCACACTGGCCAGGATGTGGAGCTTATATTTTTGAGTAGGGAAAGGAAAAGTGTGTGTGTGTGTGTGTGTGTGTGTGTGTGTGTGTGTGTGTGTATGCGTGTGTGTGTGTGTCCATCTGGCTGATTTCTCAGAAGTTCCCACAATTTCTTGCCCTTTCAGAAGATAGCAGCACTCCTGATCCCTTCTCGTGTGGTATACTAGACTCTGCACTGTTGGGTGGTGCCAAATCTGATTGCCCTTCACAATTTCCTGGAATGTCTGTGAAGTGTACAGATATGAAGGACTCAGCCTAGGACCACCAAACCAGAATGTCCCACAGTAGATCCCAGGAATCTTTCTTTTTACCCTGTCCCCAGCGTGTTCTAAGATAGATAGGCAGGAACCAGTCCAAAGGATGGGCATTTGGGAAATGATGGGGTAGTGAAAACTCCAGAGATGGGGAAACATAGTCATGGGTGTGAATCCTGGTTCTATCATTTACTGATAGTATAACTAGAAGCAAGTCACATGTGTCCAAGTCTCAACATCTTCAGCTGTAAAATGGGACAATAATGCTTACCTAAGGGTAAGGTTGTAGAAACTAAATGTTGCGACGTATTTCATGCAGTCAGCCCACTCCTGACACATGGTAGAAATTTAATAAGCTTCTTCTTAACCGTGGCCAGAAAAATAAAACTTTTATGTTATTTCTTTAATTGGGTAATATTTTGTCATTCAGGGGTGTGTGTGTGTGTGAGAGAGAGAGAGAGTGTGATTTGTGCCATATATTCACCTGGCTGATAAGAGAACAAAAGAGGCAAATCCCGATTTTATATTTTTATATTTTTTGAATATCTACTTAGTTGTTTCTGACTCAGTATCAGCCCATATTCCCAAAATATTTTCACGAAGTCAGAACTTTAGGGATTAACTACCAATGCTAACATCTGACCAACAATTAAAATGGTTCATTTCCCTATATCATTTTAGCTCTTAGCCAATTACTTTGATTAGCATTAAATTTAATAATATGAGCATCATGCATTTGTATGTTACATTATAATTTTTTGAAATATATTCACATATCTTTGGATCTTTATAAGTACCCTGGGAATTAATCAAGGCAGAAATAATTATTCTAGTGCTGCAGATGAATACACAGAAATAATCTACAGAAGTGAAATAAGGTACCCAATTTCCACAGATTTAGAGACAAAGCTTAGACTAGAACCTACACCAGCCTAGGGCCATTGTTAATTCCAGATACTGACCACTAAGGACCTAGACCCTCCAAGGCAGAGAGGCTCTATCTGCTGCATGGGCTTCCAGTTGTACTGAGAATGCTGAGACCTATAGGTCATCAGAGCTCGTGTATTTTCCTCCTAAGAAGGAAAGAAATGATTGTGTGTATGCACCATAGCAATGCATACACTCTACACAGAGAATTAAAAGACATAAAAACATAAAAACTGTCAGGAAATACAAGCAAGTGGCATTAACTCTTGAAAGCTATCTAAACTAAGAGTTCTTTTTATAAACAGGGTTACCAGTAGTGAAACATCGAGCCAGTCTGGAAACTGGGCTGCCATGAGGCAGGTGCCTCATATCCATAATGGTTGTGAACAGAGCCAGTGAGCAGCAGGGCAGCCTCCAAAGAAGAGTTCCGATGGCCTGAATACAGGCAATTAGCAATCCATGCACTACCCAAAAAGTAGGATCAAGGTATAAGTCAAGCAGATATTTCTGACATTGGTCACTAAATCGAAAGATGTCAGTCCAAAAACTAAAACCAAAACTTTTAAGCCAAAGAAGCATCAGTAACATAGGAAATCAATAAATAGGGATCATGTCTAAGCAAACAACAGGTCACTCCCACGAGCGGACTGCATTTTAAGGACTGAAAGAGGCAGAGATTGGGAGAAGAAACGTGATTCCTTGGCATGCTTTCTTCAAAAGAATTGTTTTAAGAGCCAATGAAATAATAGTTATAAAATTATAACTGTGACACAAAGTATATTAGTATATTATATATTCTAATTAGTATACGTGAAGCATATTAGTTATGAGGGGGATTCAAGAAGCGCTAAAAGGATGTTTCTCTATGGCCACAACGGACAGAAAAGAGACAGATGATACAAACTTAAGTAAGAGCAAGAGGCCACTTATTGAACATGTTTTTAATACTAATTATCTCATTCAAGTCTCAGTATAACCCTATGATAGATCTCATTTTTATTCCTATTTTATAGACACTGAAATGTGGAGACACTAAATCAAACAGCTACTAAGAGGTCAAGAAGGCTTCCACCCGAGTGTCCTTCTCTGGGCTTTTGGAGGTTTATGGACCTTCTTCCCCTGTGGTTGAGGTTAGTCCGTCTTAAGAGTGCTGCTTGTGAGCTAAAAATGGACATGTGTGGAAAGATGAGATTCCCCTGAAGGTTCACTGGGCAGAGGGAACGGGGGGCTGAAGACTCAAACACTGATATGGTCAGTTTCCCAAAACTGGGATAGAAGCCGGGCGTGGGGATGAGCTCCAAGGGTGAAGGCCCGTGGCTCCCAAGGCAGCCCGCAGATGGAGGTCAGCTCAACCGTTGGGAATCGCGGGACCAGACGACCAAGGCAACCCTCAGCCTAGTTAATGCCATTAGTTCTTCCAGCTCCACTTCTCAGAGCCTTGGGTTTAAAGGCTGTCTGTGTGGCTCCTGATAGGAATCTGGGCAAAACCTGAAGATGGCTATAATACGGGGCTGCAGAATGACCCTGACCTCCCTCAGCTGTCGGGAAGGTCAAAGTTAGTCTGTCAATTTGCAGCTGAGTGAGCGTGGACAGTGACCTAACTGAGGGCCTTGTGCCGATCAGAAACCTTACGGAAAGGATGTTGAGGAGCTCAGAAAACTGCTGGAGGCCTGGAGAAGCAGGCTTTGCCAGGTCTCCACGGCTCCTGGCTCTTTGCATTCCACACTCCAAATTCAAAGTCTAGGACTGTCAGCCTGACTGGCTGAGCCATGGTCGTGGCCAGCCTTGAGCTAGAATTTGGTCTTGTGACTGTGCTGAACCAATCAGACTC